>NC_142085.1:52195258-52551925 GCF_054644295.1 Miniopterus natalensis | reverse complement strand
AAAACTGAGATAGATCAGGGATCTCTGCCCAAGTGCACAGAAAGCTGGAGCCAGGTGTACAATATTCTCATGCAAGCAAGTTTCTGTTCTCACTGTGGCCCACCCCAGTCAGCATTTCCATCTTTATCACCTCCCATATAAAAGAAAAAGGGGTATCTTATGCTCTAATTCAGTTCCTAGTGACAGAAGAATATTATTATCAGTTTTCTTACTCTCTAGTCAACGAAAGAATTGGTTGATTTTCACTTGGAATACAAAAGACTCTTTGACCATTTTTTGGCACATTTGACCCTGCATTTTATAGAGTCAAATTTTGCACACCAAGAGCATTCAAAAATTAAGATTTGGTCATAGTGCCTTAATGTCATTGAAATACAAAAAATACTCACAAATTTTCAACAAAGATCTTCTTTGATTAACAAATACATTAACTGACATCTGATTTCTATTAAAAAATACTGCATTATGATTTTTTTTAAATTCCCACCATACCAAGCTTAATATATGCAGAGATATGAAATCCATAAGGGAAAATTTAAATTCACCTGAAGTCTAAATTATTTTTACAATATTATCTTTGCTCTATATTTTGACATTGCCACTGAAATTCTAACTATTTTGCACATGGAATATAATATTGCTTCTCTTACACTGTCAGGAAAAGTTATCTTTTTGAATCCAGGAAGAAATGCTAAAAGCAAGAGCCTCAGCAATTTCTGTGAACTCACAAAATCTTTGAGATGGAATGAATCAAGGTAAAGGGATTTAACTCAACATATTGGAAGAAGAAAAAGAAATCTTCTAGGGCTGACTGGTTATTTTTCAAAGTCATTCATTTTTAATTAACTGTGGTTTCAGAAAGAAAATATCAAGAAGCAACCTTACAATATTTTATGCGCCTATTAAAAACCATGACCAAAAAAATATATGACTGAGAAAAGTACCGTATCAGATACAGTGCAATTAGGCTCTCCTCTTAATAACTGTACAAAACAGGGACTCAGGACAGGAAACTTCAGTAAAAATGCCCATGTCATCTTAAAATTTAAACTACCCAGTTACTTATCTTTTATAAGATTACTAAAGCCTAAAATGGAGACATTTTCCTCAAATACAAATAGTTTACTTCATAGCAAACAAGGCAGTGGTGTCTTTAATAGCATGCTCCACCAACATACAAAACTAATGCTGAATAATTGTTTTATGGGTATGATCTACCTATATTTGGCAGGTATCATTTTCCTTTTAGGCTCTTCTTGTTTGATTTTTTTTTTTAACTTTCTGAATCTTTACTACAGCACAGACCACATCCAGTGCATAATTAATTTTTAACACTAGTCTTAGTCAGAAAATTAGCATTGTGATCATTTCCAATAAACAGTTTATATAACTTAAATTTTTTCAGAAATAAAAATGATGATATTCTATAACAGTTATTATAAATCTTAAGAGTCATCAATAACAAGCATATTTTCTAATTTTTTTCTATTCTTCAGTAAATTAAACTTGTTTTATTTAAAAAAGTAATTGTGTGTACATTAGAACATGTCACATAAGCCCAAACCAGAATTTTTAATTGAGTACATCTAAACTACTTAAGGAATTGGTTTCTGTGAAAAACACTTCCCTCGCTATAATTAATTTTAGCTACCTTCCAAATCATTAATGAGCAGGATATTCGTTAAGGCTGTTCTGTGTTTTCCATGCTCAGACGTAAAAAGGCTTCATGTAAAATGATGAGGTGAGGTTTTGAAGTTGGATGGAGTTAAAATATGTTTATGAAAGTAACAAAACATTTGAAAAACATTATTATATAAACCAGAAAATATGTGAGTGTACAATTTAGAAAGATGATTATTTTTTAACAAATGAACACAATCTTAAATATATTTAGTTTAAGTAAAGGCAGCTCAAGTACATAGTCGATTTTAAATTTCTGGTTACATAGTTATAATTTACAAATTACTCAGGACTGAATAGAAGATATTAGTACTGTAATAACCCCTGTATTGTTTCCATCAGGCAAAATGTCCTACTATCCTTATTCTAGGATAAATTTATAAGCGTAAAAAATGGTAGTTCTTAAAAAAAAGAAAAGCACTACAACGCTTATGAATCACCTGTCATACACTCATAATTCTATTTGATGTGTAGATAAACTCTATTACAATATATTACTAGTTATCACAATGTAAAAACAGAAAGTGAAAATTAAAAAAAAAAAAAACACTTGAAAGAACATAACTTTATACTCCAAATTAAAGTAACGTCCACATTGCAATCACCATTATACATATTACTGTGAAACTAGCCGGTGCTCAATGGGGGGGGGGGGGAGGGAAGTACAGCCCCTTGCTGACTGGATTAACTTGGACATCTATGTATCTGAATCTCCTTGTGTTTCGCCAGTGCTCCCATCATGCATTTCCAGCTGCCTGCAGGACCTTTCCCCCTGAATTTGGTCAAATTCAGCACGACCAAAACCAAATTGCCCGTTGTCCTCATACCAAATCAACTCTGTGTCTATACTTGAATTTTGCAGATAAGCTAGGCTTTTTTAATGATCACGATGATAATTCTTGAAGTCGTTTATCTATTCTCTCCTTCACTGTCTACATTCATTATATCACCAAGGTTTAGTGTATTTTTTCTTTAAAATAATTCCTGGACTTGCCCATCCCTTCCCAATTCACAATCCCTCTATTACTGACATTTTAGCTTGGGCTTTGGTTACCTCT
Source organism: Miniopterus natalensis (assembly GCF_054644295.1). NCBI lineage: Eukaryota > Metazoa > Chordata > Mammalia > Chiroptera > Miniopteridae > Miniopterus > Miniopterus natalensis. Next base: position 52,549,187 of record NC_142085.1, on the reverse strand, counting down.
AACCCGATAGGTCTTTTTTCCTTTTGATTCTCCCAATCCCATCTCTTTTGTCCATCCTACACATGACTGCCAGGTAAATCTTTCCACATGTTAATACTGTTTATTCTTTCATTAAAAACCTACAAGAAAGCAGTACCACTTTTCATTAAGCTCCAACACCTTCTGCCCAATTTTAAAAACTTTAGAAAGGTGAGTCACTTTACCACGTTTCCTACTAAGCCTCAACAAAAAGTCATATAATTTATTAAAATACACTAATAAATATCTCATATATGGCATTTATATTAACATTTTCACACTTTTGCTAATGCTATTACTCACAGGTAAAATATTCCTCCATTATAGTACATTAATATTCTACTTAAATATTAAAGCATAATTTATCTATTGGGTGATAAACCCTTTGACAAAAGGGAATATGCCATATTTATTTTAATCTCCTCCCCCCAAGATGCTCTCTCCATTTTCACTATTCAATATAATGTCCTTAATCTGTTAAAGTCTAATTTTCTTATTGGAATAATAGCCTCTTTAAGGGAAGAGAGTATGTCATTTTAATTTTATATCTCCTATAGTATTAAAACAATACTAGAAGTATAAACACTATTGTTTTATAGAGTCCATATATACAGAAAAATGAAATCCGCTAGTACTTTGTTTCATATTATTTAGAATCTGTGATATTACTGGGTGTAGAAGATACAGGGAAGAGTCGCTTTTTAATGAATAATTATCATAACAATGCTTCTTAGTCAATAGCACAAAGAGTTTCTTAAGTGTAATCTAAAGGTATTCTGGTGTCCACAAAACAATTACAGAGATTTATCTGTTCTTCAATATCCATTTTATCAAGCAAGTGCAAGGTGGTAATATTGACAACTAGTAGCAACTTTGGGCAAAAACTTTTGTTTTAACCCTGTTTACGCTGCCTACCTATCTGTGTGATCTACTCCCTGAGCGGGATTGTTTCACATTTAAATTACTGATGAAATTCCTCCTACTGCTTTAAACTTACAAAGATAATAAAATGTATTTAAAACCATATATCTTGTATATTTGATTTAGATAACTTTTTCTCTGAACAATAAGCAAAATACCAAAATGACTATAAGCCTATGCATATTAAAAATAAGAAGTAAAAATAAAGAAATAAGTAAATAAATCAATAAGAGCTTTCTACTACTTTTCCTATAAGCTTGAGTTTCCTGAACAGAGTGATTGGTGAGATCTAAGATATGACTTGTTTTGAAACACTACCTGAAAAAACTTACTTCCTTTAAAAAGTAAAGCATAATATTAAGAAGGCCACTCAGGCAGTTGCTGGATGTCTGGCCTTAGTGGAAATAGCACACAAAGAAGGGGGCACAAGATATTTTTAATGACACAGAAAAACAACATGCAACTAGATGGGGCAATTCAGAAATACTTAGAAACAATACTAAGAAATGCTTCTCTTCCTGTTAGCAGGGTTTTGGCTATGAATGAAAGCATTGCTTTTAAATGTGCACAGAGAGAAGATATAGTCATTATTCAGCCCTTTAAGGCACAGTTTTCCCACCACTGGTGATCATAATCTTTGAGCAGGACTGAAAGAGGTGCACATAAATACAGAGTGTTGACAGGGCTGTAGGATTGAGACTCGAATCCTTTCCACACTTAACATTGCTAACTACTGGGAGGTGAAACAGCTGTTTAGAGAGCCTATTGTTTTGCTGCTCTAAAAATTATTTTTTATGAAGTCCTAATCTTTCTCTGATTACCTTTTTGCTATATTTGCTTGGTATTTTTTGAAATAACCCTTCAAGATAACTGTGCCAGCTAGGTAGATGCCCAACTAAGAATGTAAATTGATGGTTGTTTACACAACAGGGGTAGTTTTGTCTATGCTGCCCTCTGGGGGTTCTCTCCCTCTCTTTCTCTCTCTTATTTGCTCTCCAATTGTATAAGAAGACAAGTCACTTCACCTCATTTGCTTTTTCTGCAAAATGATGGCACTGGATTAAATGTCTCAAGTTCACTTTGATTTCTCCCTGAATGACATGATTTCTGAATCTGTAACAAAGAATGCTTTGCAAGAAGAATGGATGGGACCATTGTTTGAACTGTTTGTAATGTCAGATTCTGAAGAATAAGGACTTCTATTGGGTTTAATTCAAGATGAAATAGAATGGTCAATGTTAAAATATTTAATTGTGAACAAATATTTAAGTGTTTCAATAAACTAACCTAATTCTTATAAATAATGAATAAGTTCAAAGGATGTCTGGGTGAATCTTTAATTTAATATATTCTAATATAAAGCATATTAAATCAGCAGCAGATATATTAAAACTACCAGATAACTTTTATTACATTTACAGAAATAGACACATTTTTCTTGTACTTCTTTAAACTTTAAAGAAAATTTTATGTATATTTATAAGTCTTTCCTTCATTCAATACAGCTGGTACTTCTCTACTTTACACTACATTAAACTATACACTGAAATATTTATAAGACACTGCAACAAGGGTACAAAACTTTATGTATATTAACTCTTCAAAGAAGCAGAAGTGATTATTCAACATCATCCTGTGCAACTTAAAAACTATACCATAGATATACTGAAGCAAAATTTAAATAAAAAACTTAAAAATTAATCTGTCACCTTGCATTCAGTTTTTATCATCTTAAAATATTTTGTCAGTCAAATATAGACAAATTCATGAAAGCTCTAATTTTAAAAATTCATATACGCAGAATGTGTGTGTGTGTGTGTATATATAGAGAGAGAGAGAAAGAGAGAGAGAGAGACACTGTTGAACAAATAGATTAAGATATAATTATTGAGAGATATTTTCCATTCCTGCTAGTATTCTCATCTGTCATCATCAGGTCTCTTCTCTCTCATTCTCAGTGTCTCAGTCTGTAAAATGAGGAGGTGTCCCTACCCCTGGCTGGGTCATCACTAAAGCTTCCTTTTCACATTGATAATCCAAGATTTCATTATTCTTTCAAAAGTATACCCATTATTTTACAGATTATATGTCTTGTTGCAGCATATTAAATGGGTATTACTTTAAAATGACAAATAGGACAGGATTTAGATTTATAAGTAAACCCTTATAAAAACTTTAACAGTACAATGTAATTAAAGTTCATCTCTTTCAACATGCATATTTAAAAGAAGATAGAAAAAAAAAAAAGTTTTATAAATTTGCCCCTGGTAAGAAATTTGAAAACTGTATCATGTGCAGAGCATAATTTAGGCAGACTTGTCATTTATTATTTATTATTGTATTTTAGAGAATTAGAAAACTGGTTTAGCTTGCAAAATTTGATTGTCACCAAAGTGTAATCATTCTTCTTTGTTTACTTAGTGGGTATATAAATGATATAGATCTAGAAGACATAGATACAGATTGATAATGAGCATATATTGATATGGACATTTTATATTTTTAAAAGTACATAATTCCAGAATTTCTATTTTAGCCAATCAATAAATTAAAAACCAAATAAACTGAAAAATTAATATTTATTCAGATTAAGATAAAATGTAGAAAAATGGATTTATTTAGACATCTGCAGTTTTATAACAGAGGAGTAGATTAGTAGATATATAGTAGTAGTAGACAATAATAATTGATTACTAACCATTGACTAAATTTTAAATCAAGATATGAATTATCTATCAATCACTATAACCTATGAAACTAGATATAAAATTCTAGAATGATGTTAATAATTTTAAGGAAAAAAGTAACATTTTCTAAATTGTACTGTTTTAACAAAGAAAATTCCCTAATAACATAGACTTTGAAAATTGCATAGATTATGTTGGTCAACCATTGTGAAATTACCATTTATTTACAATATTTTAACTTGCAAATCATAGTTTTGAGTGCAAAAAAATGACTCTTTAAACTATCACATATACCATGTTTTTGTGTTAAATTATAATCACATCTTTCTTCTGCTCCTTAGTGTAGAAAAATATACCACTGATAATGTTCAATAAATGTTTCTTATTCTTTATAAAGCATTAAAATTTTTTATAAGTGATTCTGATTAATGCTTAAGTTGTATAACTACATATAATAAAAGTTTGTGGAATACATTTGTTTTTTAAATAGTTTGTTAAATAATCCTTTTTATATATTATAATATTTTATTAGTTTTTGTTCTCAAAACTTTAAACATTTCCAATTTTATCAGATTTTTATTTCTGTCAATAATTCTTTACATATTTGTATAATTAAAGGGGTTTTATTATGCAATTAGGAAATATTTTTCACTTCTGGTCAATGAGAACACATATATATACACACATATGTGTGTGTGTATGTATGTATGTGTGTGTGTATATATGTATAAACATATACACATACATAATTTATTTTTTCAGAGACAAAGGACATATGTATACATTTCCAAAAGATGCATTTTTCTTCTGCATTTTGATTTATTTATATAGATTTACTTATCCCAATCCAATAAAATAGAAAATGTGTTCATGAAAGAAGGCCAAGAAGTCCATCTGTGTCTGTTCACTTCTCTAAGCTATCAGTTCTTTAATTTCTCAAAATATTTTTTCATCTCAAGCTTGACTATCTGCTCTGCTAAACAGATAGACTGTTCCCACTTCTTGTAGCAGTTCCTTTTTTTCTAAATCCCTAATGATCTTATTTAAAGTAGAAACTTTTCACTCAGCATTCAAAAATTCTCCATTCACTCTGAACCTATCTTAGTATATATTTAAAGCATTTAAATTACTTCCTGTCCCTCTTTATAGGGCTTTCCAGGAAAATATCTCACTCATCATGTTTTTAAAAAGCTGTGTTATGATTTGGAGTTTTCCAATAGAACTTTTTTTAAAAAATTTATTTTAAATATATCTTTATTGATTTCAGAGAGAGGAAAGGAGATGGAGAGAGAGATATAGAAACGTCAGTGATGAGAGAGTCATTGATCAAGCCTGCAACCCGGGCATGTGCCCTGACCGGGAATCGCACCCTTATCGCCTGGATCCTAGGTCGACGCTCAACCGCTGAGCCACGCCCGGCTGGGCTAGAACTTGTAATATTAACATCAAGGATCCCTTCCACATTGATGACAGAGGCGATGATTTGGTCAGGTTCTCATGAATAATGTTTTATCTCCTGGGTAACACTTCATAGTTATTTAATAAGCTCTTTTTACTTTGAATTTAGTTTTAGTAATGTGAAAAATAATATACATGGGGCCAGTCCAGAATGGAGTTGGAGCTGTCATCCCAGGGGAACTGCCTTGCAGTTCTTATCTGTCAAGCCTTAGTAATGTTTAAATTTGGCAAAATAACCTTTGGACTGGGCCAAAGCAGTATTGTCTTCCAAACAACTGTTTGCAAGTAGATATTCTGACTACCAGACTGGAAGTTAAAGACATTCTTTAGAATTAGCACCACCATATATAGCTAAAGAATAACTTAGTTTATTTGTACCTATAAAAATTCCTTCCTTGACTTAATACCAACAGAAATCCCTTCCTTCTATTCATGTAATTATTCTCCTTCCTTTTCTCGAAAAATAAAAATCCTTGCCTTCAATCTCTATTGAAAAACCATTTGCATTTCTCCCAAAATCAGTGCTTCTGAATAGCTGTTCTTTGGATCTCAAATAAAATCTTGTTGCCTCAGAGTTAGCCTTTTATTTTTAGGTTAACACTAATAATTCAAATTGTCCTTTATAATCCCTTTTTTAAAAGAGTACTTTAAATTCTATGTTATATTTGAGAGGCCAGTATTAGTCCTGACATGCCTTTGACTATGTGACTTCCAAGAAGTCTTTCTACCACTCAGCTGCTCAATTTTCTAAGGTATAAGATAAGGGAGTTGCATAAATTCATCTTGCTATTTCAAAAGAATTTTATAATGCTCTTATTATGATTGTTTTATCTCATTTACTTTCATTTGTCTGTATCTGCTATTTTTTGTGAATGGTCTGTTTCTATTTTATTTGTTTTTGTTATTTGTCTTTCCATAAGAATGCTTCTATTTGAATCAATGTACTCATTAAACACATAATATTCTGCAAATGTATTAACTGAATAATGGTGAATTTAATAAGTTATCATACCTTATTTTATATAATTATTTGCTATTTCTACTAAATCCTATTACCTATTTTACTTTATTTTTTTCTCCTCTGACATCTATTAAGGTAACAATGACTTAAGTTTCCTGAAATTTCCCCATAAACATAAGATTGTGAGTAGCAATATTTAATTATATTCAATTCTACTGAAAAAAAAAGATGATAACCAAGGAGTAGGTAAACTTACTGGAACAAAATCTTACTCATTCAAATTAGCTTAGACACGGGCACTCATATACCCTCAAAACTATATGAAAGGGCAAAGAGCAAAGTGAATAAATACTGGTATGTAAGGAAGCGGCACATAACATCACAAAGATTTCTTAATGTATTTAGCCTAGCTTTATATATTTTATTTATATTTTAACCAAAGACAATGTAATAAATTAAATTGTCAGATGATATTAAATTAGATCTTTACCAATCAACACTTCAGAGAAAACAATGGACTGAGAAGTGGATAAATCTTGCAGAAAAGTTCTGACCAATCAAAGACTGAGAGTCAGTCAGGAAAGACAGAAAGAAAGGATTCAGGCAGGAAAGACATTCAGAAACGTGCACTCATATTAAACAAAAGGCAAAGGCAGAAGAAGAAAAGGAGGGAGAAGAGGAAAAGAAAATTCCCACAGCTCGAGAACAATGGAAGATGCACCTTAAATTGGGATGTGCTGGGGGTAGAGGAAGGCACAGGGGGAGTGAGTGGTGATGGGCGGAGCCTTGATTTGGGGCGGTGAACACACAACACAGTGGACAGAGAATGTGTTGTGCAATTGTGGGTCTGAAGCCTGTACAATTTTGCCAACCAGTGTCACCCCAATACATCCAATAAAGTGGGGAAAAATAAATGAGCTACTGACAAAGTGAAATGTAGCATGCTGTCTAATATTATTTACCTACTAGAACTCTAAATTTCTGGTATAGTCAAATAGATTCAAAAGTCTTAAGGGCTTCTAGGGGGAAATGATAAAATGTAATAACCTAATATCTAAAATATTAAATGTTAGCAGGAAACAGATTTGTCTTGAAAACTGCAAAATACATTGTTAAGTATAATACTTTTTAAAGTCCAGCAGGTCAAGACTTTAAACTTTGAACTTTAGTTATAGTTGTGAACAGAGAGTTATGTTAATGTGTCTGTTAAGGCTAAATTTTGCCTTAATGCTGTCGTGCCTTGCATGCTGTGAGCAATCTGGCTCCAGTTCTGTGATTAATATATGACCTTTGTCAGGTGGCCTTGTGTCTTTAGACCTCAGTTTATTCATTTATAGCAAGAGGCTCCATCGATTATATGTCAAATTTTTTTAATCAATTAGACGCAGAACTTTATAGGTTAGTTTTTATATGGTATATTATTTTTATTGTTTTTAAACATATAATTTGGTCTTCCTAAATGTCATAATGCTTTAAATGGCACATAATTCCTGTCATTCTACTAATCTATTTGTTCTATTTAAAAGTGTTTCAAGAACTTAATGACTTTGTATTGTAAAATAACATTCACGTCCCAGTTTCTTTTTTAAATATTATATATCTAAATCATATTCTTTAATATTTTATATTGTTGATACATTTATTCATACTTCTGCCTTCAAAATATCGTATTTGAAAGGTTTTCAGAATGTATACAACAATCTCATTGCCTTTATACTATAAACCCCTGGCAACTTGTTCATAATCTTTTAAAGATTTAATCATTTCATTGCATTGTTTGTAATGCTTTGTCTCTTCATAAATTGATGGCTACACAAGTGCTTGGATTTTCAAATAACAAATGAGACATAAGTAACAATCAAAAGTAGTGTGTTGTTGTTTGCTGTACTACCACTTACTAGTGTGGACTAAGATTCACTATATATTAGGCCAATAAATCAAATCTCAAGTAGGTCACATGTGGTTAACAGAGCCAAAAACTACAAATGGGATTGCTAGCTGTATATTGTAGTCTGGCATTTAGCTTTTAGGTACATTACGGACAAATGTATCGATCAGACAGCACCTTCTGTGGGCAATGCTTGGCACTGAAATGCCTGCAGTCCTTTTCTAAATTCTGAAGCCTACTATGCTGATTTGTGTTCTTCTGGAACTCACCTCACCCTTTAGGCCTCTTAGCGAGCTGTCTCTGGATGTGCTCATTTGTTGTTATCTGGTACCTCTCTGTGTACTTTGGTTCTTTTACAACATTAAATTTTAAATCCTTCCATTAAGAAGAAACACATTAAGTTTGTATTTCTCCACAGAGCTTAGTCAGTGTTCTAAATTTGGGTACTCAAAAATTTAGGGGTAAATGGATTTACCCCCCCAAATCTCTGTGTTAATAGTCTGTATCCCAAGGTTTAAAACACACACATACACATATACACACTACAAAAGGACTTACTTTATGATTAAAATTCAAAAGAGTTAAAGCATTTGTAGGAAATCCCTAAATATAAAATTCCTTTAAAATACCCAGGTTAAAAAGAAAAAGAAAAATTGTAGCTTCTCTCAACAGTTTGGATTTTTGAACTAATATATATATTTTAAATATTTCTTTATTGATTTCAGAGAGAAGAAGGGAGAGAGAGAGAGAGAGAGAGAGAGAGAGAGAGAGAGAGAGAGAAACATCTATGATGAGAGAGTCATTGATCGGCTGCCTCCTGCACGCCCCCGACTGGGGATCTAGCCCGCAGCCCAGGCATGTGCCCTGACTGGGAATCGAACCGCTGTCCTGGATCCTAGATCGATGTTCAACCACTGAGCCACACCCAGCTGGGTGAACTAATATTTTGTGTATATTTTATTAACAATTAAATTTCTGAATGGATTTTCATATTTGAGTTATATCAGGTAATCATATTATTGTTTCTAGATGCTGTATTTTTTAGTAAAAAGTCATCTTTATCATATTGTTCATTCACAAAACTGAAACTGAGTTATGTAATGCTTTTTCATTTAATCAGACTTGAAGGATGAAAGTTTTACCTTCTTATTTTCAAAATAGTTTAAGTACAGTCACTGGCAGGTTATCTCTAATAAATATATATTAGAAATTATCAATGGAGAAGGCATACATATATTTTTTTAAATTTTGATTTATGCATATATTATGTTTTGATAATTGAAAGAGGGGGAGAGAAAGAGAGAGAGAGAGGATTGATAGAGCTAGCTGGAATAATTTTCAGACAATGCAAAGATCACTGAATAAAAAAAATCATAATGTATTATTTTAAAACCAATCTGAATTTATATAATCTCAATCTTGTTATAAATTATGATCATAGGCTTAATAATTTGGGTGCATACTGTCTTGTGATCACAAAGTAAACAAATGATATACCATTATTGATTCTAGAAAACAAATAAACAATACTCGGTCTAAATTTGAGAAAGAGCAGCTGCCACTTATGAAGCTTTTATCTAACAGCATATTTTATTTGAAATAGGCTAAGGCCTGAGCTATAATACTTCCCATTAACTGTAAATGAGAGCGTATAAGAAGAGCTAGAAGGCTGCATACAAAAGATTAAAATGAGTGAATGCCGGGCAGGATAGACCACGTAATCCTTTGATAATTGCATTCATTTCAGGATGAGCCATTCAAAATTGCTACCTGTCCAACTGGCACAAGATGAGCAAACTAGAAGCATGTAGATAAAAATTGTTGGTTGTCCCTAGACAAGGCATTTTAATATCACTATAGTTGAGTGTTAGACACTGTAGGCTCCCCTGCTGCTGAATTTACTACTTATTTTTTGGCTTTTGCACTTACAATCCTTGTATTCCATACTCAGCTAGAACATTAATAATTACCATATGATGCTGTCTGAAATGTAAATGAATTTCAAATACAATCACCTTCTTCAGTCCTGTTTATAGAGTGTGGGTCATAAGATAGATAAGAATCTAACAAAAGATTACAACCTCATAAAAATACGTAGCTTCAAAATTATACCTCAAATTAAAATCTATATAACTCATCGACCTAGAGTGCTGATCACTTCTATAAGAATAGATAATTAATTTTATCCTTGCAATAAACACAAAATAAATTAACAACTATTTTTCAAAATACTTCCTCTGTTAACATACATGGTAAATTATAAATAAAACTGAAATTTATTTAAGCCATATGTTTCCTTTGAACTCATAATTTCCTAGTATGAAAAGAAAAGCTTACTTTCTAGGTTTATTATTCTAAAATAAGTGTACTTTCTAGGTTTATTATTCTAAAATAAGTGTACTTTTCTAAGTATGTAATGATTTTATAACTTTTAATACATATAAGAAAATATTTTCCTAAATATTCAGAGTGTCTTTCTAATAATTTATTAGCAAAACAAGTTCACAATTAAGTATAAGTTGTCATAACACCAGGAATTTTTAAATGGAAGTAAATTTTTTAAATTCCATAATTAAATTTAAAATTTTCACATTCATTATTTTACTTTCCATTAACACCAGCAAAATGAGCTCTGATAATAATTCCAGGAGGAATCAGGAGCATAGACACTAACTTGGTCTTGTTCAGGTGATTTAAACAATATGAAATTTGTATGATGAAAACAAAAAAATTAAATGAATTTACAGATCAAAGCAATGCTTCATACCTTTGATTCAGCAGATTAACTAATTGTTTATTAATAGAGAACATATAATAAAAGATAATGTTGAGATTATAGAGAAAAAAATGCCCCATGGCCAAATAGTTTGCTTGGAAAATGCTGCATTAAACTAACAATCAGACATCTTTATTGCAAGACTTTTCAGAGCCTTTAATTTTTTAATAGTGAATTTCCAAGATCTAGGCCATAATTCCCCTGAGCTTATTTGATCATAGAGCTCTCTTGGATGAAATTTTTTCACCTTAGAAACAGCTTGCTATCTGATGTTTTATAAAACTCTGCCAAACGATGTGCTATAATACATTTATATTGTATGAGTATTATGGTACTACCATATTAAACAATGTTTTTGCTTCAACTTCATTGCTGTAGAAGAGTCAGGGACAGCATAGATATACTGAATCATTCCACATCAAAAATAAACCAGGACTATTTTTGTTGGGTTGAAATTCATATTTTGATAGCATCACTTAAGATAATATTCAAATAACAATCCCTGCTTCTTATATAAAATTAATTTGGTAAATTCATGTTTCAAGAATGTAAGCCAAGACCAGAAAGAAAATACAAAAGATCTATAAAATATAAAATATTTACGCTTACTTTAGATACATTCCTAAACACACTTCATTAACTTGCTTTAAAAAGACTGTCAGTTTAAAATAAGAAATAGGAATGGAATAGTCAGGCTGCTTAGAGACAGCTACCCTAATAACAGATAACAAAGAAAATTTCATAAATGAGCACTTGAAATAAGAAATTTGAGACAATTTCATGTGTGGCCAAATACTACTTTACAATTTAATAACCTTGTGGCAGACACAGTCAATTACATACCCAATAACATCTTTCTTTCTTACAAAAAGAAATGAGGTGGCAATATATTCAGATAAAAGACACATCTGCAGCCTCTTTTGGAATATCCAAGTAAAATATTTCTAGCCAATCAGATGTAGACAGAGGAAGAACTTTCTTTCTGAATTAAAATATACTGTCCTTTATCTTTTACCTATTTTCCTGTCTCCCTTCTTCCTGGCTGGGACACGTATGTGATGCCTGGAGTTGCAGTGACAATCTTGCAATCACGAGGCTGGAAACCTCAGTCTATGAACAGTGTAGCATGTACATAGAAGGTGCCAAGTTCCTTGATATCACCTTTCAACAGCTGTTCAGTCTTGTCCTGTCTAACTTAAGACTCCTTGACAGCAATAATCCCCCTATTTATTTAAGTAACTTTTCTGTCAGGGTTCTGATTACCTACATGTGAAGCTATTCCTCCTACCACAGGCTCTGAACCTATTACTGAACTATGAGAGGACATTAATTGAGTTTATGATATTGTTACTGAATGATCATATAAATTTTATTCCCCTTGGAATATTTGATTAAAATTATAAGCAAGGGAGATTGTTTCATAGCTCAATATTTTCTACATAAAGAGTAGAAGTTTTCTAGTTTAATGATAGAATCTCAATAATTCAGAAAACATCAGCTATATGAGACTGTCATAGAGCTAAAGTTTTCCTTAGTGTGTTTTCTCTTTTCCCTAGATATTTGAATACGCACTTAACTTCAAAAATTATGTTAATTGTTTAGATTTAAAATTATGTTCATGAATGAAAGGATAATGGTATTTAAGTTTAGAATTACTCCAAAGGTTCTGATTGTATTAATAAAAGCCCAGGTCTTTAATTTTGCTTTCAAGAGTCCACAACCTTACCATTATCTTCCCCATTTCTGATACACTCCGCATATCTGAATGAACACGTTCCATCTGGACTAACTGCTGTTCACTTTTTGTGACGCAGGCTTTTCCCTTCACTTGAGCATGTGAACACTACAACTATTAGTAGTATTCTAGAGCCCGCTCTTGTTGGATTGTGAGAACCAACTTTGCACCTGTTTCCCCAACTCTGCCTTTAGTGAGAATCTTCCATTGGTAGCTTGATATTGGACATAGTTGTAGTATTTATACCACAAAAATGGGCAATTGCTACAAATCAAAGCCTCTCTTCCCTATAGCCAACTATTAAACAATTACCATCACACATCATTTATGTTAACTTTTATGCTTACATTGTTCATTAATTAACCTTCACATTGTAAAATTGGCAGTTTAGTACCAGAAAGTCACCAGATTTTCATAGTGTGAAGTACAAGGGTTATTTGTATATGAATGCTACAATAATATGCTGTGAACATATTATTAAGTAGATCTGAATGGATTGGAAGGGTTTAATGAGATGGTAACAGTGATCAGTTGTATTGATTTGTAAGTTATTAATAACAAATTTAAATTGAGATCAATTTTTTGTAAAACTATAACCTTGAGAAAAAATAAATATCACTATCAGCCGTAAATGGACAACTAGAGACAATAAATAATAAATGTCTTCAAAATGTAGGTATTCCTGCTGATTCCTATTTAAAATTTATATTTGATGTAGGAAATTAACTTCAACAATAGGGTGGTTTCAGATCCTTGTGATCTATTGTTGTCCTAAGAAATTTATTTTTTAAAGTAAGATTAAGTCATAATGCTATACTGCAACCTACTTAAGTTTTAAACTAGCTATGATTGGTTTTATTGTTATGAAATTTAAAAAGTCCTTATTATAATCATCTATTGATCATTTTAAGGTTTCTAAAGAAAGGCATTATTTTATCTGCCATAAAATTCAGACTTAATTTTACAAATGTAAAATAACAAATATAATTCTACATTTAAAGCTGGAATTTATTTTTTAAATTATACAACGGCTTTTTATACAGTTTTATTAAATAGCTACCAATATAGTTTTTTGAAACACCCAATTGTCCAAGCAAATTAAAATAAGAGTGGCTTTAAATTGGGAATAATAAGGAAAATGGCCCACATATCAACACTGCAAAAGAGAGCATATGTTTATCCTATCAATAATTTCTTACCAATGTAGCTATTTATTTGCATGTGAAGTACTGAACATTAAAGAGGTAATTATTTTAAAATAAATATGAGCACAATTTACATTTGAAAGAATACTCTCTTAGACTTACAGAGCAGAAGCAAGTGTTTAGCTTGCAACACACTTGCTAAGGATTTTAAAAGTAGTAAGTCCAGTATTAAAAGGCTCAAGGCAGACTGTCCTCAGATCAGTCAGGTGGTCATGTGGTTTCTAATACTGAAAAATGAAACAGACTATGCCTTTAAAAAAATGGACACTCAATAAATAAATAATGCAATCAACAAGAACTTGAAGCTGGCATTTGAAAGTAACATTTTGTTTTCTAGCATAACTATGACATTTAAACTGATTTAGCTAATATGCAAATATCTGGATTATACAAAAAATAGCAAACCAAGTACCATAAACATGCAAGGTACATAAGTGTTTTTTTTCTCTCATTGAACTTTTAACTATAAAATTAATTTCATAAAAAATCCACAGGGTTTAATGAGTAAGCTTTCTTTACTTCCAACTAAATATCCTGTGAAATTATACTCTATTGAATCAAATATATCAATAAAATACTTAAAAATTAAGTGTATGTACTGCATCTGCAGTTTAGTATATAAAGCAACTGAAGAATGTTTGGAAAGCATTCACTATTTTTGTTTTCAACTCAAATATCTGAATTAAGAAATACAGATATAAATATTTTCAGATTTTTGGCAGATTTTAAAAGTTAATTTTAATATTTTCTGATTTAAAAAATTTGAAGCCCTAATTGAAAACTGAAGTAATGATATGAAAATTTTAAAATGAACATTTCCCTGAACATGAATCTTATTTTTCATCTCCTTCAAGCAAAATTATCACTATTTTCAATGTTTTAGATAAAATCACTTTATTTACACCAGTTTTCAAAACATATCTTCAGTCAGTCCAGTTAATTGCTAAACTTATATTGAAACACACCTCCCAGCACCCCCGTTCTCAATACCAAAAATAGTAAGGGAAGCAGGGAAACACTTACCTAATTTTATTATGTTAAAATAATATTCAGGTGCATATTCTGAACCAACTTAGATGACAGTTGTAGCCCTATTCTGTTTATCATGCCAGTAACATTCAAAACTACAATTTCACCTTTGCTTCAAATATTAAGTCCATTATATTAATAGGAAAATCTATTGTAAATTTATTTCACCTCATTTTATCATCTTAGGAGTAGTCAGACCGGGCAAATGAAAATGGTAATTATTTTAAGGTAATTAATTTAGGGTTAAACATTTCTCATAAAGAATAGCAGGAAATTAAGTTATATACAGGCTGGGGGTGGGGGAGAATAGGGGAAGGTAGGCATTACCTTGTATAAATAAGGTATTGAAACTGAAATTATGTCTTAATTCAATGTACATTGGATAAAATAGAAAGAATTACTATAGTTTTATAATACAGATGCTTATAATAACTTCATTAATACAGTTTAGTCATAAAAATTACTAGGTTAGTTTCTGGGTTTCTAAACAAAATTTTAATAATAGGTAAAAAATTAGCATATTTCTTACAGAGACAAGTTCACATTTAATAGGGTTGAAAATCAAAGAATAGTTTCTATTGTCATTTGTTTTACTAATACTATTTATGTAAAAAAATAGATGCTATCAAGCTCTTTCTATCCAAATATCATATTACAATTCCTACTGCTTTTTGAGAGAGCAATGACAGACATTTTTCTTTAAATAAAATATATATTTACACCCAACAGGATTGATATGGAAACAATTTAACTTGAATGATGTAATTATGTAATGGAATGTAAAAAATTATAGCAATTAAGGTGTTGTGACATGCTCTAATGAATGAAGTTATATTGGTTGATGACACTATATTTCCTACTCATTAATTATTTGGATAGAATGCATTATTTACATAGCATGAAGAAATAAAGTCATAAATTACCACTAAGAATTATATCCATACATTTTCATTTAATATTGATGATATATCTCCCACACCTATGAATTCTGAAAAAAATATAACAATATCAATTAGAGCATTTTGAGTATCCAAAAAAAGCTCACAATGTAGATAAATTCTTTTACTATATGCAGCTAGTAATTTTCACGGGAGGAAAGTTAACATTTCTAAATAATAGGTTTATGAGGCAAATCTGGGTACCTGTGGCTTGCTAATATCTCCTCTCTAAGTGCCCAAGTGAGTGAGAATACTTTTTAAGCTTTCTTATTGCAGATCTAAAGAGAAAGATGTTTCGTAAGTATAGCTAACTGAGAGAAGGCTATTACCACTTGCTATTACATAATAATGCATGGCTAACATGTAGTACAAATATTTAATATAGCATTCTTTAAAAACAAACAGAAAAAGGAGCCACCTTTTCCCCCCTAAAATCTTAGAACCAAATTGATCAAGTTCCTTTCCTGTCTTTTTTCTGTTTTCTTCTAAATATGTTTTTTCTAAACTTCCTCCCTATAATAAATTAGAATTATAAAAATATAACAATTAAAGAATTAAACAAAGGAAAACCTCTCTAATCTCATTTGCCAGAAGAATGGGGTCGGGGCAGGGGGGGAGGGGATGTATATCTATTTATTCCTTATAACCAACCATAACCTTTTGCCACAGCCTGGATGGGCCTGGAGAGTATTATGCTGAGTGAAACAGGCCAGTCAGAGAAAGACAAGTACCATATGATTTCACTCATATGTGGGATCTAATGAACAAAATAATCTAACAAACAAAACAGAAACAGACTCACAGCTGTCAGGGGGAAAGGGTAAGAAGATAGGGGAATGGGTGAAAGAGGTGAAGGGATTAAGCAAAATAATAATAATAATACCTCATAGAGAGACAATGGTAAGGTCATTACCAGAGGCAAATGAAGGTGGGAGGAGGCAGGGCAGGGTAAACGGGGGATAAATGGTGATAAAACAAACAAATATAAAGTTACTGGAAAAATATAAGCGAATAAATTAACCTCTCCATGTTCTCAAATATAGCCTGGCTATTGTTGACAAGCAGTATATACTAGTTTTCTTTCTTCTCTCTCTCAATGACTTGTAGCCACCTACCCAGTACAAGACTATATAGAAAAACATCCGTCTGAAAGAACACCTACACCAAAGAATCTACAGCACAAAGTGAGCTTTATCCAGATAAAAATTTTACTAATTCAGGTATCATGCTTCCTATTAAAAAAAAAAAACCACTGACTTATTTCTCTACATTTCTCAAGACAATTGCTTTTTTGTGAGCAGAGTATATCACTGCACAAAAAAACATACAGAAAGAAAACAAACAAACAAACAAAACCCCTAATGAACACTTCTTTATTTCTTCATTATGTTTGTGGCACTGGCTTCCTGCACAGATTCCACTGTTCTAAGGTGTATGCTCGTGTGAAAGCTTTTGCCTCTCTTAACTAGACATTGTAGATGCAAGTATTACATAAAGAACATTGTTAATTTTTTTAAAGGACACTGATTTCCCTGGGATAGTTTAGAAATTCGAAGGCCTTTCTTAGGTGACTGACAAACAACTCCCACCCCCCAAAAGTCCAAGGGGATCATTTTCCTGGAGGCTAGAAAGACAGAAGTGCAGTTTTGTTTTGAAAATTAACAGACAGAACGAGCCAGGGAGATGGCGTCTGACACAATTCACAGTGTTCTGCAGCTATGTAGAAACTGCAAAATACAGGGGAACAGCGCATCACTTGCTGAAAAATGCTTGGCTCTCTTTATCTTATTGGTTCTTAAGGATCACCTCAAATAATTTTTTTCTTACAACAAAAAAATGAAAGGAAAAAAGGAAAAGAAAGAAATAAAAAAGTACTGTTCCAGTCTTATTCATTTTTCAACCTTAGTTAGAAATATTTAAGAAACATGGTGGCAACTGCCAAAAAACCCACTATATCACTTTTAGAAAGCTTTCAATAATAAAAAATTAATTTTTTACAAGACTACCGTTTCTTATCAGGAGATGTGTGGGTGTGTAAAACTAATTACATGTTCCATAAAGGATTCATTAAGAACAGAGGTGCCATGTTTTGGCAGCAAATATAATAGTTTAATAAGCATTCAAGTTTTTAGCATTCTTGAGTTTCTCAGTGTGAATCTGTAGAATGCAATTTACTAAAATTAGTATCTGTGATTTACTGAGCTAGACACTGTAAAACTTCTAAATAGAAACAAATGATCATAGGGTGATTATAGTTCTCAGAGGCTCCGTGGTCAAGATATTTATTGAGTGGGTGGATCCACTTGCAATGGCTAGACAGAGAGGCAGCTTTTTTGCTTTTAGGAGTCTGAATTCAATTTGGTGATGGTAGTAAGAAAAAACACAGAGGGAAATAAATTATCCATAGAATATGAAAAATATAGGCTATCAAACTTCTGCTCTTGCATTTAAACTTAACTTTATCCTAATAATAAAATATATTTATGTGAAAAATAATTTGGAAAGAGATGTGGAAATTTTAAAAAGATACTCAAGGAAAATTAGCTTTAAAAGAATATGTCGGCAAGCATTTGATTACAGATTATAGTAAAAGCTCTTTACTTTTATGTTGTCTTAGTTTTACTTTTTTCTAAAATTTTTCATTTTTATAAGTGTCTAATATAATTATAAAATTGAAAGGCAGAAAATATGTTTATTTTCTTTTATGATAATTTAGATTCTCATCTTTTCCTATATATGTAATTTCAGTCAAAATCTTGCCTGTCTCAATTATCTAGATTCCATATTCACCAGACCAAAAAGAAGTCACTGATTTACATTAGTTTCAATTAGTTTGGTTCTAATAATACTAACTAAGAATTATTTTCTGGGTTAGTGGCTCCTTGTCTACTTGGCAGTCATGAAAATTACTGAAAGTATTAATAATAAAGAAGTAAATAATTTTGTAATGGATTAATCAAATAACAATTTTGGAAGCAAACCTCTAATGAAGAAGTAGCTTTACCTTTTGCATAAACATATTTCAAAGTGAATTTCTTTTTAATCAATGTTGACTTTTAGGTCCATAATTAAGATATTTGTTAATATAATCAATTTCAATAATCACTTTCATGTGTGTGAAAGGCATATTAGCAAAACAGTATGATTAAAAAACAAATTTTCATTAAATTTTAGAAAAATAGCCAAATGGGAACAGGCATAACAGATTGGCTTCCCTGAAATTTACTTAAGTAAAAAAATGACCAAAAAGCAAAAGTAACATATACCTAAAATTATGTTATGAAAATGGAAAACTGAAATGGTTTTATAGTAAGAGGTGGGCAAGTTGGTGGCAAAGGCACACAACAAAATTGGCATTTCACTTCAATGTGACAAGTCTCTTTGACAGCAGATTAGTTTAACATTGAACATCCCACCAAAACAGTATTCCATTTCCAAGTGCATAATAATTCATTGTTACCCTTCACCGTATATTAAATGTCACCCATCATTGTGACAGGAATATAAAAGCTATTGCACAGTAGTCAGGAGCCAAGATCAAAGCCGTTAATGCAAGCACTTTGGACATGGTTTTCTAAACTCAGTTAAACCATCAGAAACACTATGTTTAGAACATCTTTACCACTGAGTGCCAAGAGATATACAGAATACTTTTACAAGTGTAAAGACTCTCAGTAAGGCAATAGCCTTGTCAGCTTGTGACCACAGGCCATGTCAGAGCCAAAGCATATGTGGTCACAGCGATAATAAACCCTGGAGCAGATTCTAAGGATCACGTCCTCTGCTGCCTAATTCAATTATACAATAAACAGTATGCTAATATTCTAAAAATAATGCAAAGCAATTAAATGCAAATTACACAAGAAATTCCTATATCCTTTTTTTTACTTAGACAAACTAATGTTATATATTGAACACACTGAATAATTTTTCATTTGCCATTCTTGCTAAGAAAGTCAGGGAAGTCAATGTTGTTTGCCTTCCTTTACTTTTTCCAATTTTGATCATATTTATTTGTTCATTTAAGTAGCCTAAGAAATTTCTGTGTAGTAATATCCTTACTATACAATTTAGTACAGTGCATAGCATCATTTTTCTTTTCCAGAGTTATTTGTATTTGATTTTTAAGTGTCAACCTCAGAATAAAATATGCAATGTTCTCATCTACTCCATGGATAACTATTAAGGTGACATCAATCCTGTTGGAGGGAAATGTATGCACCATTATTCCCTTATTTTAAGTTTGGTCTTTAATTACTCATCTCTGTAGAACAAACTACTAAGAACCCTAGGCCAGGATTGACATGCTGTATTTCAGAACAGCTCTGGTTGTCTTGGAGACAACTACAGTTAAAATATTTAAAAATCTCTAATAATATTATGGGACTTTACATCAACTCACTTTATAAATAGTATTTATTTTATCGGCAGCATCTGTTCTTTCAGAAAAAAAATATTTGAAGCAAGGTGAAAAATACCTTTCATTGTTAGTATAAATAAAGGTGGGGTTCCCTGGCCAGTTTTTATATGACTAACTGACATTTTTATACTACTATACCTAGGTCAAAGAAAAAAAGAACAGAAAGAGGGAAGTGTTTAGGGGCAAATACGATTAGGTACAAGCCCATCATGGAGAAGACTTCTTCCTAAATCTGCACCAGCCAAGAGCTACAGTTAGGGCCCCTGGGATAAGGCCATTCTACGTCTGGAGCGCAGCACCCGGGCTCAGCTGGCTCAGACAAGCATGCCGGTTATGTCATTACGCTGTAAACAATAATGCAACAACTGTTTGCAAGAGACCACAGACTTAAAACCATATCCAGACAAACAAGTAAGACCATATATCTCTTTGTTAATACTGATTTAAAAACAGAGCATTCGTGCCCGGCCGGGCGTGGCTCAGAGGTTGAGGATGGACCTAGGATCCAGGAGGCAGAAGAGGCTCAGGTCCCGGGCGGGGCACAGCCCGGGTTGCGGGCTCCACGCCCAGTCGGGGCCTGCAGGAGGCAGCCGAGCAGTGAGGGCCCTCATCGCTGATGTTTTTGTCTTTCTCTCCCTCTCCCCTCTTCTCTCTGAAGTCAATAAAGATATATTTAAAAGAAAAAATTTAGAGCATTTGTTAAGTTTTTTTTTTTAGATTATCTTTTCCATATAAAATAAAAGGGAGGGGAAATTTTACAAAGGTATCACACTCACAATCTACTTTTAAATCCAAATTTAAAAAACATAAATTTTAACAATTATGATCAGTTCTTAATTTATCAAAAAATTAATACTGTTAATACTCTGATATATCAGGTAATTTAATAAGCCTCAAATCTGGTATTCTAATGATAACTAACAATCTGCCCAATGCATTTTCTTATAATTGTGTATTTCTCTCCAGTGAAATATGTTAAAAGTCATTTCACGGCATTCATAAAAATATTTGGGTAATTATCAAGTATTCCTGTCAACTTCATTCAAGGTCAATAGGCATTTATTCATAAGTAAAATGAAAAAGCTACATTTATTTTGAATTGGTAACAAATATCATGATTCCATTTAAATGAGAAAGGTAATTAAGTTGTGCAGTTGAAACCAGGGATTTTTCTGTATTTGCACAGCATGAACTTCTTCCATGGTAGCAAGAATTCAATACCATGTCAGAGTGGATTTTAATTATACAAATTCATTTGGTTTGGGAGGTTTTATTTCGAATTTAAAAGACTCTAAGAAATTTCCTTTTAATCTGAGATTTTACTGCATTTTTAAAAACCTGGCAATATTTATACAAAAGTATTTAATATTGAAAATTGAACAAAATATTCTGAGAAAATCTAGTTCATTTTTATATTACATATTATTTTTACCAAGACTAATATTATTTATTATTTAATATAGGATGTCTAACCATTAATTATATAATAGAAACAGGTGCACCTGCAGATTTTTTCTAAACTTTCTTTTTTCTATACTTTGCAGTGTTTATTTTTCTGTTTGCCCTGTGCACAGGTTTCAGCATTCTCTAGCCATTGAGTAATTTAAACTATAATCCTTGAACTCATACCTCTGAATACATATGAAACACAATGGCTTATGTTAGTCCCAATAAGATGATATATTTTGTCCAAAGATGCTCAGAAATGAGAAGGCTATTTTATTTTCACAAGACATGGGAAAAGCTAGAGGTAAAAGCTTAAGAACTTCATACTCTAATTTCTCTATCTGGGGAACAGAAATTTATAGAGAGCAGGAAAACAGCTCTGGTCGGGGGCGGTCAGGGGGTGTAGATAAACTAAGAAAAAAGACAGAGAACTCATGGACCTGGACAACAGTGTGGTGATTGCAGGAGGGGTGGGTTGGGTGGAGGTCAAAGGGGGCATAGAGGGATGAATGGTGACGGAAAAAAATATACATACTGACACTCTCTACCCTACAGCTACAAAAGTTATATGTATAAATGGTTCCAATACAAATTTCCAGTTGAAGGTAAGTGATATTTGTGTGAAGGACTTAAGTGTTAATATTGAACCAATGAGGTGAATGAAATATTATAAATTTGTATGACGTTTATGTGTAATATATCAAAAATATTCGTGTATAACTATAAAAAGTAAATATATCAAAATATATCAAAAATATTAAGCTACTTCTATAAGTAATTTTATTTCCTTTTTAATTGAGTGAACTAAATGTTTTTTGTTGTTTCTTTTATTGCTGGGAAAATATATATGACTTCATTGTAAAAATAATAAGTTCAAAGAAAGACCAATATCCTTAGTGATAAATTGATCTGAAGAACCTATTTAATATAATTTTTAAAAAAACACTTCATACATTTAATATTTCATTTTGAAGATAGGGCAAAAACGTATTTATAGTCTTATAAATTTTATCAATATGAAAGAACTATATGTAGAACTCTAATTCATCTTGGATTTAGAGCTATCTTTTTGATATGTACTAGAACATAAAAATTCAAAGTTTATAATGAATATGGGACTTTCAAATTCACTAGAGAAACAATAGTGTTCTGAGTCCTGAGGGGTACTTTCATGGTTTTAATTAAGGCAAAAGAAAACTAAATCACATTGAAATGATCTAGCTGTTAAAAATTTGATAGTGAGGTAAGCATATATGAGAAATGATTATAAATTTCCACCTCTACAATAACCAATAAAGTAAATCAACAAAGATTAAGCTATATCATGGATTGTAAAGACCATTATATAAATAGAAAACTATATATTTTTCAATTAGGCATTTGAGGTTCTGATCCTATGATTGAAATAAATCCTACATTTCACCAAAATAAGGCAATTTTTGCAGTGATATATTTATTCTTTGAAAAAAATGAAAAATTTTATGTAAAAAAATCATGGTAGTCTTTTTATACTTCAAATGCTTATTTTTAATTAGCCTTTTAATTAGTTCAGTAAAAAAAAAACACCACCTTTTAAATTTTACCACTTTGGTTTTTCTTATGACTGATTTATTAATTCAAATTATAAAACATACTCATATTTTGCTGTCTGGTTCCAGAGAAATCTTCATAACGAGGACATAATTGTTATATGATGGCGACGAAGACTGCTTTTAGATTCTGATCAAGAAGAGTAAACTCTACCATGTTTATAGCTTACTGACACAACCAGCATGCTTTCTGCCCCAAAAGGCATCCTAGGACATTCTAAAAGTTCATTATTCTTCAGTATCCCATGGGAAATAAAAAAGAAAACTGATTGTGACTTTTGACAATTATTAGTGAGAAAAAGGAGGTAACAATTGCCAAAAAAATCACAAAAGTGAGCATGTTACCTGGCTATGACAAAGAGCACACAACTGACACCCAAGTAAGCCAGCAGAATATACATCCAGATATCAGGGGAGAGAGGATTCAGGAAGGAGAAGACGCCTGGGTTTGTACCATTGGGCTTGCGGTACAAAATACTTATTCCAAGTGTCATAAAGGGCTTGGAAAAGTCGATGACCTTCTCTCGAACGTAGGTAATAGCCAGTGGAGCAACTGCAAGGTCAGCTTTCTGTAGAGAGAAACATAGAAAAGAAAAACAAAAAGAAAATGGGTCTAAGTCACAAGAAAGTAGTCAGTAACCCGATTAAAACAAAGACTTGACACCTGAGAATCCTCTCAGGAATGATTATATTAACACTGGAAGCATTCTTCACTGTGACTGTGACCAGAAGCATCTGATTTACTCTGCTACTCATTTCTGTGTGCTTCTGGATTAGCAAACTGAGATTTACTGCAAGTATAAAGGGAAAGAAAAAGCCATCCGATGAAAACGCTGAAGAAACAATTGTACATTCAGGACCTGAATTCTTGTGCTATTGCATATTTATATAATTACTTTAGATCTCAACTTTAGAAACCATTTAATATCAATTATAATTTTATAAATACTTTGGTCAAATTCTAAGCGGTAACAATAATAGCTACCTCAAATCATTTAGCGGATAATAAAATTTTTTTTTCTTGTTTTAACACTATTGAGTACAGTTAAAAGCTTTTAGTCTTTAAATAGTTAACATTGTGAAATCGTCTTTTAATGTGATGTTGTTTACTGTCCCTGAGTTTTCTTTCTATCCTTTTAATTTGTTTTATATTATTTAATGAAAATCCTCGCAGCCTTGCCTAAATCGCATTAGGAAATGAGTTTTTCAATTTTCATGAAGTTACTAATTTTCCACGGTAGCTTAAATATGTTAAATTACTAATGTTTTTCACTCATTATGTTATAACCATCTGTCAGGGATGAACTTAAGCTCTAATATATTGCAAGAAATAATTATAATATTTTAAAATAACAAAAGCATCTATTCCCATGTATGAAGAGAAGCAATAGTTCTACTTTCCTTTTATTTTTATAAATATACTGAGTTTTCAGACAATATAAATAAATGCTCATTGTAGAGAGCTATAGAAAAGAATAAAATAATATAAAAAAAAGAATAAAATTGGGCCTCTACTATTTCCTTGGTTCAGGGTTTGTTGGAGGACTTATAGAAGAAACTCCTCTCAGAGGCTAGGTTTGTTGACACTATTATTTTGGGTATGTACTTGTGTGCATTTGTGGGGGTGTGGGGGAAAGAGGGAGCACTCAGAAGCTTGGATAGAGTATCTTTGAGAGTAGCTATGAGGTGAGGAAGACATTTTCCTAAAAATTCAGAAAGAGACCTGCCACCCTGGAGGAGCTGACATGAGCTGGGGCCACAGCGGCCACTGGGCTTTGCAGTTGGGTTTTAGAGGGTGTAGGGCTGACGCCAAGCAAAGAATTGCATTCTATCCCGCGGACCCTACAGGATATGAATAAGTCTTTTGTATTTGACTGGATTTACAGTGGCTTCAGCAGTGAGACAGTTTAGGATTATGTAAGAAAACCGGGAAATTGGTATTCCTTAGATTGGATGACGTGTGAGAAACAACATTGCTATACATGCTAAAACATGGCAGGTCTGGACATCATGTCCCAAAGTTACATCCCACTGCAGAAGAACTAATGAATTCTGGCATGACCTTTACAACTTTTGATCTAGGTGGACATGTTCAAGCTCCAACAGTGTGGAAAAGTTATCTTCCCGCTCTCAGTGGCATTGTCTTTCTGTAGATTATGCAAACCATGAAAGGCTGTTAGAATAAAAAGAACTTGATTCACTCATGACCGATGAAACCGTTGCTAACGTGTCTATGCGGATTCTCTGGAATAAGATGGGCAGACCCGAAGCCCCGGTGAAGAGCGGCTAGGGAGAGGCTGGCTGCATGTGCTCAGACAGCGGCAGAGGACAGCGTCCCTCTGAAGGAACTGGAGGCCCAGCCCAGGAGCCTCGTGAGCAGCACGCTTACAAGGCGAGGCCGCCGAGGAGGCTTCCGCGGGATGGCACAGCGCGTCCGTTAGCGCCAACCTACTCGGAGGCCGGGTCTTGCCGTTCAGGCCTGTTCAGAGATTGGACTGCTGAACACGTATGATCTGAATTCAGTAGACTCTTGTTGGTTGGAATAGAGATGTTTTTAGATTATTAATATTATATTAACTTAATCTGAGTGAGAATTGAAGCCTGATTCAAGTAAGTTTGAATATAAATATCACAATGTGAGCTTTATAATTCCATAAAGATAATGAATTCTTATAGCTTGTAATCTGCCATGACCCCCAGGGCCATTTATAAAAAGTAACTTTCCTGAGCCTTGGCCCCTGGCTCGGTTGGAGAGTCGTCCCAGTGCACCAAAGGGTTGTGGGTTTGATTCCTGGTCAGGGCACACACCTAAGTTGTTGGTTCAATCAGAGTGCAGGGTGTGTACGTGAGGCAACCAATCCATGCTTCTCTCTTACATCGATGTTTTTCTCTCTCTCAATCCCTTTCCCTCTCTCTAAAATCAACTAAAAAACATATCTTTGGGTGAAGATTAGAAAAAAAAAAGTAAATTTCCAACATTATGTTTGAAGCACCTTTTAACAACATGAAACTTCAAATACAAACCATAATTAAAAGCTCATCATGTTAAATTTTTTATGTACTTTTTTGGAACTAGTTTTTAAATTCTGGATAATATATCTGCCTATCTTAAGTGTACAGTTAATAATTAGCTTATTGACGAATGTATGATGCCTTACAGGTTTCAATGTTTTTTCTTTTTTTTTCTTTTCTTTTTTTTAAAAAATATATCTTTATTGATTTCAGAGAGAGGAAAGGAGAGGGAGAGAGAGAGATAGAAACATCAATGATAAGAGAGTCATTGATCGAGCCCGCAACCCGGGCATGTGCCCTGACCAGGAATCGAACCTCGATTGCCTGGATCCTAGGTCGACGCTAAACCGCTGAGCCACCCCCGGCCGGGCATCAATAGTGTTTTTTCTTATGCATACGTTATGCAATAAAACAAACCTTCATGCTTGGAAAAAGTTATGAAAGAAAAACATGTCTTCAGGGTCCTGGGGAAGGTATCATTATATTTCATATTCATAAATCAAAGAAAATATCAATTTAATAATAATGATTGCTAACATCCCCTAAGCATTTGCTATGCAACAGGCACTCTGATAAGTTTACATGAAGTGTCACAATTAATCCTTACACAATTCTACTATTATTCCCATTTTCAGATAAGAAAGCTAATTTCATGAGAAGTTAAAAATGTGTTCCTTTATGTAGAGCTAATTGAGCATTGGAACTAGGACATAAAACCAAGCTACTTAAATCTACCCCTAGAAGCAACAATGACATCATCCCAGAAACAAGAAATGAATCATGCAGACATCATTCATTCATTCATTCATTCATTCATTCATTCATTCATTCATGATAGAGTTTGTAGAGATGGAAAAGGAAATACAAAGAAGCAAGGGCAGTGATTAATAATGGACTGCAGACTCTGAGAATTTAGAGGGGAGGAGGGACAGAGTTTGGGCAGATGGAGTACGTTGCATAAAGAGGCAGCATTTCCTCTCAGATAGAAAGAAGTCAAGATGGTTTGAAAAGTAAACAATTTTGTTAGGAAAAGAAGTGATAATATAAGAAACAAAGATTATAGGTTGAAAAAAAATGGACAACATGAAGTACTGCCTTGCTTCTGTCTGGGGGCTGAACCCACATACAGCACAGTTTATCATTCACTTTGTAACCTCCCTCTTCCTAGGCACAGGAAAAGCAAAATTTCAGCAAGTATAAAGCATATAAGTGAACGTGCTTCGAACTGTTAATTTTTTTAAACTCAAAATATATATATTAACAAAAAGTTATGAAACATTTCAAATAACATATATTAAAAACAAAACCACTACATTATTCTAAAAAAGTTGTTCTATAGGAATATATTAGTAAGATTAACAAGACGTATATCAAATTTCAAAATTCACTCAGCACTGCCTAAAATAAAAATGATGCCAAAGATAAGATAGAAAAAGACAAAAATTATATAGTAAAATACTTTTAATTATAAAAGAAATTAGTCATTAGAAACAAAAATAGAAACATTTTAAAACATTTAATAAAAAATAAAAGGATCAACAGACAATGGTACATCCATGTAATGAAATGTTATTCAGCAATGAAAAGAAATGAGCTATCAAGCCATAAGAGACATGGAAGAACTTTAAGTGCATATGACTAATTGCAAGATATCAGCCTGTAAAGCCTATATATCAAATGATTCCAACTATATGACATTTTGGAAAAGGTAAAACTATAGAGAGTAAAAAGATCTGTGGTTGCCAAAGGCTCAAGGGAACAGGGGAGTAATGAATAGGTGGAAGACAGAGCATTTTTAGGGCAGTGAAACTACTCTGCAAAAACTGTAATGGGCCTGGCCGAGTTGGCACAGCGGTTGAGCATCAACTTATGATCCAGGAAATAGAGGTTCGATTCCTGGTCAGGGCACATGCTCAGTTTCAAGCTTGATCCCCAGGAGGGGGCGTGCAGAAAGCAGCCGATCAATGATTCTCATCATTGATGTTTCTCTCTCTCCCTTTCCCTGCCTCTCTCTGAAATCCATTTAAAAAAATGTTTTTTTAAAAAAGCTACTTAACCATGAAAAAAAAACCAAACAAACAATACAACTGTAATGGTGGGTACATAACATCACACATTTATCAAAACCCATAAATGTAATGCATACTATAGATGTTAGCAAATGTAAACTATAGATGTTAGCTAATAATATCAATAACAGTTCATCAAATGTAACAAATGCGTTATACTAATGGAAGCAGTTAATAAGGAAAACTGTGTTGAGGGGGGCGGGTAGGATGGGAGAAGGTATATAGAAATTCTTCATTGTGCACAATTTTTCTATAGACCAAAAACCCCTCTAAAAAAAGACTACTAATTTTTAAAAAAATAACAACTGGTTGTTTTAACTACATTCCCAGTCAGTAGGATTTAATGAGTTATACTAATTAATTAATTAGAACTTGGTTGTTACTATTAATAGTAAAACACATAAACTTATCAAACATCAATTGTCAAAAATAAGCAGTCTCTAAATTGCACCTCAAATGTATTTTTAAATCCATTTAAACAATCCTCAGGATTATCTTGCAGCAGTAAAGATGAACATTTACTTATACATAATAGCATTCTCTATAAATAAGAT
This sequence comes from Miniopterus natalensis, assembly GCF_054644295.1. Classification (NCBI taxonomy): domain Eukaryota; kingdom Metazoa; phylum Chordata; class Mammalia; order Chiroptera; family Miniopteridae; genus Miniopterus; species Miniopterus natalensis. The sequence continues at coordinate 52,520,481 of NC_142085.1, read as the reverse complement.
CTAACTTCATTACAGGTCTATTAATAATATAATCATTTTGTAATATAATCAAAATGTCGTTATAATAAAGATGTTTGTAATGATAGATGTGGTATTTTCTCATCCAATTTCATATTATTAAAGACTGAGCAGTGGAAGAAAAGAGCCTGATGGTAAAATTAAATAATTCGAGAAGTTTTTTTCTCTGTAGATACAGGTTATGATTTAACTAAAATAGATTTAATAATTGATTTTTTACTTTAAAGAATAAAGTAACTTTGTATTAGAAAAAGGTAGTGGTCAAAATTGTTTTAAAAATCTATTTCAGCAAAAGAAAACTAAGTAAATTGTAATGTCATATGACTAGTACAAAGAAAAGGGAGAGCTCACCTCTACCTGATTGGGTTTGCAAAGGCTTACTTATAATACTAGTGGTGCAGCTTGGAGAAAGAGTCTGAGATGACGGAGGCCTAAAATGGGAGGGTGGCTGCAGCAGGCAAAAGAAATATCATGGTAGTAAGTAGCAATAAATGTGTCCATTATGGGTTAAGACTGAGTTACATTCTTTGCCCATATCATTTCTATTAATCCTTGCAACAGCTCTACCAGATTTGTAGTGTGATTTCCTTTTTACAGGTGATAAAACAATTACGAGAGTTTAAAAAATAACGGCTCCAAAGATGACTTAACTATACTCACCTCCCACTTTTTTTCTTGTACAATCATTCAAATGCATTGTAACCATTTCTTCTGCAATACTATTTCTGTGTTTTCTAGCCCCAAATGATCTTTCCTTTTTGTCACTATACAAATTCTATAAAACACACCTCTGGTTCTTTTTCTTCTGTGAAACCTTTCCTGAACATTCTATAAACATTAATTTATTCTAATAAATTTTATAGCATTTGTAAACTTAACCATGCAGTTGAACATGTTAATGCTTTTTGCTGTGTTATTTCTGATTTTTTCACATTTAAGTCAACTAATATGAAAGGTTTGAATGTACATATTGTTGTAATTGTATTGTTTCTGTTCCTATGAGCGAGTATAAGCACTTTGAAACCGCAGGCATTTCTTTCAATCAAAGCACATAGCTCTGAACTTAAGGGAATGGTCAAGTATTCCTTCCTCCCTGGAAATTTCACAAAGATGCCTGGACAGCAACTACCTTATTAATAATTTAGTATTAATTTAAATTTAATATTTATTTAATATTCTATCATTCTATGTGAAACTCTTCCAAATTGTCTTCTTCAGCCCCATGACCATAATCAACCTAACATCCTTAGGGCACTGGGCAAAATCTGACACCTAGGAACTGCTTAGCAAATGTTTACTGAATATAGTTTCCAACTAACTTACTAAAACTTTCAAGGAAAATCATTCAGAGAATTTTTACATTAAACTCTTTCTGATCTTACTCTAGAAATAAGATTTATTTGTACAGTAATATAATTTCTAGTGAACTAACCATCTAGGAGAGCAGAATAATTCTTTTTATGGAATTATATAGCTAATAGCAACACTTTGATTAAAGTCTCATAGAAAAATGGTAACTTTACATTTTGGTCTAATACTTAAATGTGTAATACAAAAAATAGATAATAAAGCATATCTTCATGAGTAGCACAGTAACTCCAAATCTGATCATGTTGAGAACATTTATGAAGTCCTAGTAATCAAAGAACAGAATGACACTATTTTATATAGGTGATCTGATCAGTGAAACCTCTTACATATCTTTCTGTAAGTTCTTGCAATTTAACAAAGAAAAATCAGTTCTCTGTATAGTTTTCTTTTCCACATGTTGTGAAATCTTTAATAAGTTGGTAAAATAAAGTAGCACCTGCATATGAATAAGTTGGAAATATTTAAGCTAATTTAGCTAAGACATTTAACCAGATTAATTACGCATAATAATGTCACTTATAAGTGAGGTCACACTTTCCTAAATTCTTCACAATGTATAATGTGAATGAATGTTTTGCTTCTGTGTATAGTTTAGGAAACATAGTTCACTTTTTGTACACATGTCGAATAACCTCCACCACTATCTACCTAGTCACATCTCCATACTTCCCGGCCTCTTAATGTGGCCTCCTAATTCAGTTCCCAGTTAGAGTCTGTTCTTCATCCAAAGACCAGAAAGTTATATTTAAAACACATACCAGATTATCATATCTTGCTCAGAATCCTCCAAAAACTTCTAGTGCATATGGAATAGTCTAATATCAGCCTACAAATTACTAAAAGAGATGGTTCCTGGCTACTCCATCAACATCAGATCCTATCACCTTTCTGGCATTTGTTGGATCAATTTTGTTCCTACAATTCTGGCCACCTTACTAATTTTTAAGCATTTGCACACATTCCTGTCAAGAGGTATTTATAGTTGCTATTCCTTCTGTCTAGAAAGCTTGGCCCTTATACATCCACATGGCTTATTCTTCCAATTCATTCATGTGTCTGTTCTGATGTCAGTTACTCAAAGGAATATTTCGTGACCATTCATTCTATCACTCTTCATCTTCTTACCATGTTTTCCTTTTATTCAAAAACTTATCAGACCTAAAATTGTCACTTATTATCAGCCTTCTTTCAATAGAATGAAAGTTCCTTTTGAGTAAGGAGTTTCTCTGTCCAATTCTGTATTTCCAGTACCTAGTACAGTGCCTGGTACAGCATAGTTATTACATAAATATTTTTAAAAGAATGGGTAAATGAATGAAACTATCATTATTGCTCATTCTTTCCCCAGTACTTCCCTCAACTTTATAGAAGACAGTATTCTTGAATTTTGTATTCTTACAACACAGTGAAAATTTCCATGCGTTTGATTTCTATACAACTAAAATAATAAATAACTGCTAAAATGTTTCAAATAATATATTTGTGATAAACTGAGGTTTAGTTATTATATATAATAAGAAATCATCTCACCATTATGTTAGTACTCACTAGGTTGTGCTTAACAAATATATTTAATGAGATCAGTTACATGTGTTCATATATGTGAAAACCTAACTTCAAACTTCTATAAATTGTATATATGTATACTGTATATGGCCTAATATCTATTTGTAGATTTAAAAAAACACAAAATTATCCTTGAGAACTATGCCTTCAGTTGCTTTTCAACAAAACAAGTACTAACCATGTAGTACCCAGTGGAAAGTAAAGTAGGCAATTGAGTTATAAAACACAGAGACCTCTTTCACACTTGTAGAGCCTCAGTAGGGGCAATTAAGAAAAAAATTTAGCACATACATTACTAACTCAGCTGTTGCTTCAATTGCTGTTACTTTATTAATGCCTATGTAAGCCTGATGATAATTTCAAATGGTGTTAACTAAATCTATCCAACATGGCATTACCGACAGAGTGAAAAATAAACTTCCCAACTGGTAATTCTTCAGAAGAGCCATGGCTCCAAAATATGTCTGTTTGACAGCTTGAGAGTGGGGGCAGCTTTAATGGTTTTGTTTTGTTTTGTTTGTTTTTGTTTTGTTTCATTCCTTCCTGGATCTGATTTTATTGTAAAATCTCAGTTGAATGGTTTATAAATATTAACATTCCTATACTAAAGTTGTCACAATATCTTCTTCTCACATTCCAATCTTTCCATGAGATTTATTTATTTTTAATGCCCTAGTTGAGTTAGTTTGATTCCCTTGGGGGAGGAGGTACACAGAAATTGAGGGTGGTTGTTTTTTTACATTGCTAATTTCAGAAAAACTAAACGTCTATTGAAAATATTCTGGCCGGGCCCGATGTGGCTCAGCAGTTGAGCATCGACCTAGGATCCAGGCGATCGGGGTTCAATTCCCGGTCAGGGCACATGCTCGGGGTTGTGGGCTCGATCAATGGCTCTCTCATCATTGATGTTTCTGTCTCTCTCTCTCCCTCTCCTTTCCTCTCTCTGAAGTCAATAAAGATATATTTTAAAAAAAAGAAAAAAAGAAAATATTCTGAAATCTTAAATATCAATACTCCAATGTGGAATTTAGTATAGCTATTATTCATGAGCAAAGCACTGAATAATGGTTTCCCTGACATTTTCTGTTTCCGATTATGGATATTGTGAATTTCTTAATTTTAAAATAATTCATCTCTTTTAAAATTTTGGTATAAGTAAAAACATTTTAATCCTGCCTAAGACAATCACTTAAATAAGAACGATATTATATTTTATTTTATAATCATTATAGTTATCTTTAAACATACATGAAAAACAAGGAAACGCAAAATTCTTCAAATTTAAAATATTATAAATTTATCAAGCATGTACTTGAGAAGAGATAGAAGGATGATAGATAGCTTCTTTCAAACAAATTTACGTGCAAAGGTTCAAAACAAAAAATTAGAAGAAATTAAAAATATTACTTAAAACATCATGTTATTTATTGAACCCATAAAGCAGTCATAGAATTTCTTTTTACTGATTTAAACTATTATTTCTCCTGTGTATTTTCTGCTAAACATTTTTTCATTTCTCAGCTTAAATGCTATGGGAACACAACCAGTGGACCAAGAAACAACTACTAGCACTATGATGAATGACTATGAACTACAAGAAACCTTCTTAATGGAATTGTGAACTTATAATTCTGATCTGATATATCATTCTTCAGGGGATAATGGATTTAGCACATTGGATTTCCAGGATCTATTTTAAAATAATAAGTAAATTATAACTGTTGTAAATAATCAATGCTATAATTTTTTATTATGATTAGTTTATTTTAAAACTGAACACTAGCTAATATAGAATAATTTTGGAGTTGACTTCAGAAAAAAATATTTAGAACATTTGTCACAATAACAAACATTCCTTGACAAAGCATTACTAAAGTTTAACTATGCCCCAAGGTCTGAGGCAAAGTATAGGATACACAAGTGTTTAAATTAATTCTCTAACAAAAAACATTTTGTAACATGTTTTCTCTAGTTCCCATAACTAATAAAATTCCCTGAATCTGTGCTTGTAAAATAAGTTTTGTAAAGGTTTAATTATAACTATTTATTGTCTTTGTTAAAAATTTTCAAGTATGAAGGAATGTAAATTCTCAGCAGCTACCAGAAGTCATTCATTCAACAACTTACCATTGAACAATTCACTAATTTATTAAACAAATATTTATTCTTGAGTGACTGCTCTATAATAGGAGCTGCCCTCGATGCACGTAACACTAGCAAAGACAAAGTGAAGAAGACAGACACTAAGCATGAAAAACATTAGAAGATGTAATTTTGGGTCTCAAAGAGTGCTATGAAGGACAATAAATCAGGGCAAGAGGATCACGATGTGATTAGGGAGAAAAGGAGGGCACTGTTTTCAGTAAGATGAACAGAGAAGCCCTCTCCAAGGTCCAGACAAGGTAACAGTCAAGACTTGTTAGGCGAGGGATAAAGCCCTGGGGTGTCCGAGTAGCAGTGTTGGCAGAGGGCCTGGTGAGTTACAAAGGTTCTGCGTGGAAACAAGCTGGGTGTGCTCACGGTGCAGCGCACACGTCTCTCACCCTCCCCATCCCTTCCAAGCTTATCATCTTGCTGATCCTCTCCAGAAAAACCCGCGGAAGTATGAAACACCACTAGAAAACACGCTCCAACCATAAACAAAATATGCCGGGTCTAGAAGACAAAATTTGTGTCATTGCACCTCTCATTTCATTCTCTTGGTATGTTTTCTACAACAATGAAATGATACCATTTTTATTTATTCTCTTATCTTTACCCTATAAATGTGAACTCTTTAAATTATTTTGTTCAAATTCAAATGCAAGAAAAGTAATTGTGCCTTAGAAATCATTAAAATATTATACAATCTATTAAATATTTTTAAAAAATGCCATTCCCATGATGTGATAACTTATCATTATGTAAATAAAAATAGAAAGAAAACAAAATCAACCATACTCTGCACAGTATTTCCTAACTTGTGACATGACATTGCTCCTACATCACCTGTCTGAACACCAGCCCCTACAATAACAGTCACTGTTTTCTGCCAATATCATTCAAAAATAGCAATTTCCTCCCAGCATACTTGATTTTTCTAATAATTCAAATATAATAACATGTAAATATATGCATATACAATGTATACATTAATACATATAAATTTAAATATATTTACTATGAGAACTGTAATTAACAAAAATAAAATGCAATTATAATTAATAAATACAATTTTTGTGGTAATTATATTTAAGAAAATAAAAATTGAGATACACATACAAAAGTTTTATTTGACCTAAATGTAATAACTTTAGTATAAATATAGTTCTCTCTGAAAATAAACTATTAAAACATGAAATGAATAAATAAAGGACAGTTTTTGTTTTGGTTTTATCTTGAAAAGCAGCCAAATTTTAGGGTAATGAAAATAAGCTCCCTTTTCATAAGTATTTCAGATAGAGCCTCTGATATACAATAGTAAATAATATGCTGGAGCTCCTTGGCCGGGCATAGCTCAGTGGTTGAGCATCGACCTAGGATCCAGGCGATCGCGGTTCGATCCCTGGTCAGGGCACATGCCCAGGTTGTTGGATCGATCCCCAGTTGGGGGCATGCAGGAGGCAGCTGATCAATGACTCTCTCATCACTGATGTTTCTATCTCTCTATCTCCCTTTCCCTTTCTCTCTCTGAAGTCAATAAAGGTATATTTTAAAAAAATAATAACATGCTGGAGAAAACTCTACTATATTTCGAGGCTACCAATTCTTACATTTTTCACATATTCATGCATTTCTCCAGGATTAAGAGAAACCTATAATCAATCAGATTATCTTTCTATAAATGTAAAATCAAAAATTTGGAACAAATACTTAATTATAAAAACATTATGTATCCATGGTTTCAGAATTACTCTCTCTTTACTACCTTAAAAAATTCACAAAAAATATATCCCAAAATAAAGTAAAATAAGCTTGCATTTCCTCAATGATGAAATAATATGACAGGACTTATCAATCAATATTTACTGGTAGACTAGGCAGAGTGGAGATGCAAAGTCATTTAAACAGGATCCCTCCCAGAGCTTATATAAAATTCCTTGAAGCAAGAAATACCCAGAGGATCTATAAGAATGCAATGAATTGTATGAGGAAGAGATCAATGGCGTGGTTAGGAGAAGATTCATGGAAGACTTGAGAATTAAACTGTAAGTGAGAAAGACCAATATAGCAGCTAATAAGCATAGATTCTGAAATCATTAGTGACTCAAATTTTTCAATTAGCAGTCACAATTTGTTTCCATAGTGGGTGGCTCCAGAGAGGGGTATGTTTAACCTACCCGCTTGTAGCTTTCCGGAGGGCATACCAAAATCCAGGCCATTGGCAACAGCTGAAGTCATATGTAAAGTTCTGAGTGTGGCCTTGACCTCTGCCCACTAATAAGAATAGTCACATTCAGTTTGGGTTCGGTATAGCTAGCACTGAGGCTGGACAGCCACAGAGCCCAATGGACACCATCATATTTCAACCTGTTAGTGATCCAAGCATCATTTAGAAGATAAATCTACAGCCTCTATGCATCTAGAGTCTTATTAAGTCAGCAGCTGTATTTTAAGCTGTGACGTGGGGTATAAAATTTTCTCTAAAGCGATAGCTACCTCTTTTATGTAAAGGCAAGATATTACTGCTGTCAAGCTGGCTGAGACCTTGAATATACTATTCCCATTTGAAACAGTGAAACTTTGGGGGTCTCCTCACATTGTTAGTTATTAACGTCCAAGTTGACCTACCTCAAAATAAAATTGTGAGGCCACAGAGTCACAAGATTTCTGTGAATCAGATATTAAGTTCCAACAAGGGTAGAGCTGCAAGCTAATAGCAGCTTTTTGAAAGGGTGTACATGGTAGCCATGTTTCAAAAGTGATTAGTACAGAACTCAAAGGAAAACTTCAGGTCCAGACCAAAAGCAAAATCATCAGTCACAAACATATTTCAAAGGAGTCTTTAGGGTTATGGGGTCCCTAAGGTACTAGGACCTTTCTACATTAACTCTTTATAACTAGAGGATCACCCTTAGCCCTTATAGAACAACAGAAATAAACTTCTTTCATACATATAAATGTAGAAGCAACAACTACAGTATATTGAATTGGCCCAAAAGGCCCTTAACATAAAGTCTTGTTAGATTTCTTTTCCCATTGTGAATCCTGACTAAAATTTATTAGTGAAATCTGGATGACCATGCCCATGTGAAAATTAATAAACAGAAACCATTTAAAATGGAGTCAGGCAACTAGAAAACAGAACTCTCATGTATGTGTCAACAGACCACTGATGCCAAAAGTAAGAGATATACCTCGCATCTCTGATAAGAAGTGATGATAATTTACTACCTGAGCAAGAGGAAGAAAATACTCCTTCTTGCCCAGTAATAGCTCAACCTATGGGAAACTGGCATAACTTTGTCAATGAAAAATGACTATGCTTTGAACTTTCATTTTCCTCCAATAAACTTGTTGTTCACAACATTCCCTCCCAAGTCGATTAAAAAAAACTCTCTGCTGTTTCTCTGGACTTGCTCATGGTTCACCATTAGCCTGCAAGTACGGAGAAACATCTGGGTATTTGTTTAAAGTCAACATCCCAATGGGACTAGGTAAGATGATGACTTAGTCACCTGTATCCAACAAAGCTTTTCAATTTCCTTACCTGACCAAAGTTCTCCAGCATACATGGACAGGTATTTATGGCCTTGCAAACAGGGAAACCTTGAACTCATTCCTTCTAATTTTTGTCCTTAAAGAAACTGAGATTAGAATAGAAGTGTCAGGAGGAGTCAGGGAGAGTAGAGGCAGAGAGTGGTTTTGCAGCAGTAACCAAAATACATCTACTTTGAATTTTGAGCGGTGAAGTAGTTGTTTGCCATTCACACAAAGTTGCAATGTTTTTGGCCAGTCCAGTATTCTACATTAGGTGGCAAGTTCTTTAGTCTGAAATTGACTATTTTTTCTCTGGAGTTCCCTTAAATAAGCAGCCACAACCACGTGGCCTTTCAGCTGAAACTGTGTGGCTTTCTGCATCATAATCATGAAAATATAACTTTTATCTGTCCAATTTACCATTTGGACGGTAAACCTCAATATCAGCTCATGCTGCTTAGCTTCTAAACATTTATTAACAACCAGATAATGAGTCCCAAATCTTTCCCACGGCCCACCACTTGAGTAAGAGCATTAACTACCAGATTCCAGGGATAGTTTTTGTATCTCCAAACCCAGATCATTGAGCTCTTAGTCTTTATTTTCCAGAAATTTGTGTCTCTGTCTACTCCCCATTCTCATTGCCAGCTGAATTTCACATGAATTTTACCCCATAGATAATTCTAGACCAGCACACCGTAATTTTGATTAGGAGCCCCAAGGTTCATAAGTTTGTCATGCTTACTCTGTATATTTTGCGTGGATTTTGTTATGTGTGTTAATCAAAGAGAAATCTGTCAAAGCTTAATGTTACCACACTACCTTGACAAGAAATAAGGCAGTATTATTTGTAAGTTTATTATAATATACACCCTTTCTAGTAGCACTTAAAAGTTAGTCAGAATGTATAAAGGTAGCAAATAGAACTGAGCAGCAGTGACCTAAGAGAGGCAACTGGAAAATAAGGAGAATGTGATAGAAGCCAGTGGAAGAGTGCTTCAAGAACAAAGTAGTGAGTTGAGAAAATAGCTTCTTAAGATCAAATAAGATAAAGCCTGACAAATATCCACGGGATTTAACAAGCTGGACATATTAATAAGAGCAAGTTTTGATGACATGTTAGCTTAAAATTGATCATGGTTAATATGTTAGCCAATGGAATTACCTAGTGCAGCCAACTGGGTAAATAAGTTTGCCTTAGGGAAAATGAAAACATTGGTTGGAAGTTGAAATTTTTTATTAAGAAATCATGATTTTTAGAAATACAAATAGAAATGGATCAGGAGACAAAAGCCTTAATGTCTAAAGCAGAGAAAGAGGCATGGGTCTAAAATTTTCTGAACAGACAGTCGGAATGGAACAGCAGAAGTGACAATTTCTCCATTAAACTTATAAGAGATGCGGAAAGAACAGGTGCTAATGAAGCACTGCTTGTCAATTTGATGGTGGAAAATTGAGGTAGGACATTGTCATTTAGTGATTTAGTGGTTTCTACTTCTCTTGGAAGCAGGATAATAGGTTTTCAAGATAAGAAGCAAGTTAGACTGTCAGACTTGAGAGGTAGAAACAAACATTTGAAAACAGGGTTACAGAATATAAGAGAGTATAGTGACTACAGTTTCTAGCAGTTGTAGAGGGTTGACAGCTCTTTTGGGATTACTATCAGTTTATAGTGGTTCTGCTCTTCATAACTGCTGGATTTTCTCCATCTGAGTTTCTTCTTATAAGCTAGATACAGTGAAAAAGATAATGACATTAATACAGGATCAAGTTTTGAGGAGGTAACAGCTATAAAACAACAGAAGAAAAATAAATTTTGTACTAGAAGAGAGTGGCTTTAACAATAATCCATAAACACTAAGCTGGATATGAAGAAATATGAGGAAAGGAGAGAATAAATATAGAGAAGCAAATAATTAATCAACTTGTCCGGATTACACAAAGCAATATACAGATTTCATAAAATCCCCATCAAAATCCCAATGACATTTTTAAAAGGAATAAAACCAAAAAAAATCATCAGATTTGTACAGAAGTACAAAAGACCCCAAATAACCAAAGCAATCCTGAGAAAAACGAATGCAGGCTGAAGGTATCACACTTTCTTGACCTCAAATTATACTACAGAGCAACAATAATCAAAACAGCATGGTATTGGCAGGAAAACAGACTCACAAACCAATAGAAGAGAATTGAGAGTCCAGAAATAAAACCACATGTATACGGGCAAGTAATTTTTGACAAAGGAGCCAAAAACATATAATGGAGAAAAGAAAGCCTCTTTAATAAATGGCACTGTGAAAACTGGAAAGCCACAGAAAAGAATGAAACTAGACTACAGTCTGTCTCTATGTACAGAAAATCATTCAAATACATCAAAGACCTAAATATAAAATTTGAAACAATAAATCACAAAGAAAAAAACACAGGTACTAAACATATGGGCCTAGGTCTTAGAAAACATTTTATGAATTTGACCCCAAAGGCAAGGGAAGTAAAGGCAAAAATAAATTAATGGACTATATAAAACTAAAAAGCTTCTGCACAACAAAAGAAACCACCAATAAAACAAAAAGGCAATCAGGAAAAGATATTTGCAAACAACAGCTCTGAAAAGGAGTTAATATTGAAGATATATAAGGAACCCATGCAACTCAACAGCAAAGAAACAATTCAATAAAAAAAAATGCACAGAGGACTGGAACAGACACTATTCCAAAGAAAACATACAAATGGCCAACAGATATATGCAAAGATGCTCAAATTCAATAGATTTGGGGAAAATGAAAATCAAAACTACAATGAGATACCACCTCACACTGTTAGAATGGCTATTATCAACAAGACAAGTAATTGTAACAAGTGTGAAGAGGTGGTAGAGAAAAAGGAACCCTCATTCCCTGCTGGTGGAAATGTAAACTGGTACAGCCACTATGGAGAACAGTGTGGAGGTTCCTCAAAAATTAAGAATAGAGTTACCATATGACCCAGCAATCCCTCTTCTGGGTAGCCACTTGAAAAAATTGAAAACATTTATTCACAAAGATATATGCACCTTTATATTCATTGCAGTATTATTCATGATGGTCAAGACTAAAGTGTCTCTGGATAGACGGTTGGATAAAGAAGATGTGGTACGTATATACAATGAAATACTAGTCAGTCATAAGAAAAGATAAAATACTTTCATTTGGGAAAACATGGATGGACCTTGAAAATATTATGCTAAGTGAAATAAGTCAATCAGAAAAAGCTAAGAACCATATGAATTTACTCATGTGGGATATAAAACTGAAACTCATAGACACAGACAATAGTATGGTAATTACTAGAGGGAAGATGGTAAGGGGCTGGGGGAAGGTAAAGGAGGCTGAATATATGGTGAGGGAAGATGGTTTGACTTTGGCTGGTGGACACACAAGGCAATGTATAGATCATATATCAGTAATGTATACTTGAAATCTACATGGTCACATTAGAGTGCCTCCATCTGCTTGGGTTCCTGAATGAGAAAACATGAATCAGAACCCTCAACTGGCCTTTGATATATATGCAGTGGGAGTAAGAAACAATCTCTGCAAGGTATAAACTACTAAAATACTTGAGCCTAGTCCATGCTGCCAAATCCAGATAGCTAAGAGGATGTGACCCAGCCTCTTGAGGTAAATAGAGTGAGAAAGATAGAATAGCCATCATTGACAGGGCCACAGAGAGAGCAATTCCAACAGGAGAGAGGCCAAATAGGACAGGAAATCGTGAGAAAAGATATTAGAAATGAAGGTAGATTTTCAATGATGGAGGGGTTGTGGTCCAGAGGGTATAATGAATGGCCTGTAAGAAAGGGAGGGCAGTAGGTAACTTGGATCAGAGCAAAGTCAACTGAGCCCAGCACATTCTGGAAGTAAAAATACAGGGAGAATTAAACAAACAAGATAGTCTTAAAATTTTTACTATGTCCAATAATAATAAGTTTGTGATGTACATTTCATTTAGTTTAATTAAAAATCATTTTCATTTAAAAAATACACTATTGTGGACACAAATTGTAATTTTTCATGGCTTTCCACTAAATTCTGAAACTCACTGATACTTTATGAGAATGGGATCAGGTGCCAACTTTCTGCTGTTCCTTCTCTCTGGACTCATATGTCATAGGTTGAGCAAAAAACATCATTTGAATGGCCCATTTCTAGGTTGCACAGAGAATGCAGACTTTTCCTTACTTGTTTACTCTATTGATGATTTTAAAGGGAAGTAGGGTGAGTGAAAAAGGCAGTGAGATGCCTGAGTTAATGTTTTCATTTATTTCAGATATTTTGCTATTAATTCCATCAGGAACAACACTGATGACAGCTAACAATTACTGAATGCTTAAAATATACTTGGCATTATTCTAAGTACTTCATATGTTTTATGACATTTAATCTTTAGCATGCTTTTTTCAATGCCCTTTTTAGGTGAGAAAAGTGAGGCTCAGGGAACTTACACAAATTGCCCAAGATCACACTTCTGATAAGGAATGGAACAGGATTTGGAAATCTGGGTGACTCCAAAGGTATTCCACTGGTTATTATTCCAAATTCTTTTTAATATCAAGATACATTTAGTGAACTGATTATCTTTCAACATAGAATGAAAATGAATTAAGGAATAATGAATTGAATATAGATTTCAGTAAAGATAGCAAATAAATCCATGATCAAGTCTTCATTAAATTACCAAAGTTCATATTGGCATTTAAACATAAGGCACTGTCCTTGACAATACACTGAATCTTAGTTATTTCAAATAGTACCTGTTTTTATTCAGGTATTATTATTCTTTTAAATCTGTTTTTAGTATATAATAAAACACATGTATACTGTTTGTAATTTGTTTTTTAAGTGCATCATGATTTACATAGAGGCAATATTAGAGCATATCAAAACACTGTTATTATTTGTATGCATATTACATATTCTGTTTTAATAAGAAAATCCAACACCAGCTGAATAACAAATCATAACATATAATTTATATAAAAAGATGTGTGGGAATGAATCCATCTATCACAGCACATGCACAGAAGTAACATCATTTACTTAGGGTGTTGGGATAAACTAAAAGTACTGACTGGAAATAAGATACATCATAATTCAAAAAATTCTTTACACAATGACAGACTGATCTGAAAAGACAAAGACACCAGTTGTTTTGTTACTATGGCTATTCCTGGCAGTTATCCAGGGATTACAACTGCACAACCTTACAAACAGGATAGAAATTGACTGTTTTAACAAAGGGTCTCAGCAAGATAATGAGTGGTGCACAATATTTCTCACTGTGCATTGATCAGGTCCCTTTGAACTTTGCCAAGATTTAAACAACGGTGACAGGGCTCTGGCACTGGCAGGAAATGTGAGCCTTGAACCAGTGCTTCAGGAATGAGAGTGTTTTGTTTGTTTGTTTCCTTGTTTTGGTTTTTGTAGGAAACCACATTTTAATCATTTAGACTGTTTATTGTTTCTAATTAGTTCTGAAGTCTTAAAGAAGCTTATAAAATAACAGCAAGAAATATTTGCCATAAATGTCTTCTAAAAAAGAAGGATCTAGAGATGCTCTTAGATCATTAAAGGTTAAATATTTAAATCCCAAGGTACAAAAAGCTTCTGCAAACTTTTTAATGGTATAGTGAGTAGGGAAAATGTACAGGTTGGGTCATATGAAATGCTTAGTATTTCATTTTAATAAACAAAAATTACAATTTTAAGTTTCAACCTAATATTACGGCTTATATAGTGAACAGATTTGACTAAACATTTTTTTCTTAAATTTTGATTTTACGTGTAGCTCAAATTGCATTATTATTTGTAATGTTAATTCCAAGGTGAGAGATAATGAAATTATATTTTTAAACATTAGCTGTTTTAAGCAAGGTAAATTGAAGATAACACACATGCGTACTACTCCAACTGATTCATCACAGTTGTTGGCTAATCGATGTTGTTGGCCAGTGAATTTTATTTTAGAAGAAAGTGATTAGAAGTCATGTATATTGATTTGGATATACTGTGTTCTGCTATGATCTTGACTAGTATTTATAAAAAAACAGTTTGCCTGCCCAGCCTGGCGTGGCTCAGCAATTGAGCATCCACCTGGGATCCAGGAGATCAGGGTTCAATTCCCAGTCAGGGCACATGCCCTGTTTGTGGGCTCGATCCCCAGTCAGATACAGTCGATCAATGACGACTTTCCTATCATTGATGTTTCTATCTCTCTCTCCCTCTCCTTTCCTCTCTCTGAAATCAATAAAGATCTAAAAAAATAAATAAATAAAAATAAAAAATAATTTGCCTAAGCACATTTTTCTGATTCATAACTTTAATCATGTTTGATTGATTCTTCAAGGCCCATTCTCTCCACAAAGCCTTTCACATCCCTCCAATCTGTCTATACCCTCCTCTTGCTCTAGATTTCTCTCTGTCTCTCATGTGTGCCTCATGATACTTGATTCATCAATCTATCATTGTAATTATATATTCATATCTAGGTTGTGTATTTAATTAAATAGCCTAGAGGAAAGAGCCCACACCTAAGTCATCTGCATGTCACTAGCAATCAATTGCATGGAACATTATATAAAGCAGTTCCTTCAATGAATAAATGAAGTAAATGTGTTTTGGGCTTTTATTTAATAGTTATTCATACAGTAATAATAACTACACTGTTCTCTTTCACATAATTCCTACATTTTTGTTTAATAAACTAAATATTAATTTTTTAATTTTTATGTACGCCCATTTTGGGAAGGGGATCAGGAAAATGCCATTTCCCTGCAAATGAAAGTGACAATACCAAAATCCAACACATGATGTGAGAGACTAGATATCTGTACAAACATCCTACCAGACACATTTCTAAAAGGATTAAATAACCAGAAAAAACCTTTTAATGCAGAACACGTAAAATGAAGAATATACGAATCCAGAGATTTTTTGCTAACATCTGCCTTGATGGCATATAAACCTCTAATCCCCATAGGCTAGAATTTGAGATTTGATGGGCCAGAAGCCAAATCCAGAAGTTAAGGCCTGGAGCCCAAGCAAAATGACTGGAGACTTTTATAAAATAACGCCAACCCATCCCAGCACACCTCTACTCAGTGGGTCAACTAGAATAAAGCCCACTCCATGTATATAGATGGTGAGGACCTTGCCTGATTTATTTTTGGCCTTATTAGATGGAAGTAAAGAGAAAAATGCCTGCTCTGAGAATTCTTAACCCCTTATCCACCCTCTCTTATGGTGATCTAAAAAAAAAAAAAAAAAAATCAAATAGAAATTTATTTTAATGGACTTTGGATTAGTTTTATCATAAACACCCAGAAAAAGCTACTATAAAAATTTCTGAGTAAATTCATATTAACAAAAAGTCTCAAATGTTTTAACAGGTATTTTTTTTTAAATATTATGTGTTTTTTCTTTAACAATAAAATATCAGAAAATACCCAATGAAATAACTCCCTGTTAGCAAGAGTGGGCAAAAACAATAAACTGCAAAATCAGACACTCAAGAATAAAAATATTAAAATTATCAACATATATAATATAAACATAAAATAAATATGTATATTACATTTAAATGAGTATAAGAAGAAATACAGAACACAGACAGCCAAAACTATGACAAATTACAAGTGAGATTTGTAAAAAAAACTTCAATATGCCTTTTAAAGATTAAAATTATAATAAGATTAGATATTCAATGAATTAATTATACTACAAATTAGAAAAGCTAAAGCATAATTTAGTAAAATGGCAGATGTGTCAAAAGTTATACAAAATGCAACACAGAAAAAGTGGAAAAATAAAGCTTAAAAACATGGAAGTTCCAAAATTAATCAGACTGCAAAAAAGTGATAATATATATGAAGAATAATAATGGCTGAGAATTTTTGAGAATTGATGGATGTCATGAATTCTCATGTAGATTGCCAATGTAAATTAAGCAAGATAAGTAAATTTGAACTTAAATTCATCAAATGAAGCTAAAAATATCAAAGGAGAAGATTTTAAAGCAGTCAGAGACAAATTAAAAAAAAAAAAAAGTAGAATAACAATTATATAGCTAACTTCTCAAGAATAACAATGAAAGTCAGAAAAGTGTAAACCAGTATGCTCAAAGCACTGAGAAAAAAATATTAATTCAAAATTGCATAGCAGCAAAACTATCTGTCAAGAAAGAGGGTAAAATGAAGACAAGGCCAATTTTTTTTTTAAAAAGGAAGTTGGTACAACCAACAGAAAGGCACTACTAAAGTATGTTATTCTAGAAGAAAATATAACACCACAGAAGGTCTGTGATATAAAAAGGAATTTAGAATAAAGCAACTAGATGTGTTAAACTTGCTCAACCTCAACAAATATCGATTATATAAAATAATAGTATTAATGGGTTATTTGTGACATTGAGTAAAACCAGGTTATAACTAAAATAATAGATGTCAGCATCTACTATTGATTAGTTTAGCTTTCTAAGGTCCTTGTATTGTTTTGGAGTCTATAAATATGAGGGAAGGGAAAGAGGCTAACAATCACTTGCATGCAGATTGACCATATTCAAACAGTCAGAATCTTATGTTAGTAATTTTGCAGACACACAGAAAATTTTTATACTACTGGTAGAAATGTAAATTAGTAAAAGAATTTGGAGAACAATATTATCAATATCTAATACAATTGAAAATGTATGTCAACTCTGACCAACAATTCCTTCCTTTCTCAGTACGTCCCTTGGAAAAGCCCGTACACAGGTCTCCAGGAGACAGGGCATGGCTCTTCTTGACAGCAATGGTTTTCATAGCATAACACAAGTAATAACCTGAATGTTATTACTAGTAGAAGATTAGTTAAGTAAAATGGTATATTTCTATTATAGAATATTATTGAACAATTTATACAAAATGGACCAGAAGAATGCTAAACTTAAGATAGTGGTTTCATGTGTGAATGAAAAAAGGCCTATAAATAAACCTAGGAAGTTTGGGGTGGAGAGGAGACACACATGATAGGCCTGACAAGCTCAGTGACCATAAGTAACCACACAGGATGGTCTGATCATGAATTTCTAACTGGGCCAGTCATGGCCTGTAGAGATTTCTTAAGTGATCCCTGTCCACTGTTCTTAAGCATCTAGGGTAAAGTACTTTTGAATCGTCAACTAATTTTCTTTTCTAGAAACTGGAAGACATAACCACAGGCACCAGAGCACAAGGTCACCTCAGCAGGAGACCACAAAACCTCTCATCATTACCTTGTTCCCTGCGTACCATCTCTATTAACTATCCTCCACCCACCATAGTAAAAGAAGTATGTGTTTCTTCGTTGTACTTTTTATCCAGTCATAGAGATTTCCCTGCTTTGCTCTCCTGCCCCCTTAATCTATGACCAATGGATTTCATATACTTACCTTACATTTTCTCTGATTGATTTTCAGTGTGAAAGGAACTGCAAAACTGCCATTCTCCAGAGCATTTACTCAATCCATTGAGATCTTGCTTCTGGGCCTGTCCTCAAAAATTTTGGATCAAATAAAATCCATATTTTTTTCTATAGGTTTAGAGGGTTTTTTTGTTGACACACAGGGAGGCACAAGAAAAATGTAATTCTATCTTTTGTGTTTGATACGCAAAATTACTGAATAGAGAAACTTTCTGGTTAGGGACTTCAACATTATCTATAACGTTTTCAGTTGTCATTTTGGGGTCATAGAAAATTATAAATAAAGTTGCACTTCTACTTTTTAGTTATTTTTCCTATAACTCAAAAAAAGGTTATAATAATATTACTGTTCTTCATTTTTTTTTTCTGTAACTATTAGAATGCTTCTACTAGAGTGCAAAATTGAGACAATATGCTATCAAAATTCAAAGATACGGTGCAAGTCAGTTCCCATTTAGTAGAAACTGGTTTTTAATTTAGCCTTTCCATTTTTGTGATATTACCTGGAGCCTTTTTAAGTTCCCTGAAAAACAAATATTTGATTTCATCCCTAGTATATAATAAAAGTGGAATCTAGAGGCACAAGAGAAGTGTAGTGAGGTCTTCTATGGCTCATTTATGAATCATAAAAGGCTTGATACTGTTAAATACCAATTGCAAAGCTAAGGAAACATGCTGAGAAGCATTCATGCAGCTGGAAAACCATAGCATCAGGAGTCCTCTTAAAATAATGTAAAATAAGAGTAGATCTCAAAGGATTTCTCACTTTTCCATAGTAGTTTTATAAACTGAAACCAAATTTCTTTTATTTTTTAGTTTTTGTTTTAACTGTCAAATGATCAAGGTTTTATTTGTTTGCTTTTACAATTTCAGCAGCACTTAAAGTTATAAAAAAAAAGCCACATTAAAAAGAAAAAAAAAAGCTTTTATTGACTCACACATTCTCTTAACAAACACTAATAATGGTAATGATATTAAAACACAAGTCTCTTTAAGCACAAAGGAATTGTGAAGCTCTTTGTCACTTCTAAAAGAGCTAAGCTTAAATGTTACTTAAAAAGCAAACAATTCTTGTAGTCTACTCAATTCTAAGGAGGTAAAGAGACTGAAAATAGCTTTAAAAATCACTCATTTTCACTGTTATTATTTAAAAAATGCCCATTTGTTCTGATAACATATCACACATATAGTCAATTATTTGTCTTATTGTTTTAAATTTATTGGGGGGACATTGGTTCACAAAACCATATAGGTTTTAAGTGTACAACTCAATAAAACATCATCTGCACATGGCATCACGTGCCCATCACCCCAAGCAGTCTCTTTACATCCCATTCCCCGCCCCCTTCGCTCTCCCCTCCACCTACTCGCCACCCTTCTTTCCCTCTGGCTATCACCACACTGTTGTCAGTGTCTGTGTGTATGTATATGTGTGTGTGTGTGTGTGTGTATTCTTTTGCTTAATCCCTTCACCTTCTTCCATTCATTCACACAATCCCCCTCCCCTGTGACAACTGTCAGTCTATAATAATCATGGTTCAATAGTAATCTGGTAAACTAACTCATAATGTTTAATAGCCAAGATAAAGTAGCAGGAAAGAGAACACTTGGTACCCTTTGGATATAGTAACAATAATAGTATTAATAATTAATAATAATAATAATAGCAACATCAACAATTACTGGTCTTGAGTGTTTTCCCTTTGCCAAGCAATACACTAAGATCTGTGCAATATATTCATGTCTTAATTGAGAGTCAGTTTCTCAAATAAGTGTAAATTCCTTAAATAGCCCAGTTGTAGAAGTTAATTTAATATATATAATTGCATACTAGGTTAGGTATGCAGTAATTTTTTGACTTGAGGCTAGTTTTTTTGTTTCTTTGTCTTTTTCAATCTGTACTGGTATACATAAGAGTATCCATCTATGTCATGAGACCTCCAGCGTGATCAGCATCACTGTCCAACAACGTTTCAATTATTCTTTCTTCATGTCATTGTCCTTCTTCCCTTCCCTGTGTCTCCTGCGTCTATCTCCCATCTCTGCTGTCCCACTGATGTATTTGACTAAGTTAAAAAAGCCCAGTGTTGCTGCATTCCCAGATATTAATATTTAGTCCACAACACCATTCTAGGAAGGGAGTATCATCATTTCTATTGTACATATAATAAAACTGACCTTAGAACAAAATGGACAACTTTCCAAAGATACACAGCATAGATGACTGACAGACAGACAGACAGGTAGGTGGGACTTAGATAGATGACACCCGAATTTGCAGTTAAGATGTAGGTCTGTGGAGTGTGAGTGCACAGTATTCCCTCACACATTTTATCAGCCTTATGACACTAGGTCAGAGAAGCTGCAGCAGATCACTGGCTTTGGCTGCCTCCAGCTGGGGCTTTATTCTGTGTGAAGGACATAAAGGACAAAGACTTTCAAGTAATAAGGAATGTCTGTGAGTAAGTACCAGAAGTAGTAGTTCTACAGGTGTTCAAAAAATCGGGCTCTTTAAAGGAGTGAAATGGCCAGGAACAGCCTTGTGGGGTAGGGGCCTAACACAGAACCCTGGAAGTGAACTTTAAATAGGAGACATGGTGAGAGAGCTCAAGGAGTGCATGGGGTCGGAGGACAATGGAAAAGAAATGAAAGGTCAACAGGAGTACTTGAAATTTTAAACTGCAATCTTTCAGTGTCTCTGCAATGCTTTGAATGGGAAAGCTTTGAGAAGACATTAGTGATAAAATAAGAATCTGATGATAATGTATAGGCCAATTCCTAAAGGACAGGCAGAAAGTACATAATAAAAACAGTGAGGTGGCAAGGCTTTGAACTAGATTGGTGGGCGTAAACCTGGACGGTAGGGACAGATCCAAGATCTGTTTTTAACCTGCACATACAGAGACTTTGCATGCTGCCTTATTAGTTCATGTATGGACGTTTGCAAGCAAAAATCTTCCTGAAGCTTTCCATTGCTAAGGCAGACGTCACCAAAGATTTGAAAGTAATTTTTTTCCCTTAAATATATCTTCACTGATTTCAGAGAGAGGAAGGGAGAGGGAAAGAGAGAGTTGAAACATCAATGATGCGAGAGTCCTCATTGGCTGGCTGCCTCCCGCACGCCCCCAACTGGGGATGGAGCCTACAACCCGGGCATGTGCCCCAATGGGAAATCGAACCTCAGACCCCCAGATCCCAGGTATATGCTCCACCACCGAGCCATGCGCGGCCGGGCGACCTGAAAGTAATTGAACTGCGCTTGTCTTCCGCAAGCAGCCCGCAGTCACACGCGCTGCTAGTGTGCCGCAGCTCAGGGGCTTCCCCGCACGCTGGTAAAGAACTCCAGGCGGCCTTATGAATAACATACTCAGGACAGGTGTCTCGTGAGCCCACAAATGAGTTATTAGCCATAAGAAATAACCCAACGCAAAGCTACAAGTAAAATCGATGTCCGACTTAATACTGGGAATGGGACAGCAGATAGCACGTTTCTGTGAACTCATCTCCACTATGCCAAGCTCGACAGCTAAGTCTGCTTTCAAGAGTGAAAAGCTTGATTAAATATTTCATAAAATATTATTAAAAATGTTGTGATGCTTTAATCTCAAGAGGAAAATATGTCACTGTTTATTTCTTTACTTGGCCCTTGACAAGGGACTCTCACTGGGGTCTTGGAGCCTACCTCAGAGTGAAAGCATT
This sequence comes from Miniopterus natalensis, assembly GCF_054644295.1. NCBI lineage: Eukaryota > Metazoa > Chordata > Mammalia > Chiroptera > Miniopteridae > Miniopterus > Miniopterus natalensis. The sequence goes on along the minus strand of NC_142085.1, from coordinate 52,498,669 downwards.
TGGAAAATGTGTAGCGTATACTCTAAGGAGCATGGTGCTTGAGGTTAACGTTTGTCGTGAGCCACTGTGGAACATTGTCATCCTCTCAATACATATTCTGGGACGCTGAATGCTTTCTGCAGTTGTATTATCTGTGTCTCCTAGTTATTTTCTGTATATTTAAAGCAAATTAATACTGCCAGGTATACACCACAACACCGAGGACTATGGATACTATGATATGGAAAAATAGTATCCTTATATAGATTTTAATTATTTTGATGACTCACAAAATTTTCAACTTTTATAGCTGCCCAAGAAACTTCAGAAAGAATGGCCAGGGTCACTTCATTATTATAAAAATTCAAATGATGATTAGCTTGATGAAAAGACCTCATAGAGTTAAAATATTAAAAAGGGTAGGTTATCTATATAAAGGAAAAACCACACAGATTGTTCCTTTACTTCCTCTGTAGGAGGACATATGCTATTAAGATTTCATGAAATGTACCAAATAATGAATTTCTGGGCAATTTTTATGTTCTTAAAAAGTGGATCTGAGAAGTGCTGTATTAAGGTTTTACAGGATGTAAACAGCGAAAATAAGTCTCTTCACTTTTAATCTTATATAAAACTCAACTTTGACACAATATTAAATCATAAAATAAGCATAAGGTGGTTCAAAAGTATTATTTATTTGATTAAAAACATATTAAATACTATTTTTTTAAAAATTGGGTGCCCCTGCTTTGCTGATATCTTAAACATAATTTTTCCCATTAGTTTACCTATTGCTAATCTTACAGTGGATTTGATTTTCTTGTAATTCCTTCCTATATTCAGTTAATTCTAGTGTAAAGCAACCATTCACAAGACATAGAACACCAAAGGTTCCAATGAATAACCTTTTCATTAAAACAACATCATTTCACTGACTAGGATTCAATTCAAAATTAATATCAATAGCAACTATAATCCCTACATCTTTCTCATTGTGATAGTGTCTAAATATTTTAGTTTTTAGTCCTCAACAAGAGGACTTGTAATGACTATAGGAGAAATATAGACTAAGTAAGAAGATACAAAGTTTGGTTCATTAGTTATATCTTTATTTACTGATTATCTACTCTGTGTCAGATACTGCATTAGAAAATTTGTAGATATCAATCATAATTATTAATATATGATTATCTCCCTTATGTCTTTATTCTTGATAATGGGCTTTATAATTACTAAAGTATTTTCAAAATACTTTTAAAATTGCTTATATTTGCTACTTACACAAGTAAGAATTTTCATTTAGGGTACCGTTCACAATATTTTTTGAAAGGAAATTATTTTTATTATTTAGTAGAATTCTTACCAATAATTTTAAGGCTTAATATTATGGAAAATGTCAAAATAAACTTAAATGTTATAAAACACAAAGTAAACACAATGTTATAATATTTAAAAGATAAGAGCTTATTTCAAAGAGATGACATAATTAACATTGCCAACTAAGAAATTATGAAATAATGCTTTCTTGGCCAAAAAGAAATCCTTGGTTTATTTAATTAAAAACATAAAATAAAATGTCTATCCTCTTGCCTAAATATGTTTAATATTCTTGATTTATTTTTATATAGTATCTTATTTTATGCTCTTTGCATATAGATTTCTCTTATCTCTAAAAAGAAAGAGTATCCTATCCAAGTATAGGAAATTTTTATAATGAAATTTAGATTTGTATCACTCATTCTCTTTGTTGAGTAGAAAGTTAGCCTTATAAAAATGAAAAAAAAAATAGTGTTGGAAAACCACATTCCATTTTACAAATTAAGAACAAACACTTCAAGATATAAAAATCACTAAGTACCAGTTAATTTAAGACAGACATCTCTCTGTACCAGAACTATACATCTCTTTTTAATTATTTATATTTAATTGCAAAAATAGCATATACTTTGAATAAAATCGTTGCAGGAATTATATACTTGAAATATATTACTGTTCTTTGACATTATTAATTACTGACTATCAAAAAGAAAAAAGTAAATCTTTTAGCAATCTACCAAAGGTAATAAATAATGAGAAAAGGGACTTACATGATCAATTAGTTCACGGACCATTCCATTCCATTGACCATTGGCATCATCCTGGGCTCCATATTTCCCATCCTCCACAAGTCTAATTTCATATGTAAAGCCAAGGATTGTAGATAACTCTCTGAGAAGGTCAATGCAATAGCCCTCGAATCGATCATTCCCGTAGAGTGGTTTGTCAGACTTCTTAAACAAGACGTAGGGTTCTTCCTGGAAACAGTGAGCATGAAGGTAGGAGGTACCAGTTAATCACGAAACTTGCTGTCAAAATTACAGCTTTCCTTAGAAAATAGAAAATATCACATTAATTTATGACACAAATAAATTTTCTTTGTTTCTACTTGTAATTAATATAGTTTGAAATAATAATAAGGGAGATTATCAGTAATATTTATGCTTCACAAAAAATATTTAAATGTAATAATTTCACCTTGACTATATAATAAAAATATGTTATATGCCTTTGCCATATAGCTTACATCACACATAATAAATAATATATAATATGACATACTATATGGTATATATTACACATAGGTAAATATATACATATAATATGTAATACATTTAGATATAATTACACCATAATTACAATACCCCAATTTGATTTATACAATTTAATCAATATCTGGTGTGCTATTTCAGTGGAATCTATTAATTGAAAGAATTTTTAAAAAGTCATTGCCTAATTACCTACCATGTGCTAAGAATTGGAGTAGTACTTTTATATATACTATCACATTTTTTCTAACACCCATGAAAATTACAACTACTATATTTAATTATACGAGAAAAAATAATAGCTTATTTTAGAATATATTAAAAAACTAACATTTATCAAGAACTTATACATTCATTCAACATTTTATGGGCCACCTACTATGAGTCAGCCCTCCTCTATATAAAAAAGAAATCCAAGTCATAAATATAGAGGAGAAACCAAAAATAAATAGCTAAAGAAATAGAACACATGACTTCATATATCAATAAATAGTATTAAAACATAAAACAGGGCAATAGGATACAGAACAACTGCAAGATACTTGGCAAGATGAGAGAAGATAAGACACACTTGAGTAATATGTGTGGATTTCTTTTCTGAGGATATGAGAGATAAGGCAGAACTTAAGGGAAGGAGTTTAGTCACTTGAAAATCTGAAAGAAGGGCACTTCAGGCCAAGACACAGCAAGTAAAAAGCCCTGAAACCAATACGACACTGGACTGTCCCAGGAAGAAGACAACAGCCATCAATGAAGGGATTAAGAAAAACATTAATAAAAATAAAAAATAAATAAGAACCTTATACACACAGACAGCAGCATGGTGATTATTAGGACTATTTTGCAGTGGTCATTTTTCAAGGGAGGTTAAAAAATTTTCCCAGGTCATAGAGCTACCAAGAAATAAAAAAGAGCTAAGAAGAGAAGAAGACAAGATTTTAACTCAGGTTATTTAAATTCTAGGATACATACTTTTCCCACTATTTTATGTTGCTTTCTATAGTCAGATCATTTGTGAAAATCTATATATGCTGAATTTTTTAATGCAATTAGGGCAAACAACTTGAAATCCGAAATTAATCTGTAACTGAATTCAAAGCTAGATATTTGGATTTACAATTAGGTAAGAGAACAGTTAGGATCCTGTCTAATTTTTATACACTGTGTGATCACATGAAAACTCTACTTTCCAGAGATTCACAGGGTACTATGAATGTGACAGATATAGTAATCTTCCACGCTTGGGGTTGTTATATCCATTTCTCCTCTACTCTTCCGGGCCTGCTAGTCTTTTAAGTTAGATAACATGATTCCATTGATCACAGTTTAAATACCCTTGTTACCCTGAAAAGAGGAATTACTAGACCTAAACAAATTTCCTGTGTTAAGCATTCACATTTCAGGCATATTCAGGTGTATCTTTTTCTGGTTTTCCCACACGACTTTTGAATTCTGTTACCATATTTATCATATTGAGTAGTGAGAGATGATTTATATGTATACCTTCTGAACTAGACTTGCACAACTTATATGGCAAGGTAGTTACTTAAATTTTCATCAATAGTACCAGACATCACCAGGCACATAGCAGGCTTACAAATAAAATGAAAATGACTGTATTGTGAATTAAATGGATATGGATTGCTTTGGTCAACAAGAGAACTTGCACTTGAAGAAAAAAATTATGAGAGGCCGGTTCCCCTCTGGGGTCCTAGTACGGTAGTAACAAATCCTCAGGTCCCTAACCCATGAGCAGAGGGTTATAGACTTGAGAAGTACAAGCCGTAGTCCCCTGCAGGAGAGGTCAGCCTGAGAATTTAGGGCTGGTGGAGTGGGGATCAAAAGAAGTACTTTGGTTCAATAGATTATGTCTGTAAACTTCATACTTTGGTTTCAGTCAGTTTCTGATTGATAAATAAATGAATATATGTGTGCGTGAATATATATATATATATATATATATATATATATATATATATATATATGACTTTTAATTTAAAATCACAAGCACTAACCATTTGTCAAGCTCCCTGCACTAATAGCACCATCTACTATTTTCCAAGCACCTACTTTGTGCCAGCTCCTGTTCTGAGTGCTTTTCTTTCTTTCTTTTTTTTTTTAAATATATCTCTATTGATTTCAGAGAGAGGGAAGGAGAGGAAGAGAGAGACAGAGAAACATCAATGATGAGAAAGTCACTGATCGAGCCCGCAACCCGGGCATGTGCCCTGACCGGAAATCAAACCCCGATCACCTGGATCCTAGGTCGACGCTCAACCGCTGAGCCACGCCCAGCCGGGCCTGAGTGCTTTTCTTGGATTAACTTATTTATTCCTCATTGCAAACATGTGCGGTCAGTAATATTATTATTTCTATCTTACAGATGGAGTAACTGAGGACAGGGCTGCCAACTGTTTTGCCTAAGGTTAACAACAGCACACAATTTAGGCAGTCAGGCTGCTAGACCACTTACCACCACACTCTAATTCCCACATGAAATGATTCCTAGTGATCATTTCCGAACACCATGTGAGTGCACAACTGCACATAGCTCATTGGATAACTTAATATGTACTGTATGAATTTTTTTTCAATCAGCTAGGATTAGCTAGCTTCTGGTCTATGCTGCATGCAAGATGATAACACACTCATTAAACAATTCAATCAAAACAACATTGTAGAAAATAAGTAAATATATAATCCATAAAATTCATTTTCTACATCACAAATTATCTCCTTTCCAAACAAGAATACCTATTTTTAACATAATAGTACAGAATTTGTGAAAATAGCATATTTTAAAACCATCAGGCTCAGGTAGTAATATATAGTATAAAAAATGTTCCTATTTTCCTATTTGCACTGTTAAATAACCATTGTCTCTGTTAAATTTGCATTATCTGTATTACATATTTTTGTTCCAAAATATTTATGGTATATTTTTCATACAAATTCACTTGAACACTACGGGAAAATGTGATAAAAGCTAGTGAATACTTTAGAGTGAGTGAGGCAAGTGAGGGATATATGCGCGCAAGGTACAAAAGCAGCGCAAACATTTCAAGAATTATTATGCTATTTAAATAACATTAATCTAGCTTGTAGCAGTATCCATCTGACCTATTAACTTGACTCTCTTCACCTACAACTTAATAAGAAAACTTCATTCATAGGCAAATAAATTTGTTGATCCCTGTGAGATTAAAAAGCCTCTTTAGATACATATTTTTAAAACTGATTTTCATATCACTAGACAAAATTATGTGGTTTGAGTGCATCATTTTAGTATTTATGGATCTCTACAATGTCAAATACCATTTTTCCCATATTTAATTCTGGTAAGTAAGACAGTTTTCCAGCTGTGATTCCTATCTCCCGTTACACTGTGTCACAAGATAGTTTTACATGGAGTTATGATTCTCCTTTAAACTCTCTTTCTCTGTTTCGCACAGCATAAGGATAAATAATAACCTCATGTAAGAAAAGAAAAATGGTACCAGAAGCAATTACTGTACCACATATGAGTTCAATGAATAATATGATAAAACTCTCCTGGGCAACTTCACTGATTTCTCATATAGTCTTAAATCTCCACATCAGCATTTGCTAGAGGTAAAGGCACTTCATTCTACTGGCATCTGTAATAAGGATTTGTCAGCATTTCCACTATCAACCCCAGTTTTAAGAAACCCAATAACTCATATATTTTTATCTGCATTAGATGGGGAGTTGGCACAGAATAAACCTAAAATAAAGTTCTGAAAAAGTGAAGTATGTTTTAAGGTTCATGCGAGCAAAATTTTTTACTTATACATAATAAAGCCTTATGATTATAAGTGTATAACATATATCTGTCAGCCCTTACCTACAGACAGCTAAATTATCTTTTTCCTGTGTTAACCCTTGAATTATATCATCTTACCCATGATATTCAAAAGACAAGGACATAAAAATGCAAATTAATTTTATGGAATATGTATAAAATACCTCTTGTTATTACAATAATAAAGTTAAATTAACCAATTAATTCATTTCTTCAAACATGTATTGAACACCTATTATGTATCAGCACTCTTTTAGGCTCCAGATATACAACAATGGAAAACAAAACAAAAAAACAATACCTAAAAATTCCTGCCCTAATATAGCTCCCAATCTAATGATGATTTTGAGACACTTACCTATTTCATATAATCCTGTATTATTAACATGGCTACTCTCCTTCATCAATTATTAGAATGAAATATTACTTTAGAGTACATTTCCAAGAAACACAACTGTGTGTCTTGTTTTAGAGCATCCTGATGACTCTCAGGACCTATAACACTATGGCCCTCAAATCTTTTATTTGGAAAACTGGATATTCAGTTAACCCCAGTCTGGTTCTGAATTTACCCTTATGATCAGAAAATTTTAAAAATTCGTTTGTGAAAACCATCTGAAACTCAAATTGCTTATGGGTAACAATATCTTCAATTAAGAACCATATTAAAGTATTTATATTTTATGCACTTATATTGTTAATGAATCTTAATTTTTCCTTAATGAAGATAAGATTGACATAAAACACACACACACACACCTTTTCTTTCTTTTTATAGCATTCCTATGGGCCAAATGGCAATAAAGTTACGGACTTTAAAACTTAAAACTGAGCAGTTTATATTTTCCATAGAATCATTTACAGTATTACTATGTTCTGAGCCTTATGTGCATACTCTTTATATCCCATCACTCTCCTCACATTGAAAGCACTGACAAAAAAGTAATAACAGAGCAACTGCATTTTCGAAGAGTGTGAAGATCAAGGTAGGTGCTGAGAAGCTGATTAGAAGTTGAAGGCTAGCAAAGGGGCAACATGAAGGGCAAGGGCAATGATGCTGCTGAAGTTGCTTCCTCAGGAAGGTGAGTCAGCTCCTTAAAACTGTAGAACTTACAGTTTTAAAGAGCTGTTAACATGAGAAAATGTAAAAAAACAAAACCCACCTGAACATCTTGCCCTAAGATGCTTAAGAGAATCCAAAGCAGAGAATCATGCTTTTAAAAGGGAGATTAAGGATGAAAGGATATTTACCACTGACAGCAATGTTAAGAAGATAGATTCTTCTTTAATATATAAGTTATCAACTCACTGTAACTATCTGATAATGGCCTATCCCATTGCCCTAATAGGCAACACTCTTGGATAGATTAAGAACACACAATGTATCATGTAACATAGACAAAAAGAAAAACAGGCTATGATAAAAGTAAGAATGTCTCCCCAATAATAATATATGGTTTCAACTGGCATGTTTTTATTTTAACCGGCCATCGCTAATCTTGTATGGAATAGTGAAGTCTAAAAATGACAACTCCAAAAATGACCAATAAATCATCATGTCTTTTAAGAAAGTACAATTTTAAGCTTTTATATGTTGTTTAACAAGATGCACTTAGATATTTACACTTGATAACCTCATTCTAAAATATAAGTGTAAAATATTCTTGATGTTCATACATCCATTTATCTACCAAGGCACACATGTATGTATTTATTCAACAAATATTTTTGTGTAAATCCTATATACTGATTTCTAGAACAGAGATAAGCAAAATTTCTCTTAAAAACTAAATAGTAAATATTTTGGCTCTTTGGATAACATAGTTGCAATCACTCGAGTCTGCCAATGCAGACCAAAAGCAGCCGTAGAAGCAATGAGTGAGCTGGCAAAAACTGTCAGGTTTTCTAAAAATCAATTTTTTTATGAACTCTAGAATCTAATAAAAACTAAAACAAAAAAAAAACAAAACTGCTTACAACAACTAAGGAAATGCTTTGTGAAGAGAAAGCTTGCAGAATTTTGCTAGATCTCTGTGGCATACCAATTTACCTGTCACTACTACCCTCCACTCCCCAATTCCGCAGCACCCTTGAAAACGGCCACCTGAATTCCCAGGAACAGTACAGGCTTATTCTCAGAAAAGGCAGTTATGTGTTTTGACTGCGTCATGGTTCTCTGAAGGATCAGCTTAAGGGCTTGACTTTGTTTTGCCTACATGGTGCTTCTTCAAGGCTGAAGCTGCTTCATAGGTGGTGTTGTGATAAGCATTTTAAGGCCAATATATCAGCCACTACTTCTTGAGCAAGAGATAACAGCAGGGACAAAAAAATAGATGAACCAAAATGCCTGGAACAGATGAGGCTGGGGAAAGAGATACTTAAAAGTATCATTATTCACAGTGGCCAAGATATGGAGACAACCAAAGTGTCCTTTGATTGATAGAGGACTAGATAAAGAAGATGTGGTACATACATAAGAAAAGATGAAATACTGCCATTTGAAACAACATGAATGAACCTTGAGAATATTATGCTAAGCAAAATAAGTCAGTCAGAAAAAGCTAAGAACCATGATTTCACTCATATGTGAAATATAAAATTGAAACTCATAGACACAGACAACATAACAGTATGGTGGTTACCAGAGGGAAGGGGATAGGGTTTGGGGGTGGGGGTAAGGGGGGCCAAATATATGGTGATGGAAGATGGTTTGACTGTAGGTGGTGGACACACAATGCAAGATCATGTATCACAGAAATTTACACTTGAAACCTATATGATCCTATTAACCAATATCACCACAAGAAATTTAATTAAAAAGGGAAAGTGGAAGGTTTAACATTGTTAAGATAGACATAATCCCCAAAGCAATCTGAAAATTCAATGCAATCATCAAAACCCCCACTTCGTTTTTTGCAGGAATGTAAAAGCTAATCCTAATTAGGTCACTTATTATATAATTCTATGTATTTGAAAGATGTAGAGTAGGCACATCATAGAAAGAGAAACCAAATTAGTGGTTGCCAATGGCTAGCCCTAGGGAGGAATAGGAAGTGAATGCTTAATGGAGACCGAGTTTCTAGATGATCAAAATGATCTGGAACAAGATAATGGTAATGACTGCTCAACATTGTGAATGTACTAAAAGCCACTGAAATGTACACTTTAAAATGATAAGAATGGTGTACTTTGTGTTGTGAATTTTATCTCAATAAAGAATAAAACAAAATAATCAAACCCCAAAAATATGTGGCCAGCCCTCTGGCCTTACCAAAACCTATGAAGAATAAATAAATATGTCTTGCGTCCTCAAATTGCTATGGTCTACTATTTAGATTAAAAAATAAACAAAATAATTTCAAGCCGTGGTTGGTGTGGCTCAGTTGGTTGGGTGTCGTCCTGTGCACCAAAAGGCTGCCAGTCCAATTCCCAGTCAGGCACATGCCCAGGTTGCAGGCTCGCTCTCCAGTAAGGGGTGTGCAGGAGACGGGGTGTGCAGGAAGCAGCCAACTGATGCTATGCTCTCACATCACTGTTTCTCCCTCTCTCCCTCTCCCTTCATCTCTAAAAGCCAATAAAAGTATTAAATACTAATTACAAGTCATACATAGATGTAATAGAATATGCAGTATATGTAATAGAGTTGTACTTTACTATTGCTTGTGGATAATAACACTTATTCTACTGCTTTGATCTGATAAACCACTGCTAAAAATAGCCATTCCTTCACAATTCTAGTCCCATTCACAAGCTGTACAGTACATCTAGAAGTAATATAACCACAAATTTATTCTCCCAATAATTGTGATTGAGGCACCTAGGGAGTAATTCTTTTTCCTTTATTTTGTTCAAAAATTCTCCCATATCTATTCCTTATATTTGGTTTTTCTCAACACTGAAAGTTTAATGAGTAATAATATAAATAAAATAATTGTCCCTTTAAGCATAAAATGATGAAAGCTATTGTGTGGGTCAGCACCTGGTTCAATAATAAAATTAATATTTAGATGTAATTTCTTAAATCTCTTATTTCACTTTCCTCATTCTCTTCTAAGCACATGCTCTCTCTTTTCCCCTTTAAATTATCATCCAATCTCTGCCTTTACTTTCTTTTCTCCATTATTCTCTGTGAAATGAATAAGCAGGTCCTATTAATATCTATAGATTCACTCATTCACTCAGTAACCAGTTAGAGGTGCCCATAGTGTCTCATGCATTATATCATGGAGACGAGAAGACTAATAAGACATGGCACCTATTCTTAAGGAGCATTACAGTCTAGTGAGAGAGACAGAAAGTAAATAGGTACAATGCGAAGTCACAAGGAAATAGCATTTGAGCTCAGTTATCAGTCCCAGTTGTACATTAAATTAAATAAAATATTTTCAGTTAAAATAATAATTCTGATGCCTGGCCTCTACCTCCAGAGATTATGATCTAATTTATCTAGGGTATTACTCAGGCATCATTACTTTTAAAAACTTTCTAGGTGATTATAATGTGCAGTTGGGCCAGCTTCATGGGTGTGTGACCCATGTAGTTACATAGGACCCAACATTCTGAAGAACCCTGTGCTAGGTTTACTACTCTGCTGGTGCCCTTTTAAAATTCTTAATATTTTTTTGACAAGAGATCCTCATTTTCATTTTATACTAGGAGCGGAAATTATGTAGCCAGTCATATATGCACTGAGGGGTGAGAGCTATTGAGTTAAACAAGGAAGTTGAGTAAATGGAAATATTTTGGAGACAGAAAATTATTCAGTTGGATGCTGAAAAGAATAAATAGCTGTATGATTTAAGGAAAGGAGCCCGTGGAGCAAGAAAGATAGGGAGAGATAATATCATAAGAATCTAAGTTAGGAAAAAACATTTTTCCTATAAAATTCTGAACAACTATCTAGATACAACCACTGTTGATTATCCGGGCTTCAATTCATATCCTGCTTAGAATGGCACTCTCTTTCCTAAGATTAATTTTCAGCATCTACCTGAAACCAATTTTGATGTAGGAAATGAAGTTGAGAATTTTTTCCCCAGTATCCTCCCGTTAGTCTTTTTTTTACTATTTAGACATTGGATAAATTTGAATGCATGTTGGGGGAGAGAGAGAGCAAATCGAAAGGAGAAAGACATTATTTGTCAAATGATTGCAAAGTGGAGTTTTCAATCATTAGGATTCTGTTTCTAATCATTTAGTGCAACAATTTGAGTTTGGAGGTTTCTGGGCCTTAGAAAGAAGGGCCCAGCATTATCCATCCTCTTGCTCTACTTATGTTTTTTCCAAAAAGTGCAGAAATCAGCTGATAGAAACATGGATTAGAATCAAGAGCTGAATACTAACTGGCTTCCTATCCTCATCACAAGCGAAAATGGATCAGGTACTGAGTATGCATGTAAAACACTCATAAGAAAAAGTCCTTGTGCAATGAGGATTATCCATCAGTGATCAGTAGCAGTTAGCAGCATGTATCTGCTGAAAGTTCTTTATTAAATAATGAATGGTGTGTTTAATTTTCAGCCACTGTGCTCTGTAATCAATAAAGTCAACAAATGTTTATTTAACACCTGTCATTTAAAAGAAAATGCCCTTCTTTAGGACAGAGTTGTTTCTCCTAAGCACCTTTTAATCTAGTTGAAAATAGGAAACTTGCACAGAAAAATGTAAACTAGTAACGCAAGTTTTCATGTAAATGTCTAAAGAATAAATCGTATAGATAAGAGGACCATTAGGTGCCAGCAAAAGGAAAGTAAAATTGATGCAAGGTAGTTAGATAAATCATCCTAGAGAAAAGACCATCAGAAAAATGGATTGTAGAATGAGAACACATTAGATAAATGGGGAGAAATAAGAGCTGTTCAGGTAAAAGGAAAGAAATGAGAAAAGGTATACTGAATTTCACTGGCACATGGCCTGAAGAAGAGAAATGGTGGTTCATAAGAGAAGGAAGTTTATAAACATGTTTAAAAGACCTTGGGGGAAAACAGTAAATATGAGCACCATTCATTACTTTATAATTTATAAATTACTTTGTACACATTAGTAATGATAACTTACAGAAAATACTATGCCAGGAACTCTGTTATATATTTTCTAAATGTTTGCCTCTAATACAAACTTCACGTTGTACTTCACCATTATTATCCTCATTATAAACTAAGGTAACTTGCCCAAGGTAAATCATCTAATAAATAGCAGACTCAGAATTCAAACAAACATAGATTTTCTAACTTCTATTTGTCCCTTGAACCTGCAGAAAAGTCCTTTTTTCAGTGAGGTATTGAATTCAGATATCAAGTGTCAATTAATTATAGAAAAACTCAGCTCCTTCACTGATGGCTGGTGGGGTAGGCAGTTCATGGATTTGCATATGCATGAAAATTCCTTCACAGATACCAATGAGGACTCAGAGTTGTTATGGTTTAACCTTTTGTTATTTATGAATTTTTCTAGAAAATTATCCCACAAGTTTTATTTTCAAGAAAATTATGCAATTAAAAATATTTGGAAATTCTATATAACTGTATCCCATTGCGGTATCCACAATATATATGAACTTACTGAAGACTCAGTGATAAAAATAACCCCAATGAATCTGGCTTAACCCTGTATTTTCCAAAGTCCATTTAAGCACAGACTAGTTGTAGGACATATCTGTACCACACACTTATCAGAACTGTGGAGCACACTGAAATTCAGATGTAACCAATGAATAAACAGGGAATGCTACTGCTACAGGGCATAGAGAGTGCATGCTATACTATGAAAGCAGTGTTGCGTTTCTAAGGTCAGAGTATTGTACATGCCAACAATTTCAAATATAAAAGTTCAAAGTAAGAAATATAAATTTAGATTTCTTTTAAGAACACAAAGCTGTTTGTCCAACGTGAGTTTACTCAAATAAGGTGATGAAAACAAATTCACAAGTTACCTTTTTTTCTTTTTACCCAATTACTACATGGAACTAAAGCTAAGAGATCTCAGAACAGAAAATATATAAGATTCAAGTTAATAATAATCATTCTTATTTGGTTATCTAATTAATGACATAAATTAATGGCATACGTGCCTTAGGAGTGATACAATTAATAAAATACATTGACCTATAAATGGATGAGGACTTGGGGACTCATCTATTATCCTGAATTTCTAGGGAAAAAGCACTCACTTTAGTGATGGCAGTAAAGCAAAATATGGACGTGTTTTCTGCCAGGGGAAGCAGTTTGTACTTTTCATTCTGAGTCACTGTGTTGGGGTTAATTGGAGTCAAGATATATAGTCTGTCATTAATAGTACCAGTTAAATCTCAAATAAAGAGAAGCAATTAGAAATCAATGTCAAATGATCAAGTTTTGATTTAAAGTACAGAGATCAGGACTTGGGAATCAGATACTGATCAGAAAGTGAAGTTAGGTTAGAAGTACCTGACATAATTCAGGACTTATTGGACTTGAAAGTCTCATAATTGTCATTCATACTTCTCAATATGGATAAGGGACTCTTGAGCCTGAGGACGGTATATATACATATATACATATATACACACATATACACACACACACATATATGTGTGTGTGTATGTGTGTGTATAATCCCAAATTTCTTTATCTTCTTGAGAAGCCTTAATTTAAAATTGTTTGTCAAACCATAAAGAATACAGTAGATTTATAATATCATCAACAGAAGTTTCAAAAAAATGAAAGAAATGTGCTCTGGTATAGATTCACTAAAAACATACATACTCTCTAAGGAACAATATCACTAATATTCATAATGCCAACCACCATCTATTTTGATAACTCCAGATACCATCTCCAGTAAGAACCATTCTCTTCAGCTATAGAATTGTATGTCGCCCGGCCGGGCGTGCCTCAGCGGTTGAGTGTCAGCCTAGGATCTAGGCGATTGGGGTTCGAATCCCGGTCAGGGCACATGTCCAGGTTGCAGGCTCGATCAATGACTCTCTCATCATTGATGTTTCTATCTCTCTCTCTCCCTCTCCTTTCCTCTCTCTGAAATCAATAAAGATATATTTAAAAAGAAAAAAAGAATTGTATGTCTAACTGCCAACCAAATAAATATACCATAAAAATTAAATGCAATGTGCTCACTATTAAATTCATCTTGTATTATTCCAATTCTGCTTTCTTACAACAATCATTTTTGCAGTCATGTTTGCCAATGACAATTAATTATAGACCTCTTAAATATAGAAATATTTTCATGAAGTAACTTAAGATAAGGGAAATATTCAAAAACAAAGTCTTTTCTTGTTTTGACGATATAAAATCACATTGTTTGAATTCATAATTAGGGCTTAAAATGTTCTTTTAGAAGATAATCAGCACAGAGTTCCCATAAGCACTCTTTGGTGAATATGCTACTGAAATATGGTATGTGGTCTCCTCCTAACTTTAGCTTATAACATTACTGTTTTCATTGTTTTTGTGTGTGTTTTTCCCCTAAATCGTCACTGCACATTTTATTGGAAATTTAAGAGGAAGTATATCTTTTACAGTTTTAATGAGAATAGCTCCCATTATACACATCTAGTGAGTACTTTGATTACAGGTTTTCAGATAATTCTAATTATTTGAAATATAAACCAGTACAAGAATTAATAAAATAGAGCTCCAGTGCTGAAACAGATTAAGGATGCAAACAGAATGTAAGTTTAGACAGAAAACCAGGCCGTTAATGAAGGGAAATTTTATGTTTTGTTCCTTCAGCTTCTGTTTTTCTTTGGATCTGACTAGGGAACATCATAAGTAGCTTTTATACAGTAACTGTCCCTCCCTGATCTCCTGCTTGACAGTTGGCATAGGGCGCAAGGCCATCTGCCAAGTGAGGAGCCAAGCCATGGCCAAAACCTCCAAACAGAATGAAAAACCAGTATTCTCATGTCTTCACTTTTTAACAGTTTCCATTTTTTTTCTTCTGAAAATGGTTGGTTGTTCTTACATTTATCCTGAATTGCTTCAAATACAAATATTATTTTTGATTACTTACAAAAATTTCATGGAAACATTTATTATGATGGTAAGGAAATAATAGAGACTTTTGGAGCTTTATTCATAATCAGCAAACTTTTGGTTAATGAGTACAAAAAATGTGAATCATTACTGAAAGATAATTTAAAAAGAAAAAAATCTGTATTTATCAATACTATGAAAAAATATATTTAAGTGTAATTTAGTAGATCATGTTTGTAAATTCTTTCAAAATAATTTCAGAAGCAAACATTATTACATTATACATAAGTGATTCATTTATAAGGTATTTAATTGCATTAATTTAAAATGGTATTTATTTATTTTTTTAAATATATCTTTATTGATTTCAGAGAGAGGAAAGGAGAGGGAGAGAGAGAGACAGAAACATCAATGATGAGAAAGTCATTGATCAAGCCCGCAACCGGGCATGTGTCCTGACCGGGAATCGAACCCCGATCGCCTGGATTCCAGGTCGAAGCTTAACCACTAAGCCACACCCGGCCAGGCTAAAATGGTATTTTTAAACCTGATGAAATTTAACAAGAATACAGTATCATTAACGTTTGTAAATATTACTGAACATTTGGCCTTATACCTTTTTATAGGCCTCTAGAATATTTCAATCTTGTAACTTTGCTTCTTTTAACAAGTACCATCACTTGTCTAAACTATATTTTAGTCATTCTAAAATAGTCTTTTTTTCCCTTAGCTAAATTAAGGAAGCTTCATAAATGTATGTAGTAAACTTTGATCTTAAAAATGAAAAGGAATCATTTAAGGGAATTAGTTCACAGTAATATTAACTACTAACATTTCATTACATTTTAATGATTCCTACTACCCTAAATGCTGCTGGAAAATACACAGAAACTTAACTGGACAGGTCAAAAAAATCTTTCCAAGTCACAGTCACTAGAAATGACCAACAAGAACAGTAAGCAACATATAAGCACAAATAATAATAACACAGCTGATTGTTATTACTCCATTGACAGGACAGCCTTGTTCATTTCTTTTCTCAGCATCTACCCGTCCAAACGCTGTGCTTTTACTGCTGTAGAGGTCTTGCCATTGTCTGAGTCCTGGTCCTTGGGCTTCCTTCTACTCACCGGCTCTGAAACTCTGAGCTCTGCCATTCCTAATTAGTGTTCATGTCAGAAGCCTATGGTGCACTACAGGTTATCACACTGGAGTGAGAATACCAGGAAGAAAGTGAAAACCCTAGCAGCTACCATCAGGACAACTTAATGTCTTCACGAAAAAGCCATAGTAAGGATGATTGCTTAGGTAGAATCAAAAGCTATTAGTGAGAGGGTCTCTATGAACTCATACATTGCTCACGTGCCTGAACAAACCCCATTTTGATATCTCAAGACATTGTTAGTTTTCCCCTTTTTATTTTGTTTCATTTTTAAGTTTTACTATTTTATTTATTTTTATTTTATTTTATTAATTTTTATTATTTTATTTTATTTTATGTTATTTTCTATTTCCATCACCTTTTATTCCCCTTATACCTTCATCTCACCCTCCACCCATCCCCCTCCGGCAACCACCACGCTGTTGACCATGTCCATGAGCTCTTCCTTCCCTTTTTTTCTTTTTTGCTCAATTGCTATCTTCCCCACCCCCACCAGAGCTATCTGCCTGCTCTCTATCAAGACATTATTAAAATGGTACTTTCACTTAAACTTTCTGGGTAGAAAATTAATAATTATCATAATCTGGGGCTTGTGTTTTACAGCAACAACAAAATCGTGTTGCAGACCTGGAGAGCAATGTTTCAACTGAACTTTTCAATAAGCCATATTTACTGTTTATCTTCTACATTAAAATGTTTCAAGTGCACTTGGAGGCAATCTACAAAGTTTCTTTTTTTCTCCATTTTGTTTATTTAATATTGCAAGCCCACAAAGCAAAGTCATTCTTTTTAATGACTGATCCACACACATACAAGCAAATCCTTCACTTACACACACTACTTCAGGCACAATCACCACATTCTTACTTGCAGCAAACTGTGTTTAACTTGTTTTAGAAGAATATCTTTACAGAATTTACAAAACATACCAAAAAGTATGTCTTTATTGCCCGTAATTATCACCCTAAGAAGAGTTTTTGTTTTTACTACATATTTATAGAAAATCAGCTGCGATTTGGGAAAGTGAGAAAATCTGCTTTCTCCCTAAAATGCAATATTTAAAAACCTGATATTGTAGTGAATCTTGTGTAATATGTTGAAATTCACTTTCAAAAAAAGGGCTAAAGTTTTGCCAGTTTTTCTGTTCACCAACATTTCAGGAAAGATACTGAGTCAGAGGAATACGAGTTTAAAGGAAGATCTGGCTTAGTGATTATCATTCATTTTTGTGTGAAAAAAAGAATCACAGACAATAGTGAGGTGAAGGCCTGGGCAGAGGGGGGGGCAGGTGCAGGGAGGAGGGGGTCAATAGGGTAAAAAGGGAAGACCTGTAGTACTTTCAACAATAAAAGATATTTTTTAAAAATTAAAAAATATTCATATTTTAGTAAAAACTGACATACTATTAAACTTTCCACTTGACTGAATTATCAACTCAGCTTGGAGGTCTTGACTGTTACGGTCTTGCTGCTGGTATTTGTATTGTGCCCATTAAATATTTTGTTAGCTTAATTCACAAGTGAAAGAGTAAAGAGGGGAAGAAAACCGAAGCTCAGATCAATCAAATGTGCCATTTCACCACTCTTCCAGTAAAGGGTTAGGTGGGAAAGGACATCGCACATATTCGCTAAGCTCCAAACTGCATTTCATTGCTGACTTGAATGCATTACCCCCTTCCACGAACGCTCAAGGGCTGACTGTATGACAGTTACTGCCAACACCCCCATGTAAACATGACTCACAGGGCTTGTTACCTCCCTTCCCAACAGCCTGTCACGTTCTGGGGCGATGTAACACCCTTGTCTCTTAGGCTTCTAACCTGGAAGCCTTCGTTCACATTTCTCAGTTGTTTTTGCCCCACATCTACCCCATCTCCAAGGAATCTCATAGCTGACTTTTCAATGTTGCCATTGCTTTCCTCTTTTCAACAGGCACAGTGTCCTTCAAATCAGGCCCTATAATTCCCCACTCAGTAGTACCCTTGAATAAACCTATCTCACTTGTTCAACATGTTCCTTGACTCACTCTGTTAAATTATCTTAGAATAGCCCATCCTTTTTTCCTTTTTGCTACTTGGATTTAGATATAAAGAGACTGAAGTGTCTAAGAAAACAAGCCTCTGGCTTGAGTGAATAGAAAAGTGCTGGAACCATAAACAGAGTTTGAAAATACAGGAAACAGTTTCAAATATATTTGACATAGATGTGGTAAGGCCTGAACTGAAGGAGGTCTGAGGCAGGTTGAATTTGATACTGGGCATTCGAGTGGATAAATGTCTGTAAGTAATTTCAAATTTACATCTGAATCTCATCATAGCAGAAATTTAGAGTGTATCATTTTACATGGTACTATTCTGATAACATCTTTGAAAACGAGACAGGTAAACAGAATTATTTATTTCCATGTAGTTTGCAGTGGTTAAGCTGAACCAGAAATTCAGATTTCTCTATCCATTCTTCTATACCAAATTTAATATATTGCTTGTAACAAAATGAAAACACTGAGGAATCTTTATTATGGTTTCATTTTGTAATTAGATTTAATAAAGAAGTATGAAGGAAGCAGGGGTGTGTGTGTGTGTGTGTGTGTGTGTGTGTGTGTGTGTGTGTTTGTAATTATGTGGTAAAAAAATAAGGTTCTGGTCACTTATAAAGCCTTTAAAGATTGAGACTCTAAGATTTTAAAAAAAAAGTATGCCTAATTTCATATTAAAACACACAGCCTTTTTTCTCTCAATGTGTTACCACCAACAGTTTTATGGTTACCTAACTTATCTGAGGTCTAAGGAAATATGTTATTAGAAATAAAACACATTGAGTTATTAGAACAAGAACAAAAGTGGAACATGTAGTGCCAGCACAATCCCAGAAATAGAAGAAAAAATGTGGTGAGAAAAGGTTTGGTGACCTTTGGACAAGCTGGCTGCAGGAATGGGGTATGAGGAGGCTAAGTTTGAATGAGACACTCGCATCTCGCATGTTGACATTTAAGTAGTACTTACACACACAACTACTTAGAAAGGTTCTAGGGGTTGCTAAGAATGAAAATCGTTTTCTTTGTGAAGCTGCAGTGTCCAGGTTTCCAACCCGAATGCTAACAGCTCTCTAAGAAGAACTCTGCTTCACGGGCCTTTTGTAACAATGGAAAGAGAAGAATCGGAGGGAAAATGTGTTGCGGTGGCAGATTGGAAGCCCCAGAAACCTGCTTTTGTTGGTATTGTGGAAGAAGCTGCAGAACTATTTAGGGGATGATTTCGGTTGCTTCTGACTTTTGTCCTGTGATTCTTTCCATTGTCCTTGGGAGTTTGCTCCCAGTTAAGCCTCTGTATCTGTGGGCTGCGGACAATAAGCTTTACAAGCCTAAGCAAGTAAACTCACTACTGAAATACACAATCCACCGGGAAGTGCTACGAAAGTGAGAAAACACGGATAAGTTACAGACGTAAGCACACTTGTTAAATTCATTGAGTAACTGGGAAGAAAAGAAACCTCCTTAAGAGTAAGTGATTTTTCTGAAAAAGTAACCAAATGCATAATAATTTGCACAATAAAGTGCTACAAGTCCTCACGAAAAAGAATATGTATAGTGGCATTTAAGTGCTAATAATCTTCTGATGGACAAAAAGCAATTATTATACAGAAGCAGCAAAGTGGGAAGCACTCAACATATCTAGAAAGGCCTGAAAAATCTATTGAAAACCAAGAGGGAACATAGGCATTCCCTGTATGAACTTAAATAAATATTCCTCCTGAGACTGCCTCTATAGAGCTAGTGGATCCATAGCAGCAAGGACCACAGGTTAAGATTTTAAACTGAAACCCAGCACACACCATTCCTCAAAAGCTGTCTATATCTCACTCAGATTTAGTATTTTGGTTGTTATTTGGGCAATTAAGATTTAATAACCTCTACGAGATAAATGAAATCATCATAAATAAAAACGTGATTCTAAGGTTGATATTATTAGTTCCATTAATAACAATAAATACAACAAGCAAGGAATCTTAACAACAATTAGCTTAAAATTTGAAAACCAGAGTTGCGATATGAGGAATATTAGAAAGGATGAGTAGACATGAGCTTTAGGTCTAGACCTGCATGTGAAGTGACAAACATTTCCAAACTGTATGACATCATAAATCTTAATTCAAAACTAAAAAATGTAAATATTGAAAAAGTTATTTAGGGCTTTCTAAAATGAGTTCATTCCATGCTATGACTATATACCACACTTAGACACTACTGGGTACAGGTTGCTGTTGAAGGTGGTGAGATAAATCCTAATACTATTTTGACTGCCTATAAAAATTGGAGATTAAGGTTTGAAGAGGCTGAAAGAAAACCGAGTGTCAAATTAAGAGAGTAGTGAAATGAGAGGCCCAAGACATTCAAGCAAGAATAACCTTAATCCTGCCTTTGAAGATGGGTACATCTAGATGTTTGGGGACACACCCATAACAGCATCACAGTGCTTTAGCATATGTGAGTTTTATGGATAAGAAGCATTGCTTTAACCAGGCCAGTGTGGTTCAGTTGGTTGAGAGTCATCCCATGGACCAGGAGGTCACCTGTTCGATTCCCTGTCAGGGCACATGCCCAGGTTTCAGGTTTGATCCTGAGGTGCAGGAGGCATCTAATCAATGTTTCTCTCTCATCGATGTTTCTCTCTCTCTCTCCCTGCCTCTCCTTGAAATCAATAAAAAATATTTTTAAAAAGAAGCGTTGTGTTAGGTGAGTAATTCTCACACAAGATGCTAATTTGGTCATAAATGATAGTTGTGAGACTCTCCCATGGTGGGTCACTAGAACTTTCATCTTAAAGGATCAGTTGCTCGAGTTGGCTACACAGATTGGTTGAAACCCACTACTCTATTTTCTAGATTGAGAAATTATATGTATACTCTTAGTCACCTGCTTTGTTTGGACAAGAAGTTTGGAATAACCTGAACACTTGAAAAATATTTAAATATAATCATCTGGAAGTTGCTCATTTCCTCTAATTTTCCATTTAATTAAATACTATTTATTTAATTTAACTGGACCAGTATTTATTGAGTGCTGACTGTGTCCAAGGCATTTTTCTCTGACATTGTTAGATTTAAAAAGTGTAAAATGTGATCAGTGGCCTTGTACATGTCAGATGGAGACAGATATTTTCTAAAATAAAATTAAAAAGAGCACGGTAAGTGCCATGATAGAGTTTTATGATACATAAAATATACGTATCTCATGACCCCCAAATACACACACAGGTTAATGGAGAGATCAGACAGTTTCATGGCATGTGAGTCATTTGCAATTGGTCTGGAAGGATGAAGAGGATTTTCACAGGGAAACGTGTGCAACTATTTCAGCCATAAAATAAGTGATGTACATGGAAGTGTGACTGGATTGAAGAGAAAAGAGTGTGGGGCTGATTGCTGAAGACCACAGATGTCCCATGCACAGAACTCTTTACAAGCATTGTAGGGCACATAGGGTGTAAAAACAGGACAGATAGCCATACCCTCTTCCTATAAGGAATGTTCAGTGATGTCTAGAAAAAAACAGTAAGGACACGAAATAACTTAAAAATAGCGTAATACTAATTCTAAATAATATAAAGTGCTGATAAGCACTGTAGTATCTCAGAAATGGGGAGGAACATACTACAGAGGAAGGGAAGGAAACGAACACAATCACGGTGGGAGGCTAACCGGTTCTCCCAGCTCAGTTAAAACACAGGGATCCTGAGTGGGGAATGAGGCTGGATCGATGGACAGGAATGCCACAGGCTTTCAACACCAGGGTCAGAATGTTGGGGCCTTTTTAAGGGTTAATATGAATACACTAAAGATGTGTAAGCAAGAAAGAAGGAAAATGACAGAAGTTATCTTCAAGGTGGAGAGTGGGGTGCACTGGGAAGGGGAGGCTGCTGGCAGAAGGGCTCCATGGCTACTGCAATAGTTCTGGTAGGAGGTAGTGAGATCCAGGACATACTGGCAGAAAAAGATGTGCTATCATCTTGTAAGAACATTCCAACTGAAAACAGGGCTGGTGGATTGGTGGGTATGAGGGTTATTTTTGAAAAGAGAGGGAGATATAAAATTAAGTTAAACTGTAGGAAGTTTGGATATGAGACACAGTAAGCAAGTATTCACTAAGGTTCTTAGAAAGAATGTGATTTAAAAGACCTCATACGCTTCCATCGCTGTCATTTCATGATTAGCAACTTTGCTTCATTATCAAGAGTCTTTAACCCAAACTATTTTACTATGGCATGCCTAAGGATCTGACACCCCTTGCTGTTACTAAAAGGGCAAGAGTATAAATCCCTCCTGCCTTGATTACCCACTATAAATCAAATTCAGAAATTATATAAATACTAAAATATGCGGTGGTTTGTTATGGACACTAATATCAATTGCTTATCTTAAAATTAAATTTCTCATTTGCAAATGGCATACTAGGTATAAGTGAACATTACTGTGTAATCTAATACAAATATATCATTTCAAGAGGGCAAAAATATTTAGCTTATGAGTGTTAATTGAATTCTGTTGGTGCTAAAAAATATTTCTGGCTTAAAAAACACTTGTCATTTGATTTCATTAGGGAGATTGGCAAAGTAAAAGTGATTCTTCATGATAAAAACAATTAAATTGAAAGCAAGGTTAAAATTATTAGAGAAAAATCCTAAAAATAAATGGCATGTCCTCTGAAATATATTTGCAGGAAATGAAACCAGAAGCAAAGCTCAGATGCAGTTTCTCACAGAACTATTACTTATACAGCTAATACATTTTAAAGCTTAAAAAAAATTTAAATCTTAAGTCCATATATTTTTAAATCTTAACATTGATAATTCTTCAGTAGTAACTGATTTTGTGGAAATGTAAAGATTTCTTGTAATACTTGAAGCTATATTATTAATCAACCTAATCAGCCCAAACATCAATGTAATTTACATCGACTCACCTGTTATACAGCAATTGCAAAATAACTGTAAAATACATTACATTCTGTCCATTCCAATCACCATGTTCTTTTCTATCTACTTCCACGTTTATCTACATTTTTTTAATCTAAAAAGTATAGAAAAACAAATACATACCAAAATGGTGGTGACAATCAAAGAACGGTTCGATAAGGAATCTGTGATGTTGGCTGGCTTTCCCTTTTGACTTTCTGTCATATTCAGGCCACTGGCTGGATCCCAAGTTCCAATCTATAAAAGACCATATGTACTTTGTCAATTGCCCATCGGGCACCCGGGAGAGAGCGCTGCCGAGAAAGTTAAGACTGCTAACACTTATTCTTCACCTCTGCTGCATTAACCGCAGCCGTTCAAGCAGAGGCGCTTATGCTAAGCATGATTCACCGCTCTGGGAAGTGTGTCCAGTGGAGTGTGACATTAAAGAACAAAACGATCCCCTGCACTTCAACAGTCAGCGTGGGAGCTTAATTTTCCATCCAGACGCTCACTCACCAAGATAAACCACATTTGATGAGACCTTGATAGCTGGCTAGAAACTCACTGCCATGGATCTGCCTCAGCCTCCCATCGTAAAGCTAACATGCCCTATTACATGAACAAAGCTAAAAGACAGAGCAAAACCTAGGGATCCAGGACAACTGAATCGGTAAAGGCAGGGTCAAGAGAGGCACTGATTGGTATTCTGCATAACCGCCCCCGTAAGGCAAAATCATACCTAGAATTACCTTTGGAGCTTTGAAAATACTCAGAAGAAGGATTACATTATAATCTCATCTGTTTAACCCATTCCCATAGTTGAACCTGTATTCTATTTTAAATATGTTTAATTTAACTAATACTTTGTGATAGATTAGGGCAGCGATTTTCAACTGGTGTGCCACAAGAATATTTAAATGTGTAATACCTGACTATTTCATCAGGGACACTGACTTTTTCCCCCTTAGATTAGCCACCCGGTGTGAATGAATCAAAATTATACCTACTCTTTGGTCAGATCAGCAAAAATTACCTTTTTTGGTGTGTCGCAGAATTTTAGTCACTAGTTTATGTGTGCCATGAGATGAAAAAGGTTGAAATGAAATCACTGGATTAGGGCATATACTTTATCCCCACTGAACACAGCCTACGGAAAGACAATTCCAGTAGGACTTTTCCCCACCCTCTTAAGCCTGGGCGTCATCAATAGTCACTGTATATACACATATAGTGACATGGATATAGCAGGTAATAGTTGCCTTAAATATGCTAACTAAGGTCTCATCAGCATAACCTTGTTCAAATTAAATATTATGATCCTTTTATTTTCTTTATATATCATTATATTTACTCTTTTGATCGCCTTTTCATTTGCGTAGCTTTCCTAACAACCTCTTACAATGTTTAATTAGAAAAGCACAAAAGCAGAAATATTAGTAATTTCTGTTCTACATAATAAGAATAAATATGTCATTCTAATACTTGTATATAAGTGCAAACCCTAGTACATTTTTTCAGGAATGTCTGTAACTCTACTAAGAACTCAATATAAATGTTTTTTAGTGATGTCTAAAAATATAGCTCTTGCTATATATTCTCATTCCAGTTAATTTTCCTCTTACCATTAAAAATTATATATTTCTGATGTATGGTTCAAGAAATAAAAAGTCAAATAATACAGTGAGAGAGAAAAAATATTCCTTCAGTATTCTTTCCAAAGTAAGTACTTATGGGTCAATTAAATGTCTTTAATTCTGGCTATAAATACCATGATGTCATAAAGACACTCAGGGTCAGTAATGAAAGGCATTCAGGGTGCAAACAGGCAACATGAACACTGAAGTGGAAGGGCATTAGCCGGTAGCAAGAATTTCCAGGGAAGGTTGTGCAGTTTTTAAATCTCACAGAATCTCCAGGCAGAACAGCAAGTGGGGCCACATCCTAACCCTGCTCCGCCCGCAGAGCTGTGTGCCTTGGGCAGCATGTTCCCAGAGCAGGTGCCTTTTCAGCTTCCCAGCAAGGCGGCACCAGAGCTAGGGGAGGCCCTGCTGGGGACTTGGGTGAGGAAGGACAGTGGGGATATAAAACATGGAATGCCTGCTGACCTGCTTAAAGTGTTTCAAATTCAAAATCATTAAAAACACTGTTGGCTAAACAAGACATCTGCAGGTTGTATTTTGCAGTGACTGCCACTTTTCTGTCCCTAGTTTGTAGATAATACCTATTATGCAAACGCATTTCTTTGGATTTTTTCCCCCCACCATTGGCCAAAGAGCCAGATTTTTCACATGTGTAATTCTATTAGCCAAAACACTAGCAAACATCTTTTGTCCACTACTGCCTAATGACAGTCATAAGCTTAATAAGTTTTTCAACTTTCTAACTAAATCACTAATACAAAATATTGCCCATTTCACTTACTATTGTCCTCCATGACTACTTTTATATAAAAAAAATAGCTAAACGTTCACTCATCTAAACATATTTAGTTTCATGAGTTGCTATTCTTGTACTATTTGGATGGAGGGGTTCTGGTTCACAGCATATGAATCCATAATTTCTTATATTCACAAATACTAGATAGTACCTTTTGTAAAACTCAGGTTTCAGAGCATATTATGAAGGTTCAAAAATTTCAGTGGCATAAAATATTAAATCAAATAAAATTTTGTATGATTATTAGATCTTAAGTCTCCTGGAACTGTAATTCAAAACTTTCTTTTGACTGAGGAAATTGTGACCAGTGGGTCTTTTGCTTTGTCTTGTTTTAATAACAAGAACCATGGACTAAATCAAGATAATCTTATTTATTTTAATCTATTTTCAGAGCCAATTTTTTTTATTACATGATTTAATAACATCTTTTAAGTGCTTTTTTTTTGGTTCTAAGTTGGAATAAAGACAGCTAAGCATTCTTGAGTTCACAGAGATGTTTTAAGTAGAGTAAGTATATATCTTGGTTTACTTAGATATTTCAAATTTAAAATTAATAGTGCAAATATTAATAGCACCCTCTTGTACATCTTTAAAAGTCATGGCTTGGATAATAAATTATAGTGCATCCTGATTATAAGGACTAACTAGATAAGTAATATAAAAGTACTTCAACACCATAAAGAACTATAGAAAACGTGGCATTGTTCATTTTTATCTTATTTTATGTTCTCAATGATTATTAAAATAAATTTGTTCTTCATAAAAAGAATGTATGTTTATTGTCAAATTATAAAACATACACACAAGATATAAAAGAGACCACCACTTTAAACTTTGAACCTATGCACGAAGTGAATCACAGCTAAAGCTTCAGTGTATGTGTGCTCCTTGCATAATTTGCATCACAGCCTTGCAGTGAATGGCCCGGACTCTGGCAGGGGCTTCAGGCTGCCTCAGTCCCATTGCCATCAGGAGACTTGGGCATATGACTTCTCTGCACTGCAATTTCCTCACCTAGAAGTGGGAAAAGAGTATTATCTACCTCATAGAGCTACTGTAAGGAGTAAATAAAAAGTCAATGTAATGTATTTATATGTAGGCTATAATCATTACATTAATTAAATATATCCTATTTGTATACTATTATGAACATTGTCACCTGGTATTAAAATTAATCCATTCATAATTTTAATGATTCCATAAAATGAACATTATATGAATATAATATGGTTCAATCTGATTGCAGATTTGAAAATATTTTTGTTGCATTTCTATGCAAAGAAAACTTGGCTCAATAAAGACATATTGTCTCATGGCCTTCTTTCAGAGTTCTGTAAGTCTTAGTCATTTTTTCTAATGTTTAATGTTGCTGAAGAGGCTGAAAACAGCCTAATATTTGTTCCTTTAGTGGTACATATTTTTCTTGAAAGCTTCTAGTATTTTCTATTTAGAAGTTTGAAAGAAAGAGAGAAAGAGAAAGGGGGGAGAGATTTTTCTTCTTTTATTATATTTTCCAGAAATATAATACATTTTTCCATTTTCTGAAGGTGCATTTTATTGCAGTTACAATTCTCCTGAATTATTCATGCTGTCATGTCTTCAATAAATGTCATAATCTTTATATGTAATATTTTTCCCCATTTCACTACCCTTCCACATGTGTCCTGATCACTGTTTGGAAATTTGGGAAAAGCAGTCCCTTTTGTGTAGCAATGGACAGAACAATTTCTGTATGACTTCAACACAAAAGTTTCATATTACGTTTTAACTGTAATCCTTTTCTTAACCTCTTTCTAGTTAAAACTTAAATCCCTTGAGGGTAGAGACTGCCTTCTCCTTTAATCCCAAGGCCTATGAATGTAGGACACACTAGGGGCTTTTTTTTTTTTTTTAATCCTCACCTGAGGATATTTTTTCCATTGCTTTTCAGAGAGACAGAAACATCCATGTGAGAGACACATCAGTTGGTTGCCTCCCATACATGCCCCAACTGGGGCCTGGGACTGAGCCTGCAACTGAGGTATGTGGCCTTGTTTGAATTCGAACCTGGGACCCTTCAGTCCGCAGGTCTTAAGCTCTAACCACTGAGCAAACCGGCTAGGGCAAAGGGCTTTATAATGTGAAGGATCTGAATACATTTGTTGAATGAATAAATAAATGTTTTTTCAACCCAGAAATCCCACTCCTGTTTTGCTTTGAATTAAAATAATTCATTATATTTTTCTTATCCTCTTATGTTAGACTATAAGTGCCTTGAAGGAATATAATAAATATCCAATGAATATTAATTGAATGAATGAGTGACTGGAATGAGTGAGTGAATTCTACATAAAGAAAACATTAGGGTTTTTTTAGGTTGTTAACTTCCCAAACATATTTATTCATTCATTCATTCCTTTGGCAAATACTGAATATATACTATGTGTCTATTCTTTTATACTTATGTTTTCTTTTCCATGTTTTGTTTAAGCTCTATCTCAATATCATATTTCACTTTTGGGAGTATCATGATGCATATCTCTGCAGTTTATTTGCACTTTTCCTAGGCTGTATTTTACATATTTAATACTAATATTTCATAAGACTTTTATATAAATGTTTCATGGTTTATTTTTTATATTTTTCAGGAATGTTTAAATTCTTCAGATAATTTTGTTTGGTAACTATGTTTTCTCTTTGTATAGAACAATCATTTGTTTTCAGAATAATTTTAAAATTAAGAATCTAATTAATTCAAGTTGGTACTTTGTTTATATTTGTTTTTCACAGATTTCTCAGTATAAACTTCCCTTGTTTTACAAATCATATTACTTCTTGCTGTCCAAAGAATGCTTCCACTTTTCTTCCTGAGCTACATAATTGCTTACTACCTCATCTGTAATTAGCATTTTATAGTTTCTTCTAAACATGTATGTAAGCAAAATCAGTGAGTCATGTTTCTTATTTTCTGTGGAATTTCAGTAATAATCTTTTTGATAAGTATTCCAAAAACTTTTCAAGTAGGAACAAAATAAACATTTCCAGCTAGGTTTAAAGGTATTAGTTATAAATAAAGTCAAGCTCATTTAAAGTTAAGAAATCATTTAACATAAATTATCTACTAAAAAATAGCTGACACAATAGAATCTATCAAAATTCTATTTACACTGTTTTATTGACATTTACTAACAATATATCCAATGTTGACTCAGGAAAAAAAAAATGCAGTTTTTCATTATAGAACAGCATAAAAAAGGAGAATTCTCTGATCTGATTATATATTGTTTTGACTTAATGTCAGACAAATATATTTGTCTTGAGCAAAGAACGTAAGTGGTGCTTTTCCATAGAAAGCATGTGTGGTGATCATGAGAGACCACACTGTACATTATGTTGAAGTGGTCTTAGCACAATGTGAAGTCTCTATCACTTACAACAAAATCTGCCCAATAATTAGTTGCCTCCAACCACATGAGCGATAAAGTAGAGTTTTCCTTGAAGAACATTTACCATTCTTTTGTAGATGAAAGGCCATCCCTGATGGTCCTATTTGAGAGTATTGAGAAGGGGAAAGCATAAGGAAGATATTGATACTAAATGCCAATTTATGTTTAGAAGATAAATATTCCTGCCAATTGACTGAATATCACTAGTAGACTGTATATTTCTCTACTGATAAGTAAACTCATTCTTTATTGATAATTTCCATACTCAGGTTTCTCAAGCCTATGTGTACATGGAGAGCAGGAACAGAATTTGTTCAACACAGTAGTGATCTTGGTAAGTGTTGCAGGCAAATTACACACTTTTATTCTCACTTACTTCACCCTTTCTAATGTTGAATTTTTAAATAAAATGTAGAGATAGTTACTTGCATTACTGTCTAATAATAGTACTGTCTAATAACAATGGTAATATGCATACTTCCGCTGGGCTAAGTAGCAAGAGGTGATGACTTACACAAAACTGGTACCTGATCACTCAATGTCTATGTGCTGCCTGACATTTCAGAAAATTCAGGGTAAAGAACAGTTAATTGGGAATTGAGCCATCTTCATACGTAAGTGATTTGGCCCGTGAGGACAGTAAAGGGACTTTTCAGTTAATCTCTTCCCTAAAACTCTCTATGTACCATTTTCCACAGGCTCTATAACGTCACCATTTGTAAATCAGTAAGTGTTAATATGAGGACAATAAATCACTAAGTGTATAATCATCTCACAAAAAGGGATAACTAATCTAAACATAGATGTGTTACCTTTAAGATTATTATGTTTATGTAGAACAAAGTAAACCCTAAGCATAATTAAAGTGTTAAGAAACTGGTGATAGTTCTGAAGTTTTTAATAAAATTTTAATTAACTAACTATTCTCAAATAAAACAGTATGATATGATTCAATTAAAGATCACTTTTCAAAGGGTAAAAATGTAGTTCAGAGTTTATTTTGAAATAGAACCAATGCATTACAATTATGTTTACTATACATACATGTTTAATCAAATTCACCAGTTGAAAGGAAAAAAACCCCACAATAGTTTCTATCCTTTGTTGGGTGAAAACACAAAATTGTTTGCCTTCAAATAAAGTAATACTATTGGTATCTAAACATAAACATCATTTGTAAATAGTTTTCTTAACTATTTTACCACCCTGAAGGTTAAAAGTTATCAAGCAAAATAATAACTGTAAATACACTGACACACAACCGCAATATATAAGAACAGTTGTGAGACAAGACGTATAATAAATTCTATGTAATAGTGAGACAAATTAAATGTTAACATCTCCAAAGAAAAACACTAGGCTTGGATCCTGCCCAGGATGCATTTCTGCTTTTTAAGAAAGAGACAACTCATTTCTGACGGGCTGGAAGAATACCATTAGCATTAGCAGTGCCTCCCCATAGGGGGGCAAAACAAATCTCAGTTCCTGGGGAAGCTGGGGGTAATTGTTGCCATGGGAACAGGCTCTATGCATCAAATGCCATCAAAGAGAGGAAGATAAAAACTGCTATGTATTAGGTATCTAAAAATCTATCAAAGAAATAGTTTTCACCTAGCAAGTGTGTATTTACAGCTTTAAGTTAATTTTGAAGTCTGTAAATTCCATTGGGAAACCTTTTTCACAGGGAGTTAATAAGCACAGGATTCTACGGACAAGAGAAAGGTCAATAGCAAAGATTTCTAAGAAAATTACTACTTTTTCTTAAAATCTATATTCTACAAAAAATTCTTTAAAGAATACTTTGAAACATTCTGATCCTGGAACATTTTTGCCTGCAAACTCGGGTAAGCAGGGTTTCACTAATTCTTAGTCTCTTCATATATTATCAAAATATTGACATTTTCAAGCAAGAAGCTTATGGATTGCTGTTATCCATTTCTGTCCTAGTGACTACTAATGCAAAAGTGAATATTCAGAAGGTAAAGATGTTAAAAGTTGGAATGAAACTTCACTTTAGAATAAATATGACACATTTAAACTTTTAAAGGTTTGCAAATATAAATTATTTTGCTTTATATTATTTATTTGAATTCTTAACTTTGCAGAAATTGGCAAACATTCCATAAGATGGCATTTTGTAGCCTCTTTTCTTTTTCAAGATTTTCTCTAAGGATGCACAAGTTAGAAGCTGATTTTATTACAAAAACATGATGGGGCAAACACGCAGTGTAGTTGTTCATGGTCCTAAACACCAGGACTTTAGCACCATGTCTGACAAGAGAAATATATTTGCTTCATCCTAATGTGTATTTTTTTAAATGAATATAAAATTAATATAAAAACAGTTTTAATAAGGTTTATTAGGCCTTTCTCTGACCAAGAGACAAAGAAATCTATTCTCCAAGTTCTCTTTTAATATAAATAGCACATGCAAAAGAAGAGCAGAAAAATAACCAGAACTGACAGCAAACTTTGATGCTAGGGAAGGGACAGGAGAGGCACACAGAATGATTTCAGTTTAACACCTCTGCTTAGAAGCAAATATCCTCTAGTACAATAAAAATCCATTTGAACAACTAACGAGGTGAAATAGTAAGAGCTTGATTTTTTTTTCATGGAAAGCATCTGATGATGTACATAGTGATGAAAAAGGACATTCATCTGCAACATGTGGCAGAATTCAGTGATTTTATTATTGCATTATAGTTTCTTAGAAGTATTGTTTCGAGTGTAAGTGGTTATTTCCCCCAAAACGGCCTCTAGATATTTCATCTTGCGATGGAAATGCACCATCGTCATGTAGTGCCATTAACTCAGTTCAAACATGGCTTGTGTAAAATCCTTTCAACTGTTTTTGCTCTAAACAGAATCCCTTTGATGTTATATTCTAAGAACCTTCTGGACATTTCTTAACATCTTATGCCATTATTCATGTGCTTTCTTTCGTTTGAAGCTGGTCTTTCCTAACCACACAGCGAAGCTTCAGCGGTAAGTAAGGAAGGTTAAACCATTTCCAATGATAAATCACATCCTAGTTACACACTCTGAAAACAAAACAAAACCTAAGAAACTCATTTTATTGTCAAATATAAGGACATTTATATATTTCCTCAATTTTTCCTGGCCCTATTATTACCCTCCCTCCCTCTCCTTTCAAGAGACTCCAAATAATCCCACTGAAAGACCAAATGTACAAACAGACACTGGTCAGACCAAGTATGACTGTAACTTTGGTCCAGAATCTCTGCAGAAAACATCTTCTGTACACAAACTACAAGCTACAACCGCCGCAGCAATCTGCACAGGGTAATTAAAATTTGTTCAGTAACTGCTAGCTCCCCTCCCCTTTTTCTGCCACTCAGGGTCTATCAGAGAAAATTAATGTGCCCTCCAACCAATTACCTAAGATGCCCCACTTCTAGTTAGCCTACCTCCAGTTTCCTCAGACCCCTGAGGAGTTCTCTTTATTCTACTATAAAGCTTTCCACTCTCCTGCCTGCCTTTGAATCTCTGCCATATGAAAGTGATGGTGGCTGGCTCCCTGGCAAGCTCTGAATAATAACTTCTGTTCATTCTCATTTGATTGGCCTTTGTTTATTTCCATACCATATATTTATAAGAAAAAATGTATAAATAGAACGATGATGTTTACTCTTTGATGTAATATTGGGGTGTCAGAAAGTATGACATGCAGGAGGGCGGACCTGCCATTGGTGCAGCGTGCCCCCCGTAACCTGGGGCGTCAGTGCTGCCTTGTGCACTGTAAGCTCCCGCACCCCTGGATGCCTGGCCCCACCGGCCCAGCCTACTGCCCGCCTAGCCGCTCGATTTCTCTGTTCTTACTCCGTGGGGATGGAGCAAGGCTAGAAAAAGAAAACTGGGCTATAAGAAAACAACCTTGCAGCAGACACTTGAGTAATCATTCCAGGTGAAGTATCTCTTACGATTCGCATAGTGATCCTAATTCACTCAACAGTCCATAAATATTTCTTGAATATGTAGTTTGTGCCACATACGTTGCCAGGCCTTGAATATATAAATAGTGCGTAAGACGACATTTTTTCCCATTTAATAGGGCATGTATTCTTGCTAGGAACACAGTTTTTTTTTAAATGGACATGTAAATACATAATTATACATTGCGGTAAATGTCAGAAAGGCAATGAATGGGGCACTCTGACAAACTCAAATTTGAAAGGGACTTCGGGCATGCCTAGCTAAGGAAATAACATTTAAGCTGGGACCCTAGGGATGAATAAGAGTTAGTCAGGCAAACAGGGTAGAGGTGGGTATTACAGACTGGAAAACTCGATTGCCAATAATAGAAAATTTTAAACCTGTGAGAAAATGAGGGGGGATGTCAGTGTAGCTGGAACATAGAACACATCTGAGAGGATGGTGGAGTTGAGAGGGAAAGGGAGGAAATGCACTGCAAATGGAAGGGTTTAAATACACAAATGACAGATCAATTTGCTTTTAAAGATATTGGCTGGCTGCTGTGGTTTGGGGAATGGATCACAAGGAGGAGTAGGGCAGAGAGGCTTGTCGGGCTCTAATGTAGATGTCCAGGTGAAAGGTTCCCAGGCTATGATTTCAGCAATGGATGTGGAGAGAAATGGATGGATTCTAAGTATATTTTGAAAGTAGAATATACACTGACCAGAAGAATTCAAGCTGGGAAAATCACTTATTTTGATTTCCCTTTTCTTATTGTTAGTACTCAATACGAGGCTCTCAAAGAAAGAAGTCGTTCTATTATTGCCTGAGGTAGACAAAGTCACCTACTGATTTTTCCCCCTTATTTTCCCTCCTCTGTTCCACAGAGGCACTCCCATGGCCCTGAGAGCATCTTTGGACAGATGTGGCTGGCTGTGTATGTGGTATTGCTGAGAGTCATTGGACAGATGTGGCTGGTTGTGTATGTGGTATTGCTGAGAGTCACTGGACAGGTGTGGCTGGCTGTGTATGTGGTATTGCTGAGAGTCACTGGACAGATGTGGCTGGCTGTGTATGTGGTATTGCTGAGAGTCACTGGACAGATGTGGCTGGCTGTGTATTTGGTACTGGTGACTCTTCTCGGACCATGGCTAACTGTGCTTGGTTCCAACCAAGGTCCTTGTCAAGATAGAGTGGAAAAGATTCACATTGATCTATGGGCACTATCTAAGTGGGAAGGATGTGTCCACAGGAAAATTTTAACTCCAAGCTCATTTCCCTGAACACTGCCCAGTCTCCCTGTCTGTCAGAAACACAATCTACTTCTTCCTGTTTCATCTGTTCCATAGTTGTAAACATCAGAAGCATGGACTTTTCTTATTAACTGTTTCAATCCTAAAGTTCACATTTCAGAAAATGACCCAAAAGATATCATTTTAATGATGCGCAGACAATACATCTTTTATTAGCACTTATTATTGCCAAATCCAATATTATAGTTTTATGACTCCATTTATTATTGGCACGTTTCCTTCACTAGAGTATAACCTTTATAATTGCACAAAATAGATGTTCACTGCATTTTTGCTAGAGAACGAATTAAATAAATGAAGTGTGACGTTCAAAGATGACCAAGACAAAATGAGGAAAAGGCAGTAACATGAGGAGAAGTAATGGATAAAATCAGCATTTCACACATTTTTTCTTTATTTTCCTCACCCAGTCATAGATCGTAGTAGGAACAGTTAAAATTCCTAGCCTCAATCCTATAAAGAAGGTATTTCCAGGTTCTTTTAGAGATCATGATATTCTCACTTAAGACTTTAATACCTTTTAGAAGTGTTTTTTAAAAATCTGTCTTAAATAGTAAATGGCAGAGCAAGAATTTGAGCCCAATTCTTCTGAATCTAGTCCTTGATCTCTTAACCATTCTACTAAATTTAAAAAATGAGTACCTTTTGATACTTAACAGACTTTATTTCTACTGACTCAAAGTCAAGTCTGCCACAGTGGCATTTCCAAAACGCTTATTATTCTTAAGATCTGACAAAACTAAATCCCACCTCTTTTAGTTGATAACTCCATGTACTAATTTTTGAAGCTATTAAAAACATTTGACGTGAACTCTTTTTTTTTCATTGTTCAAAATATTACAGATGTCCCATTTTCTCTCCATTGACCTCTTCCACTCCCTACTAGCCTCCCTCCCCAGTCCCTCACCACACTATTTTCTTTGTCCTTGGGTTATACATATATGCATATAAATTCTTTGGTTAATCTCTCCCCACCCACGCAGGTTCAGTGACATGGAAGCAAGGATCAGACTGAAGTAACTCTTTTAATACCCTTTTTTTCCAACTTGCCTTCACAGGTTCTCAATACATTATCTGTCTTCTCAGGAGGTCTGTGCCAGTTTCTTTCTAATGTTAACTTCTCCCCTGAATTTCTTCTCCAGTCTTTCCTTTTTTCTTTATTATTGTCTCCTCCCACTGTTGTCACCTGGTTTCTCCATTACTTCTTAAAAACTTAGTCCCAATACATTACTATTCTTTGAATTAACAAGATTGTTGGAGATTCAATTAATGCCTTCTGTCACTATTTATCTGTCATTTTCACTCAGAATAGTTTCAAATTCATGGCTCTATACTAAAATTATTCCAAACTGCAATATCTCCCCAAACAACCCATAGGCCTCCTTCTCTCTTCAAGCTCACATTGTATAGCAATACATTGCAAATATCTCCGTACAGTCCTTATTGTATGCCTCAAATCTAGCATTTTAGCTCTATTTCCTACTTCTACTGTATATATGTTCTGTTTAATAATTAAAAGTAAATAAGCTGAATGCCTAAAGTACCTTTTCCAGCCCTTCTTCCTTGAGGCTGATCACATCCAAATCAAAATCTGTTCGTAAGCCATTGGTTTTGTTGAAAGTGATTCTGCCTGTGAGACCTTCCCAATGTGCCTATGGGGGGAAAAAAATAGATTCATAAATAAGTAAAGGAAGAGAAAACACTTTTCCAGAAAAAAAGGAAAACATATTCATCAATTCTCATAAACTTACATTACTATGGAATTTTAAAACAGCAAACCTCTTTAAGCAAAATGAGAAGAATGCAGTCACTTATTATGATATAGGAAATAGTGAATATCTTACTGGAGATTACAAATAGAATTATTGTTATAAAATACCACTCCTGAATTTAGACTAATGTGAAAATAAACTTATTTTATTAACAATGAAAGAAACTAAATCTAGGAAAACCTATGTTATACGACTTGATTATACACTTTCCCCCTAGAATAATTAACTTATTATGTTAGTTTCCCTTAAGTGAGGCAGGGAGAAATGTATAAAATTACTTCACATAAAGTTACATTTCCTCTAGTAGGAGCTCTCCATGTAGATGGAAGTACATATAACAATCAATTTAATGTGTTCACCCCCTCAAAGGTGAATAAATATCTGGGCTTATAAAATGTACATATAAGAAGTTTTCCCATTCTGCTGACTATATTGCCAAAAATAGACGTTTTCCATTATTTGTCATTTGTAAATAGTTTGAAAAAGAGTTATATATGAAAAATTTAAATAATGTAACATATACCCACAACTATAATGTTTGAAAAAATATGCACCAAGATCCAAAAGAAGTAAAAACCCAGTAGGTCATGGGGCAATTTTCAATAAGGACTACAAATGGATGTTATCATTACTACATTTCTCAGGATTCATGTGTTTCTTTGGTACTTATGGGTAGGCTATTCTAAAATAGTTTTAGAGCCCGGCCGGGCGTGGCTCAGCAGTGGAGCATCGACCTACAGATCTAGGAGATTGCGGTTCGACTCCCGGTCAGGGCACATGACTCCCGGGTTGCGGCTCAATCCCCAGTCGGGGGCGTGCAGGAGGCAGCTGATCAGTGACTCTCTCGTCACTGATGTTTCTCTCTCTCTCTCCCTCTCCCTTCCTCTCTCTAAAATCAATAAAGATATATTTAAAAAAAATAGTTTTAGGTAGTAAATTATAAATAAAATAAGAAAATTATAATATATACCTATATGCACATTGTAACATGTCATCACTAAACTTAAACATGTATTAATTGGTCTCCAATAAGGAAGAAAAATTTATTTTTACTCCAACTTCTTCCAAATAAAATAATTTCAGGTAATTAACAAAAGTACATATTGGTATAAAAATAGACAGGTGATTGATCAAGAAGTACTGGAGTAGAAGTGTAGAAGAGTAAAAAAAAAAAATAAAAAATCTGAGAGAGAGACTGCATGAGAAAATTGACATCAGGTGAAACTGTACATCTAATAAAAGTCGATCACAAATTCAATCCTGAACTTCCCAGCAACCAGAACAAAGAGAATATGATGACGCGTTATACAAGGTCCACAATTTAAGACATACCAACTACCCAGGAGAAGCACAGCTTTCCCTGGTACTGAGACCTGAGAGAAATGTCACCTTTTGGTCCTCATAAGGGGGACACTGTGTGATTTAGTGGACAAGGTCCTCAATGACACCCTACAGTAAATACAATAGTGAGTTTCATGCAATGGCTTTTTATAGGCTGATGTTTGACACATGCCTCAATACTCAAGTGCTACATTCAGAAAAGGCAGTTCTT
Source organism: Miniopterus natalensis (assembly GCF_054644295.1). NCBI lineage: Eukaryota > Metazoa > Chordata > Mammalia > Chiroptera > Miniopteridae > Miniopterus > Miniopterus natalensis. Next base: position 52,460,762 of record NC_142085.1, on the reverse strand, counting down.
CAGTCAGCCAAACCTGTTTGGCTCTCTGATACTGTTTTAAACGAGAAATAAAAGTATAATGTGGAACAATAAATGAAACGCATGCTCTACAGGGAGTATCATTTCACCTATCTGAGAGCTCTATAAGAATTACACAAGGAAAATTCAAGGATATTCTTTTCCAAAGACCCAGAGATTTTTAATTATGATCCTATTTGCACTTTTACTTTTATGATGAATAATTTATTATATGATGAACTGATGATTTCATTCTTGTAAGCCATTAATGGAAAATCTTATATGATAATAATACCTGCGATTTTTCATAGCAAAGATTAAATTTTCATAGTTAAACTTTCATATAAATACTCCTGTTTTAATCAAATGAAAAGTATTCTAAGCTGACAAAGGAATTTCCTTCATGATGGGAAGAATAGAAAAAAGGTGTGTGTGCCTGTGTGTGTGTGATTTTAAAGAATTTTCCATTTCTTTCTCACTATGTAGATAGTCTATAATTAAAACAGATATAGTGAGAAAAAACGTATGTCCATAGAATGGTTGCATTATGCAATATGAAGTAAACTTTACACTTTTACAAATCTATGTATTATGATTTATGTTAACTGTTCATACAATTAAAATAACTAGACATTATAATTAAGAACCATAGATCTAAATAATAATTCTTTAAGATTTACAATGTGGGTGTAATTTAGTGTAGTGTAAATAGCATGCATGTTAAAATTTCACTACATATCATGTTGCCTAAACTATAAACAAGCATTATTTAAACATTTATATCTCCACATAAATAAAAAGTAACACACATAAAAATTCAGGAAGGTGAAACTAGCAATGCCATAAATCATAGGTCACAGATTTTTATCTGTTTCCACAATTATAGATATTTTGAAGGATGTCCATTTATTTATCATGTAATTTTCCCCCTTCTGTTTCATATTGTTAAGTGAAAATGCTAACTTTGCTTGTATGGGGAAGAGAGTAGGTTTAAGTTAAAACATAAAAGTAACAGGTCACTTTTAAGAAAACTGCAATAATCTCAATGCATTCAGCTAGAGGACAAAAGAGGTGGGGAGATGCTCGTCTCCTGACCTACCTCTTTAATTAGGCTCATAAAGCGGGTCCCGAAGCGCCAGGGTTTGTGTCGGTTACACTGCAAGGAACTGACTGTCATCTGGGGAAACTGCTGGACGCCCACAGACACCACGTGCACGGCGTCGTACATCAGAGCAGCGTCGGTCTGAAAGCCAAGAGAAAGGAAGCGTGGAGTCAATAAAACCGGTGGAAGCCATGGCGGCGACGTGGAGTTGAAGGCAAGGAAGGGATGAGAGAAATACCAACCCGGGAATCAGTATCTTCCCAGGTTATCTTAAATCAGTGCCCCGGTTATCTTAAATAAGACACTGTGATCAACGGCTGCATCGGCTCCACCAGACCACAGCGCCCCTTTCCTGAGGGCTAACCCAGTTCACCCGCCTCGGCGCTTCTGCTGGAGGGAGAAGCAGGTGAAGACGTTCATTGTTTCATTTTTGTTACTACCCATCTGTACCCTATTCTCTCAACACACACACACACACACACACACACACACACTGCATGCAACTGCTAGCATTTGGAATGGCTACATAAATCACAAATTGTACATAAAATAAGTAAACGATTTCTTTTATGAGAAGAAAAAAGGGATTTGATAGGAGATTCACCTAAAATAATAAAAACATAAACCCTGATCTTTTCTTCGATTCAATTTTTCAAAAGGCTCAATCTCAGAAATGATGCTACAGTTTTGAACCTCAATACATGTATTAATCCCTTTTCAAGAAACTAAACTTAATCCCTCCCACTGTTTTCTTTTCCCAAAATTTCCATATGAATGAAAGTTCATTTTGGCTTCTCAAGTAAAACAAATATGAATTCTGTGTTAGCACCTGCTCCAATGCCTGACCGCTCCAGAGACTGATGAAAAATAAAATGTTTATAAGTCATAACAAACCAGAGGCTCAGCAACTGTCACTGCCGTGTGAAGTGGACCCTCGAATTGTGTCTGAGGGATGGATGCCAGGTTCGCTACCTAGAGAGGAGAGCCACAATGACGGTGCCGCTAGCAATGAACTTTGGGCCATCTGCTTGGCATGCCTGGGAATAAAGGCAGGCATTTCCTCTTCCCATTCACACAATTAGCGAGCTGTGAAATGAATTCCAAAATGAACAGGAACCCTGTAGATTATAGCGCCTGCCACAAAACAATACAAAAATGAGTGCGCGCAGTACCTCTGATGCAAATGGATCCTAAGGCGCTCTACCACATGAAACGGAGGGCAGCTAAGGAGCGCAGTGCAATGACGGAGCATAGCAGTAATGCAATTTTACAGTTCATAAATCTTTAGGGAATATAGCTCAGACTCATAACCTTCATTTTGTAAATATCAACCGACTATTTTCACATGCTCTGAGGATTGTGTAGTGAAAACTAGAAAAGTGGGATTGATACAGGCATGTGTCATTGAGCCTGAGGTTTAAACTGATATTTGTTTTTGGCCTGAGTTAACATTCAGAGGACATATTTCATATACCACACAGGTGGTCATAAAAGTAGTTACTAAGGCATAAAAGACACATTTGATGTCAAAATAAAATAAATTTTTTAAAAATCACTGTTAAAAAGTATAGAAAAATGAATGCTTTCAGGCACAACTAAATGAAAGACAAAAGGTATTTTGCAATTTGCACCACAAGGGAGCCTTAAAAAATATCCACGTTCATTTTAGCCCAGTAATTATTTACCCTAAGAAAATAAGAGATAAGAACAAAAGCTGCCTACATTATTTACTTTTTAAAATAGATAAAAGTGGAAACCTGTTGAATGTTTAAAATAAAAAACAATATTATCACAATGATATTTTATATAACTAGTAAAAATCATGATTTGAAAAATGATCAGTTTAATTGAAAATTGCAAGTGATATGCTCAGTGTAAAAATAGGTTATACAGAGCTGTGTTTCCAGCATTAACCGTTATTTACATTTTTATAATACTTGGCATGGGCTATTTAACTTATTTAATTCTCACAATAATGATTTAATAAAAATATTATTGTTATTCCAATTTTACAAATGACAAAACCAAGGTTGAGAGAAGTTAAGTAACTAACGAAAGTCACACAGGTTAAGAAGCGGAGAGAGGCCCATATTCAAATGCTCTTGGCTGGTGTTAGTCACCATACCACATATTGTGTGACTAACAACAACCACCAAAAAAAAAAAATCAAAGGGAAGAAAATACACTAAAATGATACCTATGATTAATTTTGGAATTAGTAAATACTAGAATTTTAATTTTTGTTTTTCTTTTTTTAGTTATTTTTTTAAAGATGGAAAGTTACTAAACACCAATGCGAGTATTCCCAAGATGGAAACTTTTCACTATTTCCACAAAATAATGAAAAGAACAAAAACTAAGATATTCCTACTATCCTGTCATGATTTACTGGCTTATCTAAAATAACAATGCTGGGGGGAAAATTTGCCTAATTCAGAGTTTAAAAAATCATTTTTGGGAAACATTTTCAGCTTCAAGGTCAGAGGACACACTAGTTGATAACCTGAGATTTGAGATCTATTTGAGATCTGTGGTTTTAAGTGTAATTATAAAAGGAATACAATACTTATTAATCTACAGGGTGGAACAAAAGTAGATTTACAGTTGTTCATATGAAAAATAATCTAATAATTAATAAATAATAATACAAAAATAAACTGTTTCACATACAACTGTAAACCTACTTTTGCCTACCAACCACTGTGTAAGTACTAGAAAAAAAATTGTAAATAGTGAAAAAGTTGTTGACCAAATTACTTCTTGAATTCCCAGTTTAAAATATGTTGATTTATGATAAAGCAATAAATAGAGCTTTTGAAACTGTTCTTTATGTATTTTCATCAGGTTAGGGTGCTTTTTCTCATCCTACTTTTAGACCAGTTGTTTTATGTGAAAATATAGGCTTATTTTCCATTTAAATTTGATATCCTGTCAGACTTACCTTTACTTTCTTTTTTGCAAAGCTATAAATATGCAAAATCTTCCACATTTGAAGTTGTGAGAAACTAATGTTTCAAAAATATTTTCTTATATTCACAAACATGCATATGATTGAAAATTTCTCTTATATTAGTAACTTATTAGTTAACATTTGTGCAGTATTTACTATGTGTGAGGCATTCTCCTTAAATCATTTCTTTTACTTCTCATAACCATCATCTGGTTGGAAATCCATTGAGTCTGTATCTAATAGGAAATTGAGGCAGAGAACACTTAAGTAACTGGCCTCTGATCATATAATATAGGGGAATATGGATTAGAATCCAGACTGTCTATCCAGAGTTCACATCCTTCCTTCTAGATTTTTGCTCAGTGATCTACATTTAATAAAGCAAAATAGTTCAAATTAATTCTGAAGTTACAAAATATAAGAAATATCAATAAGTACTTGAATGCACTAATCTGTATAATTTTTGATAAGCAATAAATATTCACATAATGAAAATATACTGCAAAATAAGGAAAGGTATAGATTGTGGAGAATTGATAAATATAAATTCACACAAACAAAAAATACATAAAGGTATGGTATTGGGTCAATAATAGGTTAGTTAAGAAGTTAGTAATGTTAATCAGGAAAAAATCAGGAAAGAAATAGGTTTTCTTTATAAGGTTGCTGCTCAGAAGATTTTCTAAAGGCAGAGTATCTTTCAGGATCAGGCTAAAGGGCCTCTCTTACTCTCAGCTCTAAATTATAGACATTGATTGAACTGCTCTTGCTAAGTCTTTCACCCTCTCATACTGACTCTACAATTCCTCGTGTTGACTCTTCTCAGTGGAAAATGGGGAGAAAAAGGAAGGTGTAGAACAGAAGAGGAGAAAAGAAGAGGAGACATACGGGTTAATTACCTTGTCATCATTTTTATAGTACCATTAAGTTACACTGCATGCTTACTCTATGCCGCACAACTGTGTGTTTTTCTTTACATGCATTCTCACAAAGGCCATATGTTTTAGAAGCTTAGCAAGGTTAAAGTAATTCTCTCAAGGTCTTATCACACCTTGAGAAACAAGACACAGAAAACAAGAATCGAGCCAATTTAGCTCTGAGAACCACCCTCCAAACTATCATAACAAGATTCTGGCAGCAGTAAGGCTCAGAAACAAGATTTAGAAACAAGACTCAGGCAAGGCCTAATTCTTAGAATCACCATCCGAACTATCATAATTGACTACCTCCCTAAGCCATATTCCCCATGAAACTATAGAAAACGACAGAAGGGAAAGTGATGGCAGCAGGCCTCATATTATTGGAGGCTCTGCTGAATACCAGACAATTATGTCCCCATGTCCCGTAGAGAGTAAGTATGTCTCTGAGCTGATATTCAAATAGGAGTTCATTTGGTTCCCAAGTCAGATTTCTTCTCTATAGTTAATAGCTACCTCTAAAGAAAGTTTCAAGGTTAAATGTAATTGTAATTTAACCAATTAAATTATAATGAAAAATGTGTACAATTTAGCTATTAAAATTCATATGAGGGGGTGAGATAAAGTTGTAGTCATTCACATCCTAAACTACAAAGACAAAAGTGAAGCAGAGAAAAAAAAATCAGCGTTGAAAACAAAACAATCTGTCCTATTTTCTCTCTTTCAAGTATAATTACTCATTTATATATAAATAGATCACACTTATTGGAAAGCTAAGAGTATCTGTTCACCCTGGGAATGCAGCCCAGAAGAAGGCGTGATGAGATAGGTACAGACAGATCTCCGTGCAGACCTCCACGCTTCAAAGCTGGGTCAAGTATGTACTGATGACATTGGAGCCCCCTTGAGAGCCTACCTCAGACTAGATTGGATTTGGAACTTTATTTTTCTTTCTAAAATAAGTTAGTTAACCTAGAAAGAATGTCTGTCAGTCAAAAACTGGTTCTGCAAGCCTTTAAAATTGTGCAATACAGTCCTACACATTTTGGTAAATCTGTAGTGATCTTTCTAAACAGTGGCTTAAAAGATCATGAAAAGTGCCTTTGCATACATTTTAATTATGCAGTAAGCATCTCACTAACTTATTGCTGGGTTTATCGTATCCCTAGTCTAATTACTTTTAGGCATGGAGTGTGTAACGGGGATGCAAGTGGAAGAGTGGCAAATGCTAATATCTGTGGCTGAGCTATTGCCACAGAAATTGGTTTAGTCACCCAGTGCTATTTTCATCTATCTCAGGGAACCTCATGTCTGATGAGACTTTAAAGTATTGAAAGAACAGTGAAATACGCTTACATTTCCTTTATGCTCTAAAAAAGCCCACTACACGTTTTTAAATAATTGATGAATCGGAAAATAAGATGCTCTCAAAAGTTTCAAATGATAAAAATGACTATTGTTTAATATTTTTGATTTTGTATGTATAATTAAAACATTTCCCAATATATACAAATAGGAATAATAATATATGCTGTGAATAATTAAAATATTTCTATGTGCTTAGATTTCATTTACAGGAGAATCTAGTACTAAGCAGAAATTACCAACTATGTGCATGTTGAGTGCATATATTTCTGTTTCTGATCACTATAATCATCATTAAACATCTGCGTAAAGTTCTGAGATAGATGTTCTAGGAGTTATAAAAAATTAAAACAGCTTATATCTGCATGAAGCATGAAACAAATATTTAGAAATGACCAATTCTGCACTACATACAATCATAGGAGGGAACACTGGCACATAAAATCTCTCAGATATACTAAAAACTTCTCTCAGCAAAAAGCTAGCAAAATTATTTGTTCTTCTTTCCAATGAGGAGACATTCTTTTGGAATGTTGTCCCCCAGGGAGCATGGCTTTTGGGACCTCTACTGAATTTGACTGGAGGAACCTGAAACACTGCCTCTTCAATTTATTTTCTCTGTTATGACACGCAGAGTTCCATTTGTGACAATAGCATTATCCTAAAGCACTTGTGCATATTTGGGCTCTTATCCTGGACTCCAAAGACCCATAATGTTGTACGTAATCATTTAAATTTAAATGTAATCACTCTTAAAAGTATTGTGATATATGTTTGTATCTTGATTACAGTGATGTTATGTATGTCAAAACTTATAAAATCGTACATTTTAAATTTGAGAAGTTTATAGTAGGTCAATTTTACTCCAACACAGCTATCAAAAATTTTTTAAAATGTAATTATGCATTTTTCTGGGAAGATGGTTCATAGGTTTCACTCTATTCTGGTAACATCCCAAACTAAGCATCACTGATCTGTATCTTCTTTACTCATTGTTCATTCTAGTTTTAATAAAACTGTTTATGCTTTCTCATTTTTTATCTTCCCTTCTAGATCACTGGCATCTTTTGGATAATAACCATACCTATCTTTGTAACACCCCACACAGTATTCTATACATTGTCTTAAGCATGGTAACCATCTAAAGCATTTTTCAATAAATTGATGAATTCAACCAAAAAGTTCATTTAAACTGTAAAAGAAATGGGTATTATGGTGTTCTGAATAACAGTCCAACTAAGCCATTTAGTCAGAATGTATTACCTCCCAGAGGTACAGTGAACCAAATCTGCCAGCAGTTCAGACCTGGGAGGAATGTGAGTACAGCCTCTGTCCCGTTTCTAAATGAATTTATAGTAACAGTTCTGTGAACACATTTATCTTTCCATTAAATAAGTGCAGGCAGGTCCCCTTTGAGAACTGAATGCTAGCTAGCAGGTGGCAGATCCATTCTGGAACTCTTACGTCTCAGATTTTGCTCATTTCTGAATTCCCAGTGCATAACACAAAGAGCAGAAGAGTCTAACAAGTGGAGTTTAAGTTTACAAATTCTGGCTCTTTTATTGACTTGATCTTTTATCTAAAACAAATAATCAAAAAATTAAATCCTCCTTTGCCTTGTTTCCCCATTTTATAATTGGAAATTAAAAGTAATTGATCTGCCACATCACTTCCATATTGGAAACATAACTTTTTAAAAAAAACAGACAATTCCAGAAGAAAAACAATTCCAGATACTGATTCCTCAATTCAAAGATACAGATATTAAGGCTGGTGGGGAAAAAGGGTGGACTCTGACCTCTGAAGCTTCCTGAGCAGGATGGAGAATCATCCACCCCTCTGAGCAAGAGTGAGGGCCACACATGGAAGGCAAGCTGGTGCTCACTCGTTCAGCTGGCACCCTGCGCCCCGCTCTGCCCGGCACAGAGCAGGTGCTGACGGGGCGGAGGGGCTGAAGAAACGCCCTCAGACCCGCTCGGGAGCCGACTGTCAGCGACAATTCTCCCAGTGACCCTGCAGCTGCCGCTGTGCTTTCTGCGGCCTGCTCTGCGTGCTGTTCTGAAGCTGGAGTTCTCTACCCGCAGCTGCGCGGACCCCCAGGCTGCATGGGATGACGCTTTGAGGCGGGCTGCACAATCCCTGGCACACGGGGCGCAGGCAGGTGTTAGATGATGGTGACGATGAGATCACCAGAAGATCAGCGAGCTCTTCCACATGGATGCTATCCAGAACTAGAAACCGATTTAGAAAGCACTAAAATGTTTCAACCTCTCTACACCCACTGTTAGCCTAAATGAAGGAACAGGGCTCGTGCTGTTCAGAAAAGCAGAGCAAGTTCTGGAAGGAGAGGAGCAGGAAGGGAATTACCATACGGCAATCTGATTCCTGTAAAATGTAGTGTGCACACACCACAATTCAGAGCTCAAAAGAAATTACTAAATGCGCAAGCGTTACGTGACACGTTTAGGATTAAAGAATAAATATAAGTGGCAAAAATATTATAATATCTTGCTTTTGTTACCAAAGAACTGCTGTTGGACAGATAACTGCACACCAGCCATGTGAACCTGGACAAAACTACCTCAGATTGTTTCTAGTCTTCAATTTCTTTGTCTGCAAGAGGAGGGGCTAGAACCCGGTGGATTTTAGTGTCCTTTGGCTTACAACTGTATTCCAAAAAACTCACATTTCATCCGATTGTATTTTGGCCTTTGTAATATAATCATGAGCTTACTTTATCTATCTTTACCCCATAATTCTTATGCATTGTGTGTTTTATAACAAACTTATGTATTAACATTTCATACAAATAAATAAGGGAAATCAAAAGTCACTGTTTCAACACATTTCCTGCCTCACCCGATAAAACCTGCCAATACTTGTATTATATTTTCTTTGTCTTAAATCCAGTGTTAAACTGCTCACTCATATGAAAATCCACCTTAGCCTAGTGATACTCTGCAGAGGAAAACTAAACCCCTTTTTCTCTCCTACCCGAAGTCATTCGCTAACATCCCAGTGTTTTATCTTCTTTTATATCCTCTTGCACTGTCGGAACACAGATGTGCCTATACTTCACGTTTTGAACTAACCGGAGAGATTCCAATATTGCCAATTAGTTGAATAAAAGGAGACTCCAGAAGCTGCATGATGGAAAACCTTTAAAAGAAATATAAATTTTTGTAGCTGCCTGTATGAGATTCAGTATCCATGAGAACTAAAAGGGATAAAAGCTTAAAGGGAGGATTGAAATAGGAGGAGGGGAAACAATAGAATGGACTCAGCCTCACAGTCAAATTGATGAGTTAGAAAGAAAATTCAAGTTCCGCAATGCTCTGAAGGTCAAGCGAAGGAGACGGCACTGGGGGACAGAGCGGCTGGGATTCCGCAAAGAAAGGGCATGGGCCAGGATTAGTGCCATGTGTAACTGACGGATCCATTTGTTTTGTGCTCCTCAGAATTTGTGGATTTGAATACATGTCTATGTGTCTCAAACCTATACTCTCTGGCTTAAGCTAAAAGCTACCACAAAATAGTTAATAGACCTATTTTGAACAACAACTAGCAAAATATATTCTAAAATGTGGCCGATGCTAATTTGGATAGTAAGAATTTTCATTGGTTCTTTATGTTTATATTTTACAATTTTGGACTTTCCATCTTACAAGAGTACTTGCTGGATGCCACTTTCCTTAAAAACACTCAAGAAGATAATTTAACAAATAGCATTATTTCCCTGTAAACTTTTAGAGCTTTATAAGGCAAGAAATTTAGTCCATGGAATTTTAATGGTGCAATTGGGAAAGCTTTAGGAAATGACTATTTTGTATTCTTTCCAAAAATTATATGTATTTACCATGAAAATTTTCTATATAATTTTTTTTCTTTCCTACATATATCTTTAAAATGTTCCATTTCCAAGCAGAAAATCCTGTTTGTTTTTACTGCCACGGTTTCTAAATTCCTTTAAACATTTATATACAAATTCAAGATGTTTAAATGTTTCTTAAACACCATGTAGAGAAACTTCACTTTTTAAATATAAATGATTAAAGGACAGCTGTGAAGCTGGTTAAAAAAATGCCAACAGATTTTCAATTAAAAGTTTCATTTAACTAATGTAATTATACTTACCTAATTAAATTTTTCCCACTAACATCAGTCCATTGAGATACCTCGTTCTCTTTAAAAATGTTCCATGAAGCTCTTACTAATGTCCACAAACCACACTGTATCGATGGGATTGTTAATGAACTCTTTCTAACAACAACGCTCTAGCCTCAATAATTTAGACCCTGTTAAATCTTGTCTGCTTTGTACTACATTTGGAACTGCTATTGATCTAGAAAAGAGTCAATATCTAAGGGGAAGTATTCTTTGCACTTCCACCTGGTCTCCAATACATCCAATTATCTTGATGTTTGGAGTTCAAATTAGCTTCGTGCATTTAAAAATTTATATTCATTGATATTATTTATATTTACTTTTTTCAATATGATAAATTAAAATAGATTCTTATGTTGTTAACAAACTGAGTCTTTCTAATTTGAGATCCAGGAGTATGCAATCCAAAAATAAACATCACAAATTTGAATTCATGAGTTCAAATGTTCATGTAAATACTAATTCCAAATTCCTGCAATTGAGAACTTAAGACTTTATATAAAATTCACCCAAACAAAAAAAGTTAAATTATTGTAAAGATCTAACTTAAGTGTGATTTCAAGAATAATGTAGAAATTAATATAGACATTTCTGGGAAAAGAAAACCGCAGATATGTAAACATATATTAATATGTAACCTTTATGACTTAATATGTTCTTATTGTATTTAGCTTTTTATGTTTTACTTATGACTCTATAAAAACTATAATAGTAACTTGTCACAGAAATATGAGAAAATACAATTTTCATAGAAAACTAATGGGAATTAGGGCTTTAGCTTTGTAACTTATTAGTCACTATGTGAAATTATATTTCTTAACATAATTTTCCTCATCTTTTATTTTTATGAAGTTTTACTGATTTTTAGAGAGAAAGGAAGAGAGAAGGGGAGAGAGAGAAACATCGATATGAAAGCACAGCATCAATTGGCTGCCTCCTGCACAGCCCCACCACGCCAATCAGGGAGTGAGCCTGCAACCCAGGCTTATGCCCTGACTGGGAATCAAATCGGCAACCTTCTGGTGCACTGGACGACACCCAACCGAGTCACACTGGCCAGGGCTCATCTTAAAATAAGTATGTAGGATAGCAATATACTTCACAAAGTTGTAAGGACCAGTTAGATAAATTTACAAATGTGTGAACTAAAAAATTTAAAATATGTCATAATTATGAAGCAGGGTAACTGGCAATCTCAAATATGTTAGCAACTGATAATATCAATTTGTATCAGGGAGAGATGTCAGACAAGGGTATATTTTATCTCCCTATTTGTTTAACCTGTACTTAGAACATGTAAATTTAAAAAATAGACAAAAAATAACTAGGCTAGACTCATAGGAAGGAGAAATGAAAACTGGTGGAAGAAATATCAATAACTTCAGATATACAATGACACCTTCTGACTGGCAGAAAGTAGCAATGATTTGGAATAATTCTGTTGAAAGTAAAAGAATAAAGTGATAAAACAGGACTATATTTGAACATCAAGACAAAAATGACTACAGAAAAAATGCACAACTTTAACATAGTCAGTGAAGACATCGAAATTATTACAAATTTTATAGACCTTGGAAGGGCAGCAATGGAAGAATTAGGAAAGATTGCCAAGAGCAAAGATGTGTTATTAGAAACCAAGGCTAAGATGATCCACACCTTCACATTTCCAATTACTATGTACAGATGCAAAAGTTGGACAGTAAAGAAGGCTAATAGAAAAAAAAGATTCATTTCAAATTTGGCATTGGAAGACAGCTCTACAGATACCCTAGACTGCCAGAAAGATGAACAAGTGGGTCTTACTTCAAATTAAGCCTGAAACATCACTGAAAGCAAAAATGACAAAACTGAAGTTGCCCTACTTACATCAAAAGAAGGCAAGGTTCTTTGGAAATTATAATAATACTGAGAAAAATTGAGGGCAGTAGAAAAAGAGGAAGAACAAATATGAGATGGATTAACCCCATTAAAAAGAAGCCATAAGCATGAGTCTGCAAGAGCTGAGCAGGGCGTGATGAAGCAGAACATTGAGGACATCACTCATTCATAAAGTCGCCAGGAATCAGAGCCAACTCAGTGGCATGAGGAGAAAAAAGTTAATATTGATTTTTTAAATATATAGATTTAAATAATTATCATTTTACAGCCATAAGAAAATGCCTTTTTTTGCCCATTCATAAGTCTCTTGAATGTCTCTTTTCCCATATGAACATGTACTTTCCCAATTGTGTTTTTTTTTTTTTTCATTTGTCTCTAGGCATTTTATAGTTTGATTCACTCGTTCATCAATACTTTTTGTTAATGGTATTATTGTTTTTGTTATTGATATCAAATACAAATAAGAGCTTGGGTAATAAAAATGAGAAATCAAAGATAATTTAGACTTTTGGAGTATAGTAGGTGAGTTTGACAAACAAGTAAACCAACATTCTTAATATAATGCCATATGCAGGGTAATATAAAGGAATCTAATTTTACCTGCAGCAGTGCATTTCTACCAAATTATTAGAAAGTAGTCATTGTTTGAATTTTTTTCTCTATTAACATCCAGAGATTCAAAAAACAAAAGGAGTTTTAAAAATCTAAAAAAACAAAAGTTGAAAAGAATGGTGGGGTCAAGGGAAAATGTCAAAACTGAATTCTCACTAGTTCTTTTTTAAGATTGTACTTTATTTATATTCTGAGATTTCTAACATTTCCTTTCAGACATTTAAAATATGCTTGTCCTTTGATGGGTTAAATGGGTTTCCCTAAGGTGGATTCTTTATATATCATTTCGTCTTAGAATCAATGTAAGTAAGTGACTAAAAATGTAGAACATGGAACTCTGAAGATCAGCAGAACCTTCTTCTTGAGTCCATTCCCTGACCCAAACTCCTACTTCTGAATCTTCCAGGACTGATAACAACCACTGTTTCGGGCATGGCCAAGTGGTATGAGCTTGGCTCATAAGTTAAACCCAGGCCTTTTGAGGGAACCACTAGAAGAGAGGCACATTTTTTCTCCTGATGTTCTGTACCAGGAGATATGTCACCTCCGTCTGAGAATGAAGCCAATACAGATAAAAGAGGACATGAGAGATGGAGAGCACTTTGTTTATGACTTTCTTTATACATGCGGATCCAACTGTATTTGAAGATGGTTATCCTGTACTTTACAAGCTAGAGGACAAATGTGATTTCATTTTACTATTGACTAATTTTAATGGAATTTTAGACAACTGAAAGGGAAAGGATCTTAAAGAAAAGTCTTAGGTTTCAGTTTCCTCAGGGAAATATGAGACAATTACTCCTCCTATTTCCTTATTGAGTTGGAATATATGTTAAAAAATAAGATTTATGTAAAATTATACACATGAAAGTACTAGAAAATATAACTGTTATATTAAATAAATTCACAAAATGTATAACTATTGTTTTCTAATTATTAAGACCCTTAATTCTTTGCAGAAAAACGTTTGATGCAGTAGGAAAATTTTAGATAACCACCACGATACTGTGAATTGGTTGCTTTATAAAAGCACCAAATAGGGTTACTATAAGATGACACAGCAGTACACATTATGCCTGCCAAAATACATGGATCAAAACTTTGTCTGAATCAACAGTACCCTTCCTACTGTGAATTACACAGGTTCAGGGACAATCAGAATGTGAACTGAAGCAAAGAACTTTAATAGTACACTGCTGTGAACATTATTAAGAAAGAAATCATAGAGGACTTCAAAACCAAATGCAAGCCAGTACTCTAAGATGCCCTTTTAGTCAGGAGGTTAATAGACTAACATCAAAATTGGAAATGACCGATTAAGCTGTATCAGTTAACTCTTGACATTTATACTTCTGAGTTTTATACTTGATAAAACAAAGTATAAATCACAAACCAAGACACAAATGTCTTTTATTACAATATTGTTTTTTGCACTGAATCCTATGCCATTCAGGAAATTAATTCAAAAAAGACACAGAGCAGGAGGTGAGGGAGATATAGCAGGGATTCCAAGGAAAGCCAGAGGAGTAGCAATTCAAAGATAAATTAGCAGCAAGGGGATGTCTCAAGCATAATAAGAATGGTCACCAGAAGAAACAAAAAGAAGTCTCGGAAATGATGAGGCAGTAAAGATAGAAAGAGCTTAAGCTATCCTCTCTTTGTTAGTTGAAACACAAAAATTTGATAAATTTGTAAGAAAAAGGTATTTAGATTAAAAGACATTAAGAAATAGTTCAACTTTATCCTTGAGTTTAGCTTGTGAGCTAGATTTAGGGAATCTCACAGAAGGGAGTCTTATAAAGCAGACATTGACTCAAATCTCACGGAGGGTACTGGAGTATGACCAAAGCACCTCAATGCAAAGCTCTTAACTATTGAGTAGACTCCTACTCAATAGTTCATGACATCGGGTGATATTTCTTCTGCTCTTTTGCATTCCTGATCCTGAACCCCCCCATCCCTCCCTTACACAATTATATATCCATCTTTCCTTTCTCACCTCCTAAATATGTGCTACTTAACTAATATGTGAATTTGACTGCATTTTAAGGAAAACTTACTGCAAACATCAGTATTTTTCTATGTTAAATGCTGAATAAAACTCAACACATTTTATACTTAGGCATTTGCCCCTATTTTTGTTCCTAAGGAACAAAGGTGGTATACATATCCAGCACTCAAAGTAGAAGAATGTTTCCTTTCATTCATAATTCTTTCAAATTAGCTGAATCACAAAGACTATCCTTAACCAAAATTTAAAAGAGTTAAGTTTACTATAGATATG
Source organism: Miniopterus natalensis (assembly GCF_054644295.1). Lineage (NCBI taxonomy): Eukaryota > Metazoa > Chordata > Mammalia > Chiroptera > Miniopteridae > Miniopterus > Miniopterus natalensis. The sequence continues at coordinate 52,445,493 of NC_142085.1, read as the reverse complement.
AAAAGCCACAGTAATAGCATAACAGCTATCACTTGAGCCTATCATTCCAGTTTTTAACTATTATACCCCATGCGTAATACTCTGTACTTTTTTAATTACAAGGAAAGTAAATATCTCACAAGTTATTTGGTCAAAGATTATTTTCTATAATGTCTACCATATGGCAGTGTGGTAGGCACTTTACAGATATTATTTAATTTAGTTTTCTTTAACAATAAAATAATATAAGTAATAGAGTCTGCACATCTGAGGTTCAAATCACTCAGTAAGGAGCACACCTGAGATTTGAATCCAGGTCTATCAAATTTCAAAAATTTTGCATTTGCTGCTAAACTGATATGCTTCATAATAACATACATTGCTACTGTATGTAGTTATTTCTAAACAACATAAGGTAGGCATCTATTTTAGAGACTAGCTCCACTCATGTTAAGATAATGCAATGTGCTCTATGAAACAAAGATAATTAAAAAGACAGTTTTCATCTAAAGCTTTTCATCATTGAAGAAACACTTTTCATTTCTTGATGACATGAACTCACTTTCTTCATCCAGAGGTGAGAGAGACTCACTAAAATTTCTTAGTAAAAGAAATCCCAATTTCCTGATGAGACATAGGTACATAATGTGTTGGCACCCATGGTTGTGTTATCATCTTAATTAGCTAGTTAGTATAATAGGAAGAGAGCAAAGGGGAGGCCAGGCATTATAAGCATGGTGATCTGGGCAGCTTCACCAGGAAGCTACAGCTTCATGCTCCCCAGGGAACCACTGGTCCAATCCCTGCAGATCACTGGGGAAAGGGGCGAACAAAGGATCGAACAAAGGGTGCATGCACAGTAAAGTCGGGGTGACATAGGAAAGGTGCTTGCCTGTCAGTCTAGCCTGAGCAACAATGGATTGGCTAGGGGATGGACCCCAACAGAAGCATGCCAAATCTTGGAAAGTTAATTTGTTATTTTGAAGGAGTTGCTGGTTAAAATCTCTAGACAAAGAGTCTCTTCTCTCTGATTTGTGCTCTTGCTCACACTTGCTCTCTCTCACTTTGTGACCCACACTTGCAGTGCATTCGTCTCTTCTCTCTCCATAGTCATGTGGCCTTAAGCAGTTGCATAGTTCATGGCCATGCTGACCCCCCAGGCAATGGACTGCAACTGGAAACACAAGCTAAGAGAGCCAGATGCTGTGCTAGACTGATGACACCTTGCTGACCAGTCACGAGATAACTCGTGTCTGCACTTACATTAATTTAAGTAATTTTAAACACCTTGCTAACCAAAGCAGCCAGCCGCACGGGCCCGTTCTGGATAAAATAGCCAGTGAGTAAGTTAATATGAAACAGAAATTTGGGGCAGTAGCCTTAATTCTGGCCCCGCTGAAGACAAGTTTGGACTTCTTCCATGGTAATACGAACAGAGATGGGAACTTGGAGGGGAATACCCTTAATTTTACAATATCAATAAAGTTTTCCATGAAACCCCATCCTCCTATGGAGGCATCAAGAAATTATTTTCCACACAGCACTCCAAAAACTCTACTTCCACTTCCACTGATAACAGTTGAATGCTAGGAAAAATTGGTAATACTATTCTGGAAAACAATCTGGAAATATGTGTCAAACACACACTGGAACACTAAGATTTCACTTGGGGAATTACTCCATAGAAACAAAAATATAAGTGCACATAGATGTACATACACATTGTAACGTGGTTTATGTTTTTAAGAATATAGCAGCCTAAATGTTCCTTATAAAGTTAAGCAATTTATGTTATAAGTTAAGTAAATGAATATTGTAAGACTTAAAATTATTTTATGGAGCTATATTTATTAAAATGTAAAGATAGATGTTAAAATTTTCATATCCATATTACAAAATATTATATGCCTATTAAAATGCATTGTTATTGTTCAGCATTATGTTCAGTAAAATATTTTAGAGCCAACCATCTGTGCTGCCTTAGAGGTAATTATTCTTAACAGCATGGAACTACATATACACAGACACATAGATACTGAGTTTATGTTTATTATATTAATCAAAAGTGAGATATACTGAGATTTGCTCTAAAAACGAAGAATATACCTTTCTAAGTTAGTATTAATAGACCTACATGATTATTTTTAACAATTGAATAACTTCTGATAATGAATACTCATAAGATATACACTGTTTAGGTATAAAAATGAATGTAGTTTATGCCCCCGATATTAATTTAAATATTTCTATATATATATGTCTATCTTCATAAATACATAAAGAGAGAAATTATAATATATCCTAATGTTTACAATCATAATGGTATTGTAGAAAAGTTTACCTTTTTTCTTAAATTTCTAAATGGTATGAGAACAATACTCTCTTGAGTAGATAAAGGCTGAAGATATTATGTTTGGCATAAACGAAAAATAAACAAAGTACACTTTTATTCACGCTTGATATTTAGGAATTATAAGTATTGTGCCTATAAACAGAATAATGGATGAAGAGCCAACTAAATTTTCTAATTAAAAGTAGCAACTGTTTCTTCTGAATTCTAGATAACATTCAGTATTTATTTGAGTCTCTTGTAATTTCCCTGAAGTTAGACTACACATTTTCTATCTTGTCATATGTAAACTCCACCAGAAGTTAGAGTCACTTCCCAAGATTGCCAGGTAAGAAAAAAAGAACTGTTTCAATATGTTATTCTAAAAACAGCCCCTTTTTGACAACTACAACCAACCAGCCAGGCTGTCTACTGCATCAGGGGACTGAAAGAATTATTTCCTATATGAACATCAAAAGGAATAAGTGCTTAATCAAGTAGTATATTAAAGCTTTTCTACAAGCATTGTTCTATTAATTAACATAGCGTCTGCTTCCTGCAAATGAAGCTCTGAGCTATTAAATAAAATTACAGCAGCAATCACTAAGAATGGGGCTCATTTGGAAAAGCTCTAATATGCTTTTTTTCTGCCTTGAGCAGAGTCATTAGCAGGCAGCTCAGCTCTAGAGGATGCCACTCCCAGAAGTCTTTTGGTCATAAAGACATGCTGTACTTACCTAAAACACAGTTTGACAATAACATGTCATGACTGATATTTTTAAACAAACAGTGGTTTTAAGTATTTATTTATACCCAACTTTATTATTTTTAAAAAATTACGTAAACATAGCAGATCATATTCTCCCAATTGAATGCTAAAGAAATTCAAACTGTGTTCATTTATGTCAAACATGACTTTCAAGGGAGGTTTAAAATATTGTGGAAAATTTTTAGAATATCATTTTGATATCCTCAATAATATCAGATCTTTAGCTATTTGATTTAGAAAAATATTCAAGAGTAATTATTAGAAATATCTAATTAATAAGGTGACCATTTCACTTTGCAAAATGCTTAAGTATTAAAATTGATTTTCTCAGGATGTTCTGAAAGCACATCTCCAAGTCACTGAGCAGTTATTTTAAGCAGAAGTGGAATAAGTACACAGAGTTTATCAGGCAATTGCTGTGCTAATGATTCAGCCTTTGATTACCATTTCTTAATCTCTCCACAATAAATTTTTTTTTACATTGATACATGGCTCCTTTCTCTAATCAATGCACCTTCCAAAACAAAGGTAGCTTAAAATGTTGTTGTTTTAATTATTTAATTTAAATTTTAAAGGAATTAAACTCATAGGACATTTTGAAATTTAGCATTTATTTTTGATGCCAAAAAGAAAGGATTCATAAAAATGACTCATGGCATTTATTTTTTTGTGAGAAACCAGGTTTCAGTAAATGTAGAGGAATAGCCAAATTAGACACATTTCTAGTTTCCAAATAAAGGGTCATTTCCTTGTGTCCAGATTCATTGCTTTTACAGATCGTGCTAGCCATTTCTACAGACTTCCAAGAACAGGTTACAAGATTAATTTCCACTTCATGGAGAGGGAACGAATTGGACTGATTTCTTAAACAAACAAACAAAAAAAGTCATTTCCTGAAAGAGAGAAATATCTTGCCTCTATTTTCATGTGCCTTCTCTAGGTAGTACTAGATCAGGCCTCTACCTCTGGATTAGGCAGATTAACTTCAAGACTAACTCATGTCCTCTAAAACTGAAACATAGTCTGAAATAAATGAATCATTTCACTATTCTTCCTAGAAAAAAGGCCAACTATTAAAGACCAAATATGATGTGCCCAATTGCCATCAGCATTTGTACTTACACAACAGTACAATAACTCATACAAAATATCATTTACGTTCAGAAAGAAATCAGGGAGACACACAGAAATAGCACACAGGCATTCTGTAACTGCCGTCCTGTGCTAGGCCCCGCGCTAACGCTGGGGACATCAATATAAGCTAGACATTGTGTAGTGCCTGTCTTTATCAACTTTCTACCCAGTAAACAATTGAAAGTGCAGTAAAAATAAAGTGCGTTACATGCTCAAACTGAAATGGGGGGCAGGGCACCATAGCAGGCACACACCAAAAACCCTAATTGAATTTGAATTACTCACACAAGGCTTTCAGAGGAAAGTGCTGGTGACACTAAGGAGCTGTAAGAGTCAGGTGAAGAGCGGCAAGGATGCAAGAGAGCTCAGAAGTGAGAAAGCGAGCAATGGCTTGGAGGCGCTGAAAAAGTCCCCCACAGCTGAAGTCCCAGCGAGCCTGGGGGTTGGCAGTGACAATGAATAAGGCAGAGCGGCAGGCAAAATTCAGAAAATTGAGGATTTTGTCAGCCAGGCCCACAAATAGAAATCTTATTTGTAGGATAAGGGTAAGCCATTAAAGAGTTTTCACGGGAGAGACATCAGGTCTACTTTCAGGAAGGACTACTCCCTGTGAGTGTGGGAAGGACTTACACTTTGGTACAAAACTAGAGACAGGGAACCTGCAGCAAACTCGTTAAAATAATGCCAGTGAGCGATGATGATGGCGGTAGTCTAGATAAGCACATTAAGGACAGGGAGGAAAACGGATGAATTCAGGAAATAGTTAGAAGTAGGCTTGTTCATTGATTGATCATTAGGGAGATGAAGTAGGTGAAGAAAAACAGAAAGGAGGCTACGGTAAGTCAGTTTATTATTATTTGGGCTAATGGAAAGATGATCGTGACAGTCACTGAGATCAAATAATGTAGATAAATGTTATCAAAAATATGCTGTCACTATCACTCTTTATTCTCTTATCTCGCCTTACTTTTCTTCAGAGCACTTATCACTATTTGGCCACCAGCTCGCTCGCTCGCTCGCTCTCTTTCTCTCTCTCTCTCTCTCTCACACACACACACACACACACACACACACACACACACACACACACACACACACACGCAGGCTTGCACAGTGTGTTTACCTTCCCCTTCTTCAGAGCATAATCTCCATGGGTGTGGAGACTTTGTACACGCTGTATCTCCAGTGTACTAAAGGTTTCAAGTTGGAAGGTGATAAAGCTGAGTGTCTGCCAGATGAGTCGGATATTTGAGTGTCAGGAGAGAGGCATGGGCTGCGATGCATGTCTAGAAACCAACGGTTTATGGAGAAAGACTGAGGAAGAGGAGGAATGCACGTGGGAGGAAAGTTCGAGCGAGAGGAGAGAGCCCTGGTGTTTCCAAGTGTAAGAGCCAATCAAGCAGAGCGTGACGGGGTGACAATAAACACAGACAGCCCAGAAATAGTGGTCAGGAAAGCCAAGCACAGGAATGAAAACTTTTTGTAATTTTTCTGAATTTTCTTTTTAAAATCCTTACCCACGAATATGTCCTTATTGATTTTTAGAGAGAGAAAAATAAAGAGACATCGATGTGAGAGAGAAACATAGACTGGTTGCCTCCAAACACACTTCGAAGGGTTCAAACCGCAACCTTTTGGTGTGTAGAGGGCGCTCCAACCAACTGAACCACCGGCCTGGGCGGGCCTGGCCTGTCTTAAGGCAAATGTCTATCTCACGCTCTGTCAAATCGGACAAAAGTTAAGAAACTATTTTTGCTATTAGACTTAGTTCATTGTGCAAATAACAGTTCTATTAAAACACTAGCGGCAAGCAGGAATGGTTATATAATTTGCAGGATCTAGTTTAAAAAAAAAAAGTGTGGCCCCTATTCAAATATTAAGAATTGCAAGATGCCACAGAACAGCATTAAAACAAGCAGGGGTCCTGTGCAACTATGCAAGTCACATACCCATGAAACCAGTCACACACCCAGGAAACAACTTTTAAGCTTCAAATCAGGTTTAACTGAACTGAACAACACTGTTATTTTCCATAAAAAAATTTTTTCATCCGATCAAATTTCTTAAACCTTGAGTGAACAAGGGAAAACAATATCCCCCACCCCCATTACTTTAGAGTGAACAGCAGCAGGAAAATATGGAGCCATCTAAAGAGGACTGATTTGAGTAGGAAATAGAGATTTCTTTTGACTGGTTGAATAAATTAAATTATTATAAGATGGTAACTTATGTCAAGAAAAATTGAAAAAGAAATATTTATCTTCTGGAAACAAACACTCATAATATATTCAAAGAGCTAATTAATTTGAGCTGTTTAGTCAGATAACTGACAGTGACCAAATAACAGACAGTGACTAAATAATTCTATTTCTATATTCCTTTTCTAGAAACCTCCAGCTCAGAGTCATTTTCAGGACTGAGTGAATTAGGATCATTACACTGGCCTTTGGTGGCAAGAGAATCACTCAGTTGTTAAAAACAAATCCCATAACTCCACTGTTCTTACCACACTGTCACCAAATCAAAGCAGTAAGAACAGCCCTTTTGATTTTCTGCCAAGGCCTCAATCTGTACATTGTCCTTTTGTCATTACTTGTTCCTCTGGAGGATGGTCTTGATGTTCTTTGAAACATTATTTCATTTGCACATGAGCGTCTCCAAGGAACACCCAGCATAATTTGCACGGGCTCTGCAGCGTCTCATAGACAGCCCTGGGATCTGTCCCTGCTGCGGAGACTGCTCAGGCTGACTCTAGGAGATGCACAGTTAAAAGCAGGCTTGTTATGTCTGATGATTAGTCATGAGGAAGTTTCTCCGCCAAATGATTACACAAATAAGGAAAGCAGAATGTATTAAACACATCACACTTTGACGGTGACTTTAGTTTGCTTCTAGATTAAGTAAAACTGATTCATATGGCATATCTACTTTTTAGCTGAATATTAACTAGACAAGAAAGCTGTAATTAATACCCGGAATTTGGACAAATTTTCAACCCCGTCAAGGCATGTACCTAATGAGACCATTTTAAACTAAGTCATTTATCAAATTAGAACAGAGAAATTATGGTCCTATCACCCTGAGTACTCAGGTTCAGAGGCAAATACGAATGTAAGTCATCCCCCCTCACTCTGAGGAAGATTAGGAGGTACTTAATTTAAAAAACAAAGGTGGACATTATGGTAAAATATGATTAGGTAAAACCTTTGCATCTGGTTTTGTTAAAAATACAACCTTGAAAGATCCTGGCCAGAAAAGTTTTACTATGAGTTTGTCTGAAAGGCAAAAGCTTTTAATGTCGAATTCTAGTGAATGTTTTTATAAGATATGTTTGCTGCTACAAGTAGAGTCTTGCTGGTGTTATAGTCAGGAAGTGAATATTGCAGAATGATGGGGAAAGGCAAGCCTCGCCAGCAGAGATAGAGCATGTGTGCTATCAGGAACCTTCCAGAGAAATGAAGGCATTACAATTGCACAAGTTTGTTTCCTCACCTATTTCCTAATGGGTCAGTTATATTTGTCTCCAGGGGCCCTGTTTTAACCTAGATTGCTACTTATACAAAACAAACAAAAGGAATGGTAGATGAAATCATCAGTCACACAGATGTAAATGGTCCTGCTCCCCTGCTTTTCCCTTTATAAGTGATCGGCACCAGACATAGCCAAAAAATCCACTCAACAATGAACACTGTTTCTATTTGTAGCCATGGGGTACAATGATGCTGGACCTAGAGGTGACATCTGTGTGCAGGTGAGCTTGAAAACACTGCACTGCCAGCACTCCTTTCCTGGCTGGGCACCATGATCGCTCTAAATGGAGTTAAAAGAGGACACTCAGTATGTGGGGTTTTGGGGACATTCAATTGTCATTGAAAAGTGTTCAGATTTAGTCCTAAAGTATCACTGAAGCTTCACGTCATCCATCAACTAACAGCTGATGTCTGGTTCTCATTATTGTTTAATGCGCACTAAGTATCTCATGTGAGACAGATGTTGTACAGATCATGTAAAACTCACAGCTGTCAGTCAAGTGATGAAAAACTGATTTTGTATGACAGTGTTAACTTTCTCAAAAATTAAACTTGCTAGGCAAAGAAATCTCAAAATAAAATAATATACAACACAAAAGGCATAGTTTGTGTTAATCTTTTTATGTTTTTAATTTTAACATGCTGCTCATTTAAATTAAATATGATTAAATACATATTTAAGTAGCCTATCACTAAAGGCATATCACCACTAAGGATATTAAACAATTTAAAATATATTTTTGTGCTGCAGTAATCTAAGAAGTGATCACTAAAAGGCAAGCCTCATTCTAATAAAATGAAATTGGATTTGCTCACGGATCTTTTAAAAGTACAAATAAAAGTTATGACTCAAGCAAAATTATTTAATCTTCAAAAACTAATGATATTAAAGGATGCTGTTTAATATACAACAAAGGGCCAGAGTGGTGTTCTGATAAATTGAACTCCAACGACCAGGACCGAATCCGGTCTGCACTTTACAGTTGTATCTCCACTGGTAAATGGAAACCTCTCCAAACCTTCCCTTTCTCTGCTATAAAATAGGGGCGATATTACCCTCCTTACTTATTGCACCAAAATTTAATGGAGCTCAAATGACACAATGTGTGTAAAACAGTTAAATCTCTACTCAGTTCTTAGCTCCTGTTTTGTTATACAAATCAAGAATCTTCCAGCTTTGGAGAAGGCACCTTTTATTCATAAAAATGTTTTTCAACCTTACAATAGTAACTTATACTCTTTAATAGCATGTTCGTACTGTTTAATACTTCCTTAAATTAGGAAAAAATAAAATAAGTTTTAAAAATAAAATATCATTTGTGGCAAAGCTTTGATAGAAGTGATTATTATAAATGCAGAGAATATGCCTAAGAATTTTTTAATATGTTACTTGATATACAAAAATGAAAATCTCTGAAACTGCAGTGTTGTCAAGCATCACTTAGTTTGGGGATACTGCAAATGGATTTAAAAAAAGAAAATAGGTCAATTCTCCTTGAGTACAAAATACTTTAACTTATATTTCAGCCATAATCTCAATAAGATTTCAGTAGGATAGTTTTACTCATTTAAAATTAAACAAAGTTAAACAAAAGCTTTTAGTTGTTCTCAACTTATTTATTTTGTTTACAAAAAGAAAAGATTTTTTATGCAAGACAATTAATTCTAAAGAATAAATTAAGAAGAAATAGCTTGAAAAAAAAAGAATGATTCTCCCACTTTATCAGGTAATAAAATCTATTACCCCTGAAGTCATTTCAGTTAATTCTCATTTGCTCCCATATCCCATACTCCATTTTGCTGAGTGAAATTTAATAAATCTCTCAGTCTAGGATTAAATTTTACTGTTTTATGAACTGTTAAATTGCATTGTATGCTTATTAGGGCTGGTGTTCTCTCACTCCTAGACACATTCCCATCTTCACCCTAGGGCACAATTAAACAAATAGCAGATATTTTGTTTTCACCATCGGAGTATTTTCCAACAGGGAGCAATACATGAACATCGGCAAGTCATTTAACCATAAACAATCTGCACTTAATAATCTGCATATGCCTTGAACCACATAAACTATATTTTAAAGAGGGTAATACAGCAAATGAATAATAATCCCCACATCACAGTCTCTGACTTAGTTAAAACAAGATGTTATTGAAATACACTGAAATATATGGAAATCCTTTACATCAATTACATAGTGCATTTTTGGCAAACAAGTGAAGTTTAATTATTTTTTCATATATATTTACCTCTTAATACCAAGAATGAAGTTACCATGTATAATTCAGATGCCAATTATAAACAGAAAAGCCTGCTAAATATATAGAGTTGAGTGAGTAAAGGAAACAAAACTTTTAAAGGAGACACATTTGGAAATGAAAATGTTATTTTACATCTGCAGACCACTGGTGTAGACTTTCTAAACTGTACTTGGAAGAACTTCAATTCTAGTAACACAGAGTCTCTGAAACTCATGCCTGGGCTTATAAAAGAGAGTCCTTGGGAACTCAGATTGTGAGGCAGATGGAAACACAAGCTTTGTTGTTTGAATATTATTTGAATATTGGCCTCATCTCCCTCCCCCAACCTCAGTGTACTAATCTATGAAATAGGAATGATATTGTGTTTACCTCAACTGGACATTGGGAAATAAATTTAGTCCTAGTTTGAAAATTTAAATGAAATAATGCATGTAGCATGCTTCACTGAAATAAACACTTGAGAAAACTAAGCTATTAACACCATATGTAATAGAGGAGTTATCTGATTTCTATTCAGTGTTTACATTGTAGTAATTTAAGGTATTAATGATTTTCCATACTTACTATATTGTCAATTCCAGGAGAACTAAACTTTTTTGAACATTGTATTTCTCCAACACGTTAAATACTTTATAAATATGTATTGATTTACTCAGAAAATGGTGGCTTAAATCTCAGTTCTCTTGTTTACCAAGATATTTCTTCAGGCAGATAATGTAACAGAAGGCTTTAACATACATTGATTCAAAGGACACAAAAGCATGATAGCCCGCATGATATCAGTAACTGGGCAAATGTTTTCTTCTTTCCTTCCCTGACAACCCTGTATGTCACATCAGCAATTTAAACCAATATTTTATGGAACTTGAATGTCAGCCACTAGTTCTTAGCAAGTCACTAGCCACAAGATTTCAGATCACTCTTCAAAATTAAATGCATTTGTATTAAAGGTGTCTTTGCCTTTAAGAGTGTTCATTTGATTTAAGAATTATGAGAATTAAAGTCTTGGTAAGTGCAGTAGCAAAAGGTTAATGTCAATTTGTTGACCAAAGTTCGTGAAAATCGGGCAAATTCATCAATAGTGACTAGCAGACAAGTTAACTTTGTGTTTTAAACTAATACAGTGTTTATGCCTACTTGCCTGGTAAGTTCTGAGTTCTAGTACTTTCATTTTTCAATTAAATCAGAACTGAAAAACAAAATGACATTTCAAATTCAAATGTTAGTCATCTGAAGAAATAGTTTTCAAAGAGGTCTGAATATTTTCATGCGAAGGCCTCTTTGATAAGGGTCTGTAGCAGCCTTCCGAATGACATTTGAATCAGCTTCTGAGATTTGCGATGGCATGGAGCTTTAAGGAGAGAACATATCTTCTAAAGTATTGGAATAAAATGCTTAAACTTTGTGAATGTAAGCACTTATTAATATGCATTATTGTAGGAAGAGGACACTTATTTTCCTAAGAAAAATTATCATTCAAGTTCTTTTAGGACAGTGGTAGAAAGACCACGCAGCAAACTTGGTTCTCTCCTGGATCTTATTGCTCCTTTTTGTTCTTGCCTGTGTTCGGTCTTGACTCTAATTTGTTTTCTAAATATCCCACTGCCTCCCTCTGTTTAATTAATTTTCTAACTACTCCCTTAGGGAAAGTTACCTCTTCCGCTAGTCTTGTCTGAACTGTGCAGCAGCGGCACTAACAAGGAATGGCATCACGTTGGCCTCAGATGTTATTAAGGAACACAAAACCTGGAGGGAGCCTTACATCTCCCATAAAGGTCCTCTAGTATAAAACCTTTCAAATGAAGTGCCTACATGCCCTCTCTTAGCAGAAACTATTCCTTACAAACATTTTTCCCCAGGTGTTAAAGCCTCATGTTCAACTTACTGAAAAAAGTATAATTTTCATTATAATAATGTTTCATAAATTGCTTTCTTAGGATGAAATTCACTATATAAATCAGTTTTCCAATAGGCCTGGTATACCTACAGGCATACCTATAAGAAAATATTTCACAATATTATTTTGTCATATTTCATTGTTATTATAGTGATGGCATCTGATACCGCCCTGCTCCAAATGGCTGAACACCTATCACACATGCTTGATAAGTAACACTTGCAAATTAGGTTTATATTAGTGCCTGGTATGATTTCTGGTCAGACAAGTAGGACAGATAACATACTAGTTTATGTGAAAGATAAAACCAGTTTCCTTTCATTATGTCTCCATGGGGAAAAAACCTTTTTGAAAACTCTCTAGCGTGTAGATTAGAAGAGATTTTGGATTCATGTAGTGTTAGAAGTGCTTTCAAAAATGATTTACAGCAACCGTGTCATGAAGGATACCCTTTAATGACCTTTCTATCACGGCTGGGTATCACAGGTCTGACGTATGGTAAGTACTCACCGTATGTTCAGTAGCCAATTGAAAGGTCCAGGTCAGAGAGCTAAGTGACCAGAGAATCAGAAGTGAAAGCCAGTCCCTGTGTCATTACCCACTGCACTGCATCCTGCACCACACTATCTTTGCTTTAAGCAAATGTGAGACAACTGATTAAATACCAAACATAACTTAGGCAGCTATTAACTTTTAAAAAGAAATATACTTTGATACAAATTAAAGTACACTTTCGGTGGGGGGGAGATCATAGTTAAGCATTTGTATTAGCTAATTAGATTACATAAATACTTTTACCTAAGTCTGGGATTCTGAAAATAATCATAAAAATATTTAATAAAGGAAGATAATCACTTTACCAATATAAATTTTCTATCATCAAGATAAGATGCTTATAGAAGGAGTAATCTACACAGATAAGAAAAAAAATGTGGTATTTCTTCTCTACTGCTAATTTGATATCTTCTACTATTATTTAGCAAAAGTAATTTATCATTATCCTTTATTTCATAACTCAATTCACATAATTTCTAATAATATTTGATGACTTCAATTTATGAAAGCAAACAGATAAATTAAAAGTTTAAAAGGTACTATGAAGAACATTCTTAAAAATTAATAAACAGAATTAACAAAATTATGGCATACGGTAACATAAAACTATCTTTCAATTAATTTTACTTGTACTATTATTTTAATGTATTCTACATTTTCAGTATTATATATTCCTTTACACAGTAGAAAACCCCAGTAACAGCCTATTAATGTGTCAGAAACTATTAACTCTCATGTGATAGGAATACAAGCCATAAATTTTCAGTAGAGTTCTGGTCCTTATGTTTATTCCTCTTTGACATATTAATACAAAACCTAATTTATCAGTAATGATTAATGGTTAGAATTTTTTAAAGTAAAGACATAGAAAGTTAGTGTTGTAAAGTATTATAACTGGAAATAAATATTTATCTTTCATGGGTTGTACTCATGATTGCTTAACAAGTTAATTTTCTCCAAAAAGACTTCAGCCCATCAGTAATTTCTAGTGTTTTCAAGGAAAACACTAGATTGCATTGTGAATTTAAATTTTAGATCTTAGGAAAAACAAAGCAGATTCCTCCCTTAACATGGTCATGACCCTGGCTGATGTGGCTCAGTTGGTTGAGCGTCACGCCAAGCACCAAAAAGGTCACTGGTTTGATTCCCAGCAAGGGCACATGCCCGCTTGTGGGTTCAGTCCCCACTTGGGTGTGTATGAGAAGCAATCAATTGATGTTCCTTTCTCTCTCTCTCTCCCCCCCCTTCCTCTCTCTAAAAAATCAATTAAAACATATATATTTTTTAAAAATGGTCTTGTATCTTTGGACATGTTATAATGCTCATAGGAATATCACAACAAAGAGTTCTGTAAGTGGAATAATGATGATAGCATTATTATTTTATATGCTGATTTAAAATGTGCTATTTTACATGTTGCAGATTTACAAAAATTTACCTTCTGATATAATTTCTGTGTCAGTCTATATCATATATCTAACAATTTCCCCCTTTGGAGACTTATCAAAATACTTCCATAGTATGTTCATGATTTTACATAAAAACAACTTACCTTTGGGCAGAACTTTGGATTTACAGAGTACTTTTACGTGTACAATATTATCCCTCATGATTACTACCATTTCATGTGTTAGGTTTGATGCTAATATTCTGAGATTAATATATGTATATGTTGGATAAAGCAAATGACTGACTATTCTAATATTCTGATATTCTAATTCCATCATTTCTGGAGTCATTGAAAAACTGGATTTTTATAATTGGAAAAAGGACATATAGCTATAACATAGAAAAGAATAAATAAAAAATCTGTAGTTCGAAATTTGAACTATCTAAATAAATTCAGGATGTGTTTTATTTTATAATTAAAAACAAAATAAAATATTTTCCTGCTCCATCTACTGAAAAGGCCTAGAAACAGTGGCCAACTCAATAGCAATGAGTACCCTCAATGTCCATATTGTAGTCTTAATATACTATTTCCCACTAGAAGAAACCAAATTCCTTGAATAAATTGTTAATTCTAGGGCTGGGCAAAATAATATACAAGATAAACCTGAAAAAGCTTGTTAATGCTCAATTAAGGACACTATCAATGAGTAAAAATTATTAGAGGCTCTCTTGAAGAGTTTCACAATAGCCAAAGCAGAATAACTTGAAAATCAAGAATAATAATAACTGAAATGAATTAAAACAGAAATAAATATATTTAATTACAATTAGTAATAATACAAAAAATAAACTAATTGTTCATTGTTGATAGATAATAATGTGCCAATTTATTATTTTGGAAACTGTTAGATAAAGAGATATAATTAAGTTTTTTTTTTCTTTCCTATATAAAATTGTATGAATGGGAAAACAAATAGTAAATAGGAAAAATCTTTCTTTTAAGAAGTATTTCAGTTAATAAATGAGAAAGAAAGGAGAGAAATAGAATCTCTTCATTCAGCCCTTCTGACTTAATGAATCTGGGCGTTGGTCATTACTGGTTCCTACCACCACAAGAGACAACCAAACATCAAGTGCTTTCTGATGGAAGAACACAACACCATCTATGAAAGCAGTTTTGCTCAAAAACAAACTAACTGACCAACAAATGTAAATTTGATTGCATTTTAGAACCAACTACCAATTCACAGAAAACATAAAGGACAGATGAACATGTTGATGATTACCTTAGGTATGCAATCAGCAAAATTTAGGCCATAGAATAATGGCAACTTATAATGAGTGGATCTCATTTGGAACCTAATTTTTAAAAAAAAACAACTGTAAAGAATGAAAAAATAGTAATCTATCAGGTTATTGGAAATTGGAAAAGTGTGATGACATTAAATAATTAATTAATTTTAGATATTATCCTGTTATTTAGGTTATATGTGTTTTTGAAAGAGTCCTTAATTTTCAGTGATACACAATTTAATATTTATGAATAAAACGATGTGATATCTGGGATTTACTATGAAATAACATGGAACGGGAAAGTAAGGGGGAATAGAGGTAAAATAAAGTGCCATCATGTGCTGATAATTTCTGAAGATACATAAAGTACATAAGGGTTTGCTATTACTATGCTGTCTCTTTTTGTACATATTTAAAATTTACTAAATTTAAAAGTAAAAATGGAAAAGAAAAGAACAAAAGAAGTTTAGAAATAGAAGCAATCTTAAAGCTTTACAGTTATTACATGGTAGAAAAGAATCTCAATGTTTTCCTTCCAAATCCAGTGCACTTTTCATTGTCCCACAATATGTCACAATTCTGAGAAAACTTGAAATTAACTTGAAATTAAATGATAATATCCTCCTGGGGAAATAGTCTTTAACCACTTGTCCTATTTAGTCTAGAAAAGCCATGAAAAGTAAATTAAAGAGCAGTGAAGAAAATAGTCAGTAGGCCTGTGTGAAACAGAGCATGGGAAGTCTACCATTCTTCTATCTATCACACATCCAGCAACAACAGATACAATATTTCTTTCTCTCCAATCATTCAGCTGCTAACTATCCAAAAATAAGACCCTTGGAACTACAGAAAAATAATTGCATCATTCTTCCTGAATGCTTTTTCATGCCATAACATTGAGACACTGATGAATCTTGTTACTATAGCTGGAGCTATAGATATGTGCAATAGCCATGCAACTTTGTGTGCCATTAATCAGCACCCATGGAAGAAATACTGGTTATACCATTGAGAGGAGAAAGGATTCTGCTACCAGGTTTGATACTTTTATTTTCTATCCAATTTCCAATGAATTTGATTGAGTGGTTTTCAAACACATTAATCTGAACTTCTGTGAACTGGGTAAAAAAAGAAGGCATGGTACACATCACAAAATCTGGATCTTATGAGAAGGGAAGCAGTATTTATTATGGCATAAGGGCTTGAATTCTAAGAAACTTATGTTTAAATTACAGCCCTGCCATTTCCCTACTTTGTGACTCTAGTCAACATAGTCTCTCTAAGTATGCACAACTGCAAAATGGTAAAAATAAAACTTCAACCAGAAAATTATGGGTTAATGGGGCAATTATAAGTAAAACATTTATCATAGAAGCTGGCACATACAAATGTACAATAAACAATATTTACCTTGTGTTGCTATTGCTATTGCTATTGCTATTGCTATTGCTATTGCTATTGCTATTGCTATTGCTATTGCTATAGAAAGAAACCAAGAAGTAAATATATTTAATGGTTGTCTCCATTAAAAAGTCTTGTTTGTTCACAATGAAGGGGAAATTACCTGTTTTCATACCCATCATATAGATATAAAACAATTAAATATACAAAACAAGTACATTTTTTTAACCCTCAATATAGATTATTAAGAAAAAACACTATCATCATCCTCAGTTGAAGGGAAGCCACATATTAATCTGCATTATCAGGCCAGGTTTAAGGTCAGGCTCCAGGTCTACTTAAAGACTCTGCTTTGAAATCTGTTTAGCAGATATCACACTTCTTTTTAATGTGTAAATTTAATAACTTAAATAAATTTGTCTTTCTTATTCAAGGCCCTTAGTAAATATCGGTTCCCTTTCTTTGTCCTAAAACAGCTTCCTTAAAATAAAATAAGAAAAACCAAAAAGCCAGATTTTAAATTAGGCCACTAGTTCTTTTTAAGCCCTTGTTGAAACTTAATATTTATTCTTGACTAAAATTTGGAATCTTTTTCTAAGCCAAAATCCTCTTCCTAACCCCCCAAAAAGCATCTTTTACATTTTTCAATACATGTACATATGTTCGATCATGTTCATAATATTCTAATGAATTATAACATAATTTGTAAATAAATTAATATACATATATTTTGACTCATACTCAATCAAAGTATTGAAGATCATTATCCTGGAGAACAGTCTCAGGTTCTTATTCAACTCACACTTCAACTCAACATTGACTTTTAGCACCTACTGGGTGTCAGGGTACTTTGATATATCCTGGCGAATACATAGATTAGTAATTCTGCTCTAGCAGAACACTAAGTCTGGTGGAAAGAGGAAAATTTATGTAACTATTTATGATATAAATAATGTATAAAACTATTTAGGTTGAACCATATGAAATTGTAGATACCAACCATTTTTTATTTATAACAATGGCAATTTCATGTAGTTCAATTAAATATTTATTGTCCTTCACAAAGTCTTTAGTTCTCCCAGAATTTCCTAACATTAATTTGTCCTTTAAATGAACAAGGCCAGTTAACTCTCAGAGTACAAATTTTGTTACCATTAAATATCTTTTATTTAACTATCTTCTTTGTTCTAAATGTATCAACAGAATGGCACAACAAAATTATAATGGTATTCTATGACATTCCCTAACAGATAATACATCCTAGTCCATTTTATTTTTAACAAGTTCTAGAATAAGAAATAGCTAACTACAAAGTATTCAATTATTTCGCCTGAATGCATATTTTTCAGTTATTCATTTCTCATTTTCACAACATCCTGTAATTTACATTAACCCAACCAGGAGTTGTCCCCGGTTTTATATGGTAGATACTGTAGTAACATCATTTTCTTTATTTTTGCCTAAAATATTAACATTTTTTCAGGAGAAATTCTAGCAACTGCAATGCCAGGTCCCTTTGGCTGGTATCTTTTTCTGACTTGGCAGTATTTGAAATTCTCCTGGCTCCTGGCCTCTATAGCACACGGACTGCCAGCCACACAACAAAGTAAGATATAATTGTTGTCTAATAATATCCAAAGATAAATTCTGTACAGCAGTTTCTCTGTTTCATGCACTGTGCCCTCAAAAAACCAGAGATGGTCTGAACTTAATTAGTATCCAGATATAATTTAAACAACCCAAATAGTGAATGACGTGCCTATCAGCATTAGTGTCTATATTGTTATTACAAAATAATATTATTAATATTTGGATTATTTTTAAATATATTATTGACTCAATAAATTAAAATATTTCATAAGTATATGAATTCATTGACAAGAAGTACATAATTTCCAAAAGATCTAAGGAACTAGATATTAACGACTTAGGAGGAAGTGATACTCTATTTTTAAAGCAGAATGTGGGCCATCTATTGGATAAAGACTGTCACATTCACCAAGGGGAAAAGCAAATTTTATGTAGGCTTGACATGGACAAATAGATAGTGTGCTGTCTTTCTGGAACATGAATCCAGGACATGATGGAAAAACTGCCAAGACTTATCACACCTGCTGACAGCTACCCATGCCTGCTGGTTCCTGCGGGCATGAATGATGCCAACATGATAAATATGCAAACTATTTCTAGAAGCCATGATGTTCTAGGCAGGAAACTAAAGGGCTCCTGGGACCCAGGTGTTGTTTTAAATTCTTTCTCCAACTCGATCCATGGCTCAGAAAAGGCAAAAAATGCTGAGCAGCTGATTATATAGATGGTGGCAGAATCATAATTTATGATACAAAAATTGGTGAGCATTGGCTAAGTATGAAATGTATTTTTATAGGGACAGGGATGCATATTTTTCTCTCTCGTGAACTCTTGATCTAATTCAGAGGATTTTAAAGTAATATGGAAGAAAAAATATCAAAATATTAACAAGGATTATAACATTTATATTATATGGACACAGAAAGATAAATATTTGGAAGTTTCCCAAGGTGTTCACAGGCTAACATAACTGGGTTACAGAAAATACCAGTGTCCTCAGAAAACTATGTATCAAGGGCCAGAGCATTATAATAAAAAAGATGTGTGTGTGGGTGCCCTTTCACTGTGCACCTATGCATTCGCCAAGAGAAATTGAGAGATTCAATAGTAGATGCAGCAGTGCAAGCGTAGACCTTAATTAAAGAAACAAGTCTTTTAGAAGGAAAGTTATAATAAAAAAGTATACCTTATCTGCTGAGATAGAAATGTTAAGGTAGCAAGATGCTGACAATGCAAGGAGACTGGATTGTAAGTGGCACTATTTGTAAAGATTGTTAGAAAAAATCAACAGGCTCAAAACTGAGTCACTCGTGCTAAGCAAACCAGGACTCAGTATCTAACCTAAATGCGGTTTCAACCTACCCCAGGAGTGTCATTTTAACTGGTCAGTCTGGGATTTCCTGGTCATCACTAGTGAGGAAATCCCTGAAGACCCCTTCCATCCCCCAAAGTAGGGTGAGTTAAGCCTGGCATCATCCACTCTTTGCTAGAAATTTCCATTTCCTGGCCC
Organism: Miniopterus natalensis; assembly: GCF_054644295.1. NCBI lineage: Eukaryota > Metazoa > Chordata > Mammalia > Chiroptera > Miniopteridae > Miniopterus > Miniopterus natalensis. The sequence continues at coordinate 52,425,852 of NC_142085.1, read as the reverse complement.
CTTCTGTCTATAAAAACCTTCCTCTCCGCAGCTCTGCAGAGCTCCTTTATACTTGCTGAATGGGATGCTGCCAGATTCATGAATTGTTGAATAAAGCCAATTGGTTCTTTAAATTTCTTCAGTAGAATTTTGTTATTTAACAAGATGATACAGACTATTTGGTTAGATGATTGAAATGGATGATTATACCACATTTATATCCCAAAATAAGGGGGTGATTAGTTATACAAATGATAGGAAGAAGGAAAGAAAAAAGAGTGTTCAACTCTCCTTGGAACGTTATTCAACTAGAGAAGTTAATTTCTTCTCTCGCCTGCCTGTCTGGCTGCCAGAGGAAGCTGAGGGTACGCAAGACACCGGTGGCGACACTGGAATGACGGGAATATGACTTGTGTGACTATGACTTGCCAATCTAACCTTCAAGATAATCTCAGGGAAGGGTGGTTAGTAGATGGGAATTATGGGATACAATTATAATTTAGTCCATGTGTTTAGAAATCAGATTTTAAAGCTTTCAGAAAACAGCAAGACCTAAGATTTTTATATGGTGTAAAAGCTCCATCGGAAAGTATTGAAAAGAAGTCCTTTGAAAATCAAAACTAAAATATTACAATTATAAATGATCCTGATAAGGAGGGAAATTGGGAAACATCTAAAAATATGCCTGCATGGAGAACATCCCGAAGAGCTACGGTTTAAAACTACATATTTACAAAAAAGAGCAAAGAAAGGATGGAGTTAAGAATTTTTTTAATGTAAGCGGCATCAAACTTTGAGGCTAGTTCAAATAAAGCTCAATTTTACAATGTAAACACATACCACCCATCTACTCATAAGTAAAATGTCCCTCCATCCACCTGGGTAAGAACAACCATCAGCCTTTCTAACGTGCAGAACTCTGCCAGGTGTTAAGCACTGACTCTGCTGATAATTAGCACTGGGACAGCAGGCCCGGCATGTGTAGCTGTTTGCTCTGTGAGTTCTCGCAGATGTAGAGCCAGCATACTCTGTGATACGGTGGATATTCATTCTGATATATTCTCTGCACTGTATAAATCTAAAGTTTAGATCTCTAAAACCTAGAGATTTATAGCACTTTTTGCTACCAGTCAATATTATTTCATTGAATAACATGTTGATATAATATCCTCAGCTTTAATCAAAAACTAAATAACTAAATAACTATAAAAATGTTATATACAGCCTTTGAGGACCACTTTGTTTAATATTTTTATATAAATATTTATTTAATAAATTTAGCTTAGAGCACAAAAAAAATTATTTTTCCAAATAAACTAATAAAATATTTCCCTTTAGCTATCATGGGAATTTTATAAACCATTTTGCTCACTTTTTGCTTACCAACAAGGAGGCTCAAAATTAAATTAGTGCCCAGATAAAGTAACTATAATGTCTACCCTGACATTGCCTTAAGTAGTTCTTACTTTTTCTTTTTTTAATATGTCTTTATTGATGTCAGAGAGAGGAAGGGGGAGAGAGAGAGAAACATCAATGGTGAGAGAGTTGCCACTGACCAGCTGCCTCCTGCACGCCTCCAACTGGGGACCGAGCCCGCAGCCGGGCATGTGCCCCGGCCAGGAATTGAACTGCAATCTCTTGGATCCTAGGTTGATGCTCAAACGCTGAGCCTCGCCTGGCCGAGCTGTAGTTCTTACTTTTTAGTTACTTTTAGGGTAAGGAAAAAATATGGAAATGATAAAGCCTGTCACATTGGACACTTGATATCACGTGTTCAAATTAAGGTTGGTATTGACAAAGTTCAGGACATGGTACCCCCAAATATGGCATCTTATCCTTGAATATTTTAAGCTGAAGTAGTCTGAGAAAAGGAAAAACAGGAAGGTCACTCTGACCCCTCCCCTAACCCCCTCCTTCCCTGAAACATCATAAAACCCTCACGAGAGAGGAGCCCTCCTTATATCTGGAGGAATCCAGCATGTTTATGTTTGAAGACAAAGGGACACCAAAAAGAATCCTAACAAAGTTAGGATTAGCCTTGCTAAATTCCCCCTATTTTACTATAATTACCTTAACCTATTATACTCTTTAACCTATTATATTCCTCCAGTATTGTCCACTCTTCCTCAGACCTCACATAAACTACTCAGGTCTGTTTTTTGGGGTCTTCGTTTCCTTACAAGGGTTTCTGTGTCATATAAAATTTGCATTAAATAAATATTTACGCTTTTCTCTTGTTAATGTGTTTTTATTTGTTTAATTTTCAGAGCCAGTCAGGAACCCTAAGAGGTTAGAGGAAATTTTTTTCCTCCCCTACAGAGGTATTGTTAGAGACTGGAAGGAGAGTACCATGGAACTCCAATACTAATTCCTTTTTCTGTGTCAAGGGAAACAAGGTTTAGACTGGAAAAGACTATGAAAAGAGACCTCTGAAGGCCAAGATAGAGCCTTTAGGAAGGCAGTTTTAAGCTAAGATTCTGTGCTCGGTGAATTGCATCCCAGTGCACAGAGAAATTTTTCAAATAAGATGCTCAAGCACTTCTGAGATGCTAAAGACAGTAGAGGCATTGATTTGCTATTTCCAGATATAGAAAAAGTTATATTCTGATAATCAGCCCAAGAAAAATTTTATGATAGCTTTTTAACTTGATTAGAACTCTACAGTGAGGCAATATCACAGGGCATACTGAGAACAGCATGGCATAATAGAATGCTGACCTTGGGGAGGTAAGCCTGGGTTTATCCTGGCTGTGATATTTATTAGCTGTTGAACTTGGGCATATTATTTGGCCTAGCTGAACAAAATTGGGACATAGTAAGCAATTATGTCATATAACTATAACTTGCTTTTTTGATGCAGTTGTGGATCATTTTATACTTCCCTGGTTTTAATAGTTATCAGATGAAGGGATCACAGTTTTGGCATAAAGATTATTTTAAAGTGAAAACATTTGAACTACAGAAGATACAGAAAATAATCTTATCTGAATTTGCCTTATCTGACTAAAGCAGTCTCCCGAAAGCACAGCTGTCATTAACCCCTCCAAGAGAGTTTCCTGTGACTTCAGCTGCCATGGAGACAGAGAGCCCATCCTATTGGTATAATAAGCTCAATAAAACCTTCTATACTTTCCCATCGCAGCTTTTTGCTTTTTTGTTAAGATAGTATGTAAACCCTTACTTCCAGCTATTCACGGAGTTACTTATCACTGAGTACTCTCTGTGTACAAGTAAATAAACCTGGCTTTTTCTCCGGTTAAGCTCTTTTCAGTTAATTTGCAGACCCCAACCACTGGAACCTATAATGGGGGAGGAAAAAGTTTTCAATAGATAAATTCTGTAAACAAGTTAAATCTGGATTTCAACAGGAAGTTATGGGGAAAGTCTAGTAATATCCTTATAAAGAGAAAGAGAAATCTGGATTAGGTGGCCTAATTTAATGGATTTCTTACTATTTGAATATACAGTGGTTCTTGAGCCAGCTTTCTAATATAATCACCTGGTGATTTTTTTTTTTTTTTTTTAATTCTCACACCTAAGTCATACCTCAGTCCATTTTATACAGTCAAGGTTGAGAACCACTGTCCTAGAGGAAAATTTCATGCATGTTTGCAGCTTTCCCTGACCCTGTCCTCCCCAAAGTGGTGGTTAGTTTATTTTTTTCTATTTTTCATCTGGAATGAGAACCACAAAAGCCAATTAAATTTTCAGATGACAGGTTTTAACATGGGGTCAAATCTAATAAGATAAAAGAAAAACAGGAGCAAAGGTTAAGTTGTGCACATAGTTTAAAATTAAAATAATCGCTGTATAAGTACAAAACACAGTAGTGTAACTTAAGAGCATGAGTCCTTCCTATTCTTTTCATTTTCTATTTTTGGCTGTTGTCATTAGGTATTAAAACGATGAACATTTGTGTTTCTCCTGTGCCATGCGCTGTGCTGAGTGCTTTCCAGGTGTTGGCTCCCTTAATCCTCATAACCCAGGAACAACAAATATTATGCTATTTTCCAGCCAAAGAACTGCTGAGAGACCTTAAGTGACTTCAGAAGGCTAAACCAGCCTGGAAAGCAAGGGCTTAGTGCATTCTGCTAGCTAAGCCTCTGTCCCACACCACAAAGGCATAGTAGATTTGTACTGGACTGGATCTGCTAAAAAGCTGCTGGTAAGGAAGGCTCTAATTAGTATCTAGAGACACTAAAACATGAACTCTCAACAAAGGAAGGAAGGGAGGACTCTGCCATGTCACCCCCAGAGGGCGAAACTGGTTCTTGAGCAGGAACAAATCTATAGTACAGTAGCCCCCCTTATGTGCGGTTTCTTTCTGTGGCTTAATTATCCACAGTCAACCTTGGTCTGAAAATATCAAATGGAAAATTCCACAAGTAATAGTAAGTTCTAAATTGTGCACTGTTCTGGGTTGCGTGAGGAAATCTCACACCGTGCTTCTCTGTTCGCCCAGGATGTGAATCATTCCTTTGCCCAGGATATTCCTGCTGTTTTTGTTACCTGCCTGTTAGTCACCTGGGTTAACGGATCACTGACGAGAGAGATAGAGATAAAAATAATATATTCACATAAGTTCTATGAATATAGGCAAATTGGAAGGAAATTTACCAGGGCAGTGCAGAGACCTGAAAAACTTAAGTAGATTAGATGAGAAGAAACACTGAGTAATGGGAATAGTGACAGTTGTTCCCACTCAGCCTCGAGAGTATCTGAGAAATACATATTGCTCTTAATAATACTGTGGGAGTTCAGAACATGTCACTCTAAAATGTTCCTCTATGGTATGTGGATTGCTTTGAGCTAAAGGCAATTTTAGCTTCAAGCTCAAAAGCAACTTCTGCCCCTCCCTTCACCTGAAACAACTTGAATTAGGGGCCTAGCCCATAATAAGAGATGATTGGATATAGCCTCTTTTGACCTACTCACTAACCATCTGTTCTTATCACCCTGCAATGACCCTCTGAAGACCCCAAGGCACCTTACCACGCCTCTAGCTCAGAATGTTTTGTATACCCATGTTCTCTTTCTGTTTCTTAACCTCCAGCATGTGGGGTCTCTGACTCTCTCATGCATAGGGTTCCCATACATATGTATGGAAAAAATTTGGTTATTTTCTCTTGCTAATCTGTCTCATGTCTACTTGATTAGACCAGTCAGAAGAACCCTGGGGATAGAGGAAAAGTTTGTTCTCCCATAATATTTACCCAATCAAAAAATATATTTTTCATAACATTTAGAGATAATTTTACATGTACTATGTTATTTCTTCACAGAAAATCATGAAGTAAATAAAGTATAAAAGTCCCATTAAAGAGAAGATGTCCAGGGGTGAAATGATTTGCCCAAGGTCCCCCTGCTAGTCAATAACAGAGCCCGAACTAGAGTCCACACCACAGTCCACTGCTCTTTCATTTATGACAGTGTCACAGAATCTCCCCTTAACAGTCCTGATAATTCTGAAACCCATAAAAATGGCAAAATGCTTTCAGATAGATTAAGTAATGTGATGAACAAAAATTAACAGAATGGTTTTAAATAAATATACTCCCCAACCACCCACTGAGGTCCTACACGATTTAATCAATCTTCCTGTTTCCCATCGGCAGAAACAGGACAGGGAAATCAATAGCATACGATCGTCCATTTGAAGTTATAGATGCTCTTTTCAGTTAAAGTACTTGACACATCCAAAAAACATCTTACTATGACTATGGTATTTTGTAAATAGTGAAGAACCAGGAATAATTTAATCATATAAATGATATATCAGGCTCTCGCCTTAATTGACAATTTCATAGATAGTCTCTCAGTGAATAATAAACATTTGTGAAAAGAGAAGTAGGGCTTCTTGTGTCTGGGCACTATGCAGACTGCTGCCCTTGATATAAAACCTTTACAGTGCTTGCCCCTGCTACCTCTCATCACAGTCCCCGTATCTATTTTACTTCATGGCACTTGTCACCACTGATAAAATGTTATGTTGCATTTGCTTATTGCCTACTTCCTCCCTCTAGAACAGCTATGCTCTTCAAGCGTGATTCTGTCACTCAGGGGACATCTAGCACTCTATGGAGACATTTTCAAGGAATACTAGAGGCACCCCAATGGGTCAAGACCTGGGATCCACCATGTACTGCCTGGCAGCCCCCCACAACAAAGACTTATCTAGCCCAAATGGTCAACAGTGCCAGGTTGAGCAACCCTGCTCTAGAATGTAAGCTCTCTATGAAGATGAAGACTATCACTTTGGCATAATAAATATTTACCTCATGAATGAGGAGATGGATGAATGAGTGAATGGTGCCAGTGACTCAGAAGATAAAGAAGCTAGAGGTCCGAAAGCTGTGCAGATAGGGCAGGTAGGAACTCCAGAACAATTTCCAGGGGGAAATTACAAAACTGAAATTTTCACTACATCATCAAAACACAAACCATGAACAGTCAGAAACAGGCATTGTGTTATTAACCTCTTAAGAATTTACTTTATAATTTACTTTACATAATGTGCCTATGAAGTTGTGATGATTTTCCAGTTCTTCAACACAACAGTCTAATTCTGTGACATATGAGAGGAGCTGTCGCTTTTCACATAGGAAAAAGAAAAGTTATATATCTCAATCTCTGTTTTCTTAGATTTGTTATTTCTTTCTGAATAATCAATACTTCATTTGTCTCTAAAACTCATTTCATTATGTTCATCCTAAATACCCTGTGGACACTGGAAGATTTTCCTGATTTTAATCAATTTTGAACTGGATTGATTTTTTGCTCAACCTTTCACAGTGCACCATATACTTTCATATCTACAGCCAACGTAGACCTACAACCTATGAAAACATTTTGCGGATAGGTAGAAGAATCAACATAAAAGCAGTAAAACTGAAACTCTTATTAGTACATGACCCAAACCTAGAGATCAAATGGAGTCATGGTTTTTGAATATTTTTCCATCATGATACCATTTTTTTGGATGAACGTTGATATTTCTGACATATTGTATAAATATTATAATATAAAGCAATTATCAACCACACTAGGGAAAAAAGTGTGCGTGCACAAACACCAAGAACTGAAAAATATTATGTAATAATTTGTGTGGTTAAGGTTTCTGTCTTTTGCAATGTTTGTGATATGCTATCACTGCTCATTTGAAGATGGTGCAATGAGTATTAGTATGTCTCTATGGGTTCTTGATTTTACTATCTGAGAGAAAACATTTGTAATTCAAAGGAAAATTATGTATTATCTCTAGCACTCAAACTTAGCAGGCCAAGATTATAATTCTACTGAAGATAGTTTAAAACTCTATAAATTGTAGGTAACTGACAGACACAAAAATTCTGTCCTATCTGGTAAAGATCCACTTTACTTCCCTTCCCTTTCTTGTAGAAAAGAACAGTTTTGCCTCTATTTGCATATTCCTGGTCTATAAATGTGTTTGTTCTTTGAATTTCCTTTTTAACTGGTATTGACATCTGCCTGATTCCCTTAAGAGTTAAATAAAAATAGTTAACACATATTCATCTTTATATCTGTGTGAGAGTAATAATTTTTACCTTTTTATTTAAACTCTGTTATCTATTTTGTGGCTTACATAAAAGGTGGGTTTAGGTTCTTTTTTTGCCAAATTCCCTAAAAGAAACCATAAGTGAGAATGTTTTTGTCATGTGTCTCCCTGTTTTTCATTCTGAAATTTACACTGTATTTAAATTTTGTATTTATGTAGCTTTTGAAATTGCTCATGAGTTGCATCAATGTATCTACCTGTTTTCCAATTAGAGTGAACCTGGGCAGAGACTTCCTGTACACTTTATTTTCACTTCTCCCTAAGGTGCTTAGTACAACAGATTTTCATGGTGGTCACCTCTACAGAAAGGCAACAGAGTGACAGAGGGCAGGAATTAGAAATAAATAAAGGAAACAAAACAGTTCCTTTCGCAACCATGTTGGGATGGGAATTGCCATTTATGAAATAGTCACAATTCACTTATAGTTTAAATCCTTTCCTTCCTTAAGGTGTGTAATGCTCTCTTTACTGCTGGGGTAATTTCTAAGACTTGTTAGCTACTGGGACTGAAACTGCATAGAAGTACTTGAAGATAGGCTTGCAAGGAACTATGAACAGTAATCGATCATCTACTTTGCATTTCAAAGTAGTGATAAGATATGATAACACTTTGAAGATGAACATTCAGGTAAATTGCAGTGTGTGAGTTGCAGGGTTTACTAACCCTTCAGACTCAAACAGCTCTTTCCCCCCCTTTCCCTCGGGGTTTGATATTAACTTCCCATTTTATTCTCTCAAGTCCTGGCTGAGCCTCTCATTTTTGCTGCTTTTCTTGTGACTTTCCCTTCTGTGGAGCCTCTTGTCTCTCTCTACCGGTTCTTGCTATTCCTCTCCCTTGGTCTTTTCTCTTTCTCGGGTTTCTCCTCTCCCACTCCTAGCTGCATTTGTTTCTTTTCTTGGTTCTGACTCATTAAGAAAGGGAGGAGGGGAAGAATGGGGCAAACGACAGCTAGGACACAAGGACTGTACATATCAAGGGCTAGGGACGCATTCATAGCAATTAGTTTATGACATTTTTGACGGGGAGTAAATAACATACTTGTCAGCACGTGTGTGTTTTTTACTTTAGTAGTCTGCCTCACAAAATAGAGTTAGAGCAGGTTTTATATTATGTATTCTTAATTTATATATCAGTCTCAATCTCATTCTCACATACATGTTTAATTCAGCTGGTTAGGGATCAGGAGTTCTCTATAGAAAAGTCCTCACTGCCTTAGATGTAGACATGATATACCACATCAGCATATCTAGATTCCACAGAAGGAAATAGTTTTATTCCTAATGAAATGATAAAGAAGCTCATACAGGAAAAGACTGCCTTGTTTACCCTTAGATATTATTATGAAAGCCTTTAACTGACATTTCATTTATTAAAACATATGGATCTAAAGAAACTTAAGGCTATTTACAAATAACTTGCAAATAAGTATGTAAACACTGATTTACTAGTCAGCTAATTGCAGTTCATACAGTTCATCACTGCTAATTAGAAAAATTATAATACCGATAATGCCTATTCTCTTTTTAAAAAATTTGAGTGCAATTATTTTATATTAAGAGTAAAATGACTATAAATTTCAAATATTCTATTTCTGATTTTTTTATGCATGAGAAAGATCAGAATTTTTTTCTTTCTTTCCACAGTCCTATTTCAGCAATTGGTAAAGTCAGTAGTTCAAGATCTGACAAATGATACATTTTTATTTTTCAATTCTTTGGAATTATAATGAATTATATTTTAGTTAGTGAATAAAGACATTTCTTAAGGTAAAGTACACTATATCTAGAAAAGCCTATAAAACAGGAAATTGACTCTTTATGTATAATTAGTCAATCTACTTAGATGACATAAATTCTATAATTTCTATAGATATATGGAATAATTATCCAAATAATTTTAACTCTTTCAAAGCAATCAAATTAATACCTAAGAATGGTTTTGTATAAGTCTGCCTAAGTATGTGTATGTATGTGTGTGTAGATGACAGGAAGATGCACAAATAGATCAATAGACTGATTGATAGAAAAATTTGAAAAGTGAGAAAAATGTACTTCTCTAATTAAATGCATAATCATGGATGCTGATCCATGTTACTGATGCTAAGTGGTTTCCACTTTAATGAGCCATTTTAAATGAAATGGTTGCCTGCAATTAGACATCTGCAATCCAAGGAAAGCAAGCCAACTCTGGTCTGGCTGCCAGAATTACAGTGCATTCCTCAGCAGGACAATGAAGAGAAAGGATAATTGTAATGATAACATATACATCTTTAGTGTTCTGTGGTTGAAAGAGTGTGCAAAACAAGTCTTCTTAATATATTTAATTGCTTACTGTTAATAAAGGGTTGTCAAAAGAGTTGCTTTTAATATAGCGATATTCCATTAGCAGTATTACTACTCGATAGTCACAAAATACCTATTTCAACACAGGAACATGCATAGAAGGAAATAATAATGGATTCTTACATTTTATAAGTCTCAGCTATTTGTTTAGGGTCACAATTAAGGGACCAGATAGGTTATGATATTCCTGAGTGAAGACAAGTATCACATCCCTTAAAATATTTGGATGAATGTTAATGGGCTTACATTTGTCCTAGATAACTGAGTCATTTAAGGCAACATATTCATCTTAATATTAACAATATTGAGAGCTTCTTGTATGTATTTTTATCCCCATGTTAAATAAATGAGAAAACTTAAGCCCACACTGCTATTGCACATCAGTGGTAGTCAAAATTCAAACCCAGGACTGGATTAAAAGCCCATGCTTTCAACCACTATTAATTAATAAGCTTGATTACATTTTCTTTTTAAAAACAATGGCTGGTGTCAGAGATGTCAATATAGATTTTGGCTGTGCCACTGCATGATGTGATTTGGGGAAGCTGTTTCACCTCTCCAACCACCAGTTTCTTTATGTATAAAATAGGAAAGAAATATTTGAAATACAGGGTTTTTAACATAACCCAATGAAATAAGGTATGTATTGTGTCTAGCACATAGTGTGTACTCAATGGTCTAATTCACTTAGTCTATGACAGTTATCTGATTCACATCATGTAATTCTTATATTGGCCATGCCTGTGATAAGTTAATCAAATTAATTTCAAATATCTTTGTTTGGCTTTTAGGTTATTACCTTTTCTTACCTCAACCAAATAATTTATTGAAATTATTTTTAAATCTAATTTTACTACATCTGGACAAGTACCATTTGGCAATTTATTCACAATCATGCACATGAATCACTTTTGCATGGATATTAGTTTGTGTAGAGTTCTTACCTCTAAAACACACACACACACACACACACACACACACACACACACTTCACATGCACATAGAGAACTCTCAATTATCTACAGGCCATACCTTCGCTTTATATTTTGAAGCTCTCATCTCAGGGGTGGGGCAACAGGGCCTTTAGGCGCCTCACCTTCTCACCTCCCACTCTCACCTCTTCTGCGGTGGTCTGTATTTTGTACCCTTGTGCAGCTTAATGGGCAATGGACTGGGCCCTCATTATAGCACAGTCAGAAGGGATACCTCTGAAGCTAAGATTTCAAATAGCTTTACTTTCTTCCCAGGAAAAGTAGAAATCAGTCAGACAAATCATTAAAAGATAAAAAGAGTTGAAAGAGAGCATCCAAGTGCTGTGCCTGTCATGTACTGGTCTGGTGAGCAAAGCCAGCTGAGCTGTGGGAAGCCGGCCAGCAGCAAAGAAGAGCCAGAGCAGGCCACCCACAAGCAATCTTTGCAACTCACTTTCCTGATAAGGTTTTTATGTACTCTAGGAATATCAGACATACCAGTAATAAGCTTTATTCTTTAAAGTACATTCCCATTTCAAATATCCTGTTCTATTATCTACTAGTTTTGCATTAGTCAGAATGGTATTACTCGAAATATGAAATAGTATTCTATTTCCTTTCATTTCCTCCCACAAAGGGTTGCCTATTTCTTTGCATCAATATAAATAAGAATTAGTTGTCTTATATTGTTAAATAGGAGATATTTGGGAGAATTAATGTATACACTTGTTCAATATAGCTTAGTGCCTGGTATTCAATAAATATTTAAATAATTTCATATATATGAATGAATTGATAAAGTTCATGCTTACATTTTGCCATATACAAGATAATGATTAATCTGAAAAATATAAAGTATCAGATACTAAAAACAAAGACAAAAACACGCTTTAGGGAAAATATTATTAAAAGTTACTATCTGTGATACTTTCAAGCAGGTAGTTTCTGCCTAGGTAAGGTGTCAGGCAGGCCAATATCTGTAACAAATTCAAAATAAAATATGATTTTGTCCGCTTTCCTGGCTTGGTTCCTATGTTGTAGAAATGTTGTAAAAAATAAAAGCATTAGCAAGTACAGGTTTATATTTCAAAAAACAAACTCATTGATCCTATCATCCGTATTTTTTTCCGTTTTTAAAAAGTGTCTAAACAAAATGCTAAAAATACAGCAGTCACATAACTTTATGGTTTCTTTACTTACATTGTTCAAACATGCAATCATCATTTGGTATTTTTGACAATATGTTACTTTGGATATATGTTTTAATTTCCACCAATATAAATTCCTATTTTCATTTATAGGTACTCTAGTCATCAGTGTAACTGGCATAGGCTTGGTTCCTATCAAAAGCAAGTGATTATAAATGTTTATACTCCTTTCTGTCAAACTTGATTCCTGTTTGTATGCATATCTGAATTACAAGTTCATTATCAAAACAGAACTATAACCAATTCATGAGGATATTATATATTCAAGTTTTCTTTATGCATTTAAAAAATGAACCACTTAGATCATCTATTCATTTTAGTACCTTTCATATGCTTCCACAAAACCACTGCCATAATCTTCTGAATCAACAGACACTATCTTCTCATTAGAAATTCTTGGTTTTCTATTAAAGTAGAGACCAACCAAGCATAACCACTTTTAATGAAGATTACATCTTTTCTCTGGACACTGAGAGGTTATCCAACACATGAGGATTATTCTTCAAATCCTCCTATGAAGAGAAAATTACAATAACTACCTAAGGCCTATCTCAGTGTTATGTATATAAGTGCAGTTTTCAATCTTTATGAGGTCTTTAAAATCCTAAAAAAAAAAATGGTTGTATTTAAAATTAACTGGTTGACTTTAATATTTGGATAGTTTTATTAATAAAATTCACACAAAAGCATTGTTATAAGTAACCTCAATGAATACTGGTGATGAAATCACCATGTAATTTACATTATGAACCAAAAGCGAATATAGTTTAAGAATGTATGGATCAATATTCATTTTCCCTGTAGGGATGAATGATTGGGTGAGCTCAATATGTCATCTTAAAAATATCAAAATTAAAGTCTTTGGGCTGTCAGTGACCAGTGCAAAGTGACACTTTCTAGAATTATGTCCAGAGACCCAGGGCCTTAAAAATATTGAACATTAAAGTTATACATCTAAAAAATAATATTATAGCGAAGGTAAACATGCATTAAGGCCAACATTAATTATTAAGTCATTCTTATGATTATGCTACCTGTACAACAACATAAAAATATTACATCTTTTCTCAGATGATTTACTCATGAAAATGTCTTTTGACAGAAATAAGTAAAACATAATCAATGTCTCTGTTATCCCTCAAATGCACAAGGCAAATACACATACATTTTCACTACTTACTTAATTTTCTGAGAAAATGAACAGCATCTTTTCCTCTTATAAGTCAGTGTAGAGGTGATTTAGATAAAATATTTCAGAAATTGTAACAGTGATGACTAGATTTAACATTTACCGGAATCCCACAGAACTAAAATCGGACAACCTTCAATATATGGGGCAATTAACCACTCAAATGTTCTTCCTAATGATGTTTCTTTTGAGAACCTTGCTTTGGGAAAAGGTCAGAAAAACAAAAGAAACTAATATCTGTAAAAGACAGATATCTTTGAAAGACAACATTAAGTTGGGGACAAAAGTAGCCATTTAATATATGAATGATTGTTATCTGTGAAAAGCCATATGCCTGGACCATTGTCTCAAAATAGCTACTAGATATATTGATTTCACAAAGTAAAGTAGAAAATAATTTTTATAGAGTTTAACACTGGAGGAACTGGGAGCATAGCAGAGAGCAATAAAATGGAGATAAGACAGGAAAGGCATGCCTAGATTTCAGGAGTCCCTCAGTTAGATTCCTGTGGGATAAGGAAATGTCACAGTGGAGAGGAGGGCGGATGCTCATCATTTCATCCCACAAATCTCTGAACTCTTATATTAATCCATCATATCACTGATTCTGTCACTTCATTAGATTATTTAACCATTTAAAGTATCTCTTCTCTCCCCCACTAGGTACCAATACATAAACACAGAAATTACGTCTTGATAATCTTTCATTAATGCCTTGTCCACCTAGTAAAATGTTCCCATGTACATTTTATATACCCAATAAATTCATCCTGATATCTTAGGGATATAGGCTATCCCTAAGAGAAGGATGATTATATAATTTATCAACCAACTGAGGAATTTTTGAGAATGAGAAGGGGCATTAACTATTATACTGTGAAAACCAGGAATGCCCAGGACACAAGAGAATGTCTGACCACCCAACCTAAGATAAATGTGGCTACTCCACAAATTCTTTGAGGGTTAAATGTGATAACAACTATTAACCTATGTGAAGGATATATACCTTTCATTTTTTTTTCCTTTATCTTTAGTGGGAATACAATTTTCCAATGGTAGAAAGTTTTACTCTACGGAATGCCATCTTTAACTCTCCCACCCCCGGAATACAACGTCAAGCACTAAATGATGCTAGAACTGCATTTAAGATGTTTTCGTTTTCTCAGGGTTGACACTGGCTCAGTCCTGTTATTCTTCCAGAGGATCAGAATACTGTAAATGAGTTTCTGCAACTGACATGGTAATGATCTTTATGATGGCTGTAAGTTCCTTCCAAGCATTTAATCCTGTAATAATTAGTGGGATTTATAATGTTAACTTAACAAAAAATAATGTCTAACTCATTTCTATTTTTACTTATTTTTTTAAACTCATGTTTAAGACCTAGAACAAAACCCCTAGAAATTAGTAATAAATAATGCACAACTGTATACTTTAAGTGAAATCTAAATTAAGCAAAATTCTGTTAGCTGAATAGAACATTTGTTTAAAAAGGAGACAACAGTATGGCGATGGCCAGAGGGAAGGAGGGGTGAGAGGGGAGTTGAGCAAAGGGGGGGGAGATGAAGATATAGATATTAGTGTCAACAATAAAAAATAAAATAAAATATAATAATTAAAAGAGACAAAGTAACTGCTAGGCTTAAAGAATGATAAAATAAGATATTCAGATATATTCAACCTACGTGCTGTGAGACTATAGAGCATATAGGAGAAAAAAATAGTAAGTAAATCCTTTCCATGGGCAAAGCATACTAGCTATTTCATATACAAATGGCAGTTTTAGTTGACAGAGCTCAAACTTCCTGAGAGTGTTGGGCTGCGATTGTCTAATAATCCATTGGGAACACATTCAAGATAGTGACTTTTCCTGTAATTTTGTTGCAACTAGATAAAGGATGAATAACCCAGGTGGAAAAGAGGAGAGAGAAGAAAGGGGAAAAGTCATCCTGAGCTACACTGAATAGTCAATAAAAACAAAAAATATGTTTCTTAAAATGAATAATTGAATTAATCGCATTTATCTTTAATTGCATTTAACTTTAATAGAAAATTGTGTTCTTCCTTTCTCTCTCTCTCTCTCTCTCTCTCTTTCTTTCTCTCTCTCTTTTGGAAAATGTATGAGCTCAAAAATATTAGAACAACTTATGCTTCTTTGTAAAATGAAAACCATCACCACAGTGGCTCTAGGAGGTGTCAATGGACTATTAAATGGGAAATCATCTGTTTTCAGATTTTAGTTTACCATCATTACATTCCTCCAGTGAGCTGTTATCTGGTAAAGGAGGCCTTAATCACCTCCTATTTTGGCAGAAAACCTCCATGCATTTAGCACAGCTATTCATATTGTAATGTGCAATCACCTCCATGCAAAAATTTCAACTAAAATACATGCTTTCCCAGCACAGCACTGCCATTAGTGCATCTAACTGCCCACTGAACTCTGAAAACTTAGTTATTCTATTCCAGTCTATTGAGGGCTCATTATTTAATCTGGGCCTATTTGATGGCTCACAGTTATTGAGTTAATTTCCCTCCTTTTTCTTTCTCCTATTGGTGTTAGTCCCTTGGTGTAAGACATACACAGACATAAGTAAATGATATAAAATCAAATATTACCACAGGTCATGTGCATGTTTGGCTAGTACATTTTGTTAACAACTCCTTCGCTCTAGCTGCTATATAGTTAATGGTGAGAGGATTTGAAGGCAAAACAGCAACCAATGGGCCTGGAGAGAATGTGTTTGATACTTTCCTGTAACAGCTGCTATTTCATTCAGGAAATCCGTTATGCAACAAATTAAAAATGCTCAGGACAATTATGTAGTCTTGAAAAGAATCTCTTGCAGTATGTTGCACATTTCAGAACGTACGTTTATATGGTTTCTTTAGAATATATTCAAATAAAAATGTTTCATATATATTGTTCTTGGGAAGTACAGTAAGAAAATCCTGGATTTGAGGGAGGGGAAATGGAAACACTGAGGGAGATATATGCTTTATAGATCATTATGTTTGTATTTTGCACACTTAATAGTTTAGAAATGTTCATCAATTTGTATTTTCTTTAGAGATATAATTTATTACTGGACAAATTATAATAAAGTGATGACTTTACTCAGAGCATGAAGACAGCATGTCAGGGATGAAAAGCCCTTCCTGGTTGAGGGTCACATATCAAATTTGGTATCAAATTTTCATTTCTAAGAAGCGCGACAATGGACAGACTCAAAGGATCTCTCTGGGCCTCAGTATCTTCATGGAAAAACAAAGGTGGTGAACTGGGTAATCTCAGAGGCCCCCTTCTGCTATACAAGAGGAGAATACTGTACTTACTGGCAGCATGAACTCACAAGGACTTTTCACAAAACACCAGGGAGTCACGGCCCAGATAAGGGAGGAATGGCCATGGTTGGGAATATGAAATTTATAATCTTTTCTTCTTCATAAAAATCTTGTAGCTTGGAGATAACTTTCAGTACCTGTATATTTTCAATTCTTCTTGGAATATCAGTATTCAGTAATAGTAGAAATACATTTTTACACCTATATTGAGACCTGAATGTCTGACCTTTTCTCTGACGTGTGATATTAGTCACTATTATCCATATTAATGTTTATAGTAAAATGGATCTCATTTCTATTATAATTGTGCATCTGACATTCAATTGATTTCTAGTATAAATATTGTCCCTCTCTCAATATATTAAAATCTCTTAGAAAATAGCAATGATTTCTCTTTATTTCTCTTGAAGGGCACCTACAATAAAATAAGTGAATTTGCCAATAGCACAATGGAGCCTTGCTGGGGAACTCAATTAGTATCAGTTTGTAGTTATTTTTATTTTATTTTAATGAATAAAATATAAAAACAAACATTGTAAATTCAGAATAATTTGGCAGCATCGACAAAATAACAATACCTGATACAGGAACATGGGTAGGAAGGTAAATAATATTTTATTAATAAGTACATTTCCATTAAGAAGAAATGCTAATATAATTTAACACTACATTATAAGATTTGTTGGAACCAAATATTTATGAACTTGGGTAACACAGTTTAAAAAAGACTGAAGACTTCCCCAAATACATACAACACTGTGCTAAATCTGTGAATCAATTTTGGATATTATGGATGTAATAGATTATTGTGAGTATCAGTTGCTTTAGTTTTAATGATAAATTTAAATTGATACTATTTACTCATGTCCTTGCACATTCAATATATATGTACTGAATTCCTCTTCAGTATCAAATATTGAAGATAAGAACATTAAGGCAAGTGCTTCAGTACCAGCACCACAGAAATACACGCACACACACACACACACACACGCACACACACGCATGCACACACACACTGCTTGCTCTAATACCACTAAACACATATAAGAGCAGAAGTTTATTCCATTAATTCTGCTAAAGACAAGAAGAAAGGTCCCAATGGTGTCGCATATGCTAAGCTTCACCTCACCAAACTGAGACTGACTTACAGTCCCAGCTCTCCCCAGATGCAGCCTTACTCCAGTCAATCAGGAATCACTGGAGCACCACTAGTTCGCCAGTCTGCCTGAGAGACCCCTGCCACCCTTAAAGAAAAGTGACCGGGCCATAACCAACTTGGCCTTCTGCCAGCATAACTTCCTGTCCTGCTCCCTTCTACCTCTAAAAGTGTTTCACTTTGTGCAGCTCCTTGGAGCTCCTTTCTATTTGCTAGATTGGATGCTACCCGATTGGAAACAGTTTTTGCTCCAACTCTTACAATTTTTAACATGCCTCAGCCTATCTTTTAACATTTCTCATTGCAGCAAGTGACTTTTTCTTTTAAAAAAATCTTGTAATATAGTCAAGGAATCAATGTTTTCCTAATTAAAAGCACACCCTGTAAATTCTGAACCTTTAATTTAAGCTTAAATATATCTATTTCCAATAAATAATGTCATTGTTAATACCCAGATGTATGAGAAGAAACTAACTTTCTTAAAGTTTTATTTTACTTTAAAAAATAGTGTTACCAGTAGAGCATTAGAGAAAGAATAAAAGAAGAAAGTCAGTTTACTTTCTCATGAAGGTTTCTCAGGCATTACGCTTACATTTTCTTGACTCACTAACTCTGCCCCCACCTTTTTTCTCTGCTTTCATTGTTTGCTCCCACTCAGGACTCCTTTTTCTATACCTCATTCTCAAGGCTTGCTAGAGCAGAAACACCCCTAGAACACATCCAAACACTTTCCATTCTTCTTTCAAAAATCCATTTCCTCCACAAAGCTACTTAATTAGATGGAAGTAAAGTGCTAATTTGCTGAGGGGAAAGATCATTTGCATATTAATTTACACACTTTTATCCAAGTATTTATAATTAGAGAGCAATCAACAAGCTTTTGAAGGCTGATAGAAAGGGAAAAGTGATTCCTGTGGAGATTAAGGAGGAAGAAAACTGTAGAGAGGAAAGGGCACTGGAGAAGGACCCCAAAGTCCTCACATTAAGCAATTAGTTTAACCTTTTGCAATCTCTATTTTTTTAGCTATAAAATGGGAATAAATGTGCCTTCTTTTAATGTTTCATAGGCTGTGAGGATGAAGTTTAACGTATGTAAGGGCCAGTTCAAAAAGGGGACATCTGTAATACTTTCAACAATAAAGATTAAAAAAAAAATAAAAAAGATCTGAACAGTATGCTGTTGAACACTCTGGTTTGAGCAGGAATTTTCTAGTTAGTTATGGACATTGATCATATGTGAGAATACTGTGTCCCTCTATGGTGATAAGAGTGAAAATTCAGTTCTGATATCTTATTGCCCATAAACATTTTCTCACCTGAATGAAGCATTTGATACTTTTAAAGCTTTACTAGGAACAAAATATCAATACCTAGTTAGCAGAAAATAAAATACATATTACACAGTTCTTTCTTGGGAATTGGCTTTCTCAACCTCATAGAGATATAGAAAGAGTAATAGATATTTGACATTTTATGACAAAATTAATATTTTTATTGCAGTCCACCTTGGTAAGTAGTTCACATCCATTACTTATAAGAAGAAGAAAATGAGAAAGTTTATGGTGATGTTCTAAATCACTGCTTCTCCAGCTTTATAGGGCATACAAATCACTGGGGATCTTGTTAGAAGGCAGGCTATGATTCAGGAGGTCCGAGATTCTGTATTTCTGCAGATACTGACGCTGCTGGTCAGTGAACCACACATCAAATAAAAAGCTCCTAAATGACAGCAGCCAACTATAACCCTATGGCCCGAACAAAAGAACTTTAACGCACTGAAAAGCTAAATTTAATATTTTCTATGATTGACTCCATTCAGTTTCAGTTACATTTCTAATCATGATTGAAAATTCTAATTTCAGCCTGGCTGCAAATTTACTCAGCCATTTGGAGTGAGTAATTTGACCCATCTAAGGGATAACTTATAGCTCATATTTTAGCAGTTGAAGGAAATTTGAAAAGCAAAATAAATACATTCTTAGTATCAAATTGCAGTAGAAATATTGATAGAAATTACTATAAAAAGCTTTCCTAAATGTCCAGTATAATGTTACAGTCTAGTATATTTTAGAAAAATACTAGCTGTTGCTAGCTTTCACAATGGAATATTTTGGCCAATTGTTGCTGATTTGTGTGCTCAGAACACATGAAAATTCCACTGTATGTTTTTAGTTATGATACTTTGAGTTCACACCTTAAGTGGGAATATTTTACTGATTGTGATTTAGCTAACATAACACACTTCCTCTTTTAATCTTATATGGAAGTCAATAGTGCCTTTTGACATTCAAATTCTCATCACAGTGTTAAAGAAATTTTATCTCCATGCTTTGCTTCAGAGGGTTTGGAGGTAAGTTGCTGACTTCCCAAGGAAATAAAGTAAAAACAAGGAAAAAGTTATTTAAATTCAATTGTCTCCTTTAATACAAATTACCATATTATATAGTTTACTAATAGTTAATATTACAACCATATATTTATTCAATTGTCCCCTTTAATACAAATTACCATATTATATAGTTTACTAATAGTTAATATTACAACCACATATTTAGAGAGAACATGTATAAACATATGGTCATGAATATTACCCTCCAGATTTCATATAAAAATTATAAATTTTTTGTATCTCAAATTTTGGAACCAAATTTAGGACACAGATGGACATATAAGGTCAGGATGATTTTAAAAGATTCCTTGTGAGATTTTAAAAAATATATCTGCCATTGTATTTACTATAAAATCAGTGGATTTAATCATCACACTGAATTTATCTTTGAAGAATGTTTTAAATTTTTCTAATTTTAGTCATAAACATTCATAATTTATCTTCTAAAATTCAGCAGCCAATTGGGCTGCCAATGTAAAAAATATCAAATGTTAACTGGAATAAGTAGGTGTAATCACATAAGCCAAATGAGAAAAGGTGTGTTTCCCTTGTGCATTCCTATCATTGCCCGGTGATTCCTACTTTTCCAGATAATCTTACAAATGTGACACCCATAGAGGGGTAGGTGGCTATCTGAGGGTGTACACACAGGCACACCAGCAAGATTCCATCCATCGAATAGAAACCTCAAGAGCATTAGACCCCAAGGGCAAGGGCATGCCAAAATCAGCCTGAGAAAAACAAGATGCTTATTCTAAAACTAAGAAACTGGACATAAATATAAATTCACTTATTTGAATCACCCTTTCCTTTTTTATCTCAATTCCCCTCACTTGTCCTACAGAAAGTTAAATTGTACTTACTGCCTGGTGTTTCAACTTTCCTCTTTTTGTATGGGTGTTTTGAAAACATAAAGTAAATCTACATTTCCCTCAGCAATCAGTATTTTTTGAGTACTTACTAGGCACTATGGTGAATGCTTTACACATGTTTACATTCTTGTTTGAAGAACCCTATAAAGTAGATGGCATTTCTGTTTTTCAGATGGTAAAACTGCAGTTCATTCATTTATTCATTCAATAAATTAGTTTGCTTTAGAGGCACTGGTAACCAAGACAGGCAAGATCCCTGCTTTTGTGGATCTTACATTGGGAGGAGAGCCGTTAAACAGTGAACATGTAAATAAATAAAAGCTGTGAGGATGCTGAAACAGGTGAGGGAGTGTGTCTGCAATGAAGTAGGTGGTTAGGGAATGTCTGAGGAAGCGTGGCATTCAAGATAAGCCCTGAGCAACCTGATCACCAAATACAGATGAGAAGGCAAAGGAATACTTTGATATTCCACCACAGCAAATAGCCTCCTGAGAGAAGAAATAGTGTCCTGAAATATTTTGAGCCCACTGACAGAGGTTGATAACTTGTATAACAAAGAGGTCAGGAAGCAGGAGGGCTCCTATAATTTATAAATTAATTGTTCACCAATGTTTCATTCTGGTTTCTAGGTTAGGGAAATAGATAGAGGAAGTCTCTATGATCCTCATTAAGAGAGTTACATACTTCAAAGTCTTGGTAATTGCTGAAGTAGTGAGTAGAACATAATCAGGGACTTTTTAATTATTTTCCCTATTCACAGCTAACCAGAGCTCTCATTCTCATAAACAGGCTGAGCCTCCACTTTGAAGTCTATATCTGTGATGACACTGTCATTTATTCTTGGATTAATATTAGGAATTGAAGGTAAAGTGTCACAAAATATGTTTTGAAGTGTCAACACAACTGTCAAAATGTTTATCAATTTTAAGGTAGTATACAGAGTACAGAGAGAACCATGGTTGAGAAGAGGTACATGAAGGCAGATTTATACTTTAGTTTTTCTAATTATCAAATCTGCAAAGAGAGCTTATCAAGATTATTAGTTATCAGTTTGGCTCCTTTGAAACACATAAACCCCACATTTAGATGAGCCCACATGGAAAGTAAGAAATCCCTAGGACCGAAAGGGTGAGCGGGCCACAGGAGGGGCTATGAGCATTCTTCAATGATAATGCTCTTTTGTGTACAACCAACCCCAATCAACTGCATTTATAGTTATAGAGTTTTTATTTTGTTTTTAATCTACAGATTAAATATGACTGAAAATTGTATATAGGAAAGAAGAAATAATTATAGGTCACATCATTTTTGATTCAAACTAAAATGTTACATCTGAAAATATTTTACATATATTTAGTAGTAGGTGTTTCCAAAACAACTGCATAAACATAGTCTCAGTTGACCCTAACAGTCACCTTTTTTGGTATACTTTATAAAACTATCTCACTGATGAGAAAACAGAGATTCCACCACCTTTTCAGAGACACACATTGAGTAACCAGCAAAGCCAGGTATAGAATTTAGGTCTCTGACTGCAAATCCCCTGCTCTCCCTTTCCCCATTACTGTCACACTCTGCAACTATCCCATCACCCCAGGAGATGACATTTTAAATGCTTTCCATTTACAAAGACTCCACAATGACTCATCAATGGATTCTTCTTGTATTTAAAACACTGTAAATGTCATCCTGACCAAGACCAGCCATCTCCAATAGTGACATTGATAAATGTTTTCTAGGAGGTTTTGCCTCTCATGATATAATCCCTAGAAGCTAAAGATAAACCCAGAACACTTCTGGACTGACACTGTCAGGAAGCTCTTTCCCATCCAGAACTAATTCTGCATATTTCAGCAGCATAGACAAACTCCTATGAGAGCAGAGCTGAGCATTAATGAGAGGAATACTCTGCCTTCTATCCCACAGAAATAGCAGACGATTTTCTGCCATCCTAGGTTTGTGCCAAAACC
Organism: Miniopterus natalensis; assembly: GCF_054644295.1. NCBI lineage: Eukaryota > Metazoa > Chordata > Mammalia > Chiroptera > Miniopteridae > Miniopterus > Miniopterus natalensis. Next base: position 52,402,851 of record NC_142085.1, on the reverse strand, counting down.
TGAAGCTAAGAGATAAGAGGTGAGCCAGAAATCACAAATGTAAGGTTTTAACCCTGCAATCCAATCACTACTAGAGCCATCAGCTCAATACCTAGACCTTGCAAGGCCCAGTTGTTCAGTTGGAAAGACGACACCTGAGCTTAGCTACCTATTTATTTAGTAGAAATTCCCCTTCCTTCAATTTTATAGCATTTTTTTCTCTACTAACTGGATAGTAACTGCTTAAATTCTTTTATAAAACAAAGTAAAGGACTGATAGGTAGGCCAATTGGTAAATAGAAAAATAAAAGTATAAATAAATATAGGCATATATAAATAATGTAAACTTTCTCTGCCTTTTATATAATGAGCTCCATTAGTTATAATAGTTATTAGATATCTTTTAAATTTTATTTTTCTGATTGAGCAAAGCAATAAGAGAGCAAGAATGCTCAATTGGGAGAGAGTGTGGGTAGGAAAGAAGTTTCAAATATGGTCACAGGTCTTAGGAGTTTCCTGGAGTTGCCTTAAATTACCACAAACTGAGATGGCTTAAAAAAACAGGGATGTTCTTACAGGCTAGGAGTCCAAACTGTGGGTGCCTGCAGGACCATGCTTTCTCTGAAGGACCTGGAGCAGAACCTGGCCCGTGCCCGGGCCTCTCTCAGCTTCTGGCGGTGGCCCCCGCTTGCGGCGGCAGGACTCTGCCCCCCCCTTCGCCGGGTGTTCCCCTGGTGTGTGCACTTGGTGTTCTGCTCTGTGTGTGTGTGTTTTGCAGTTCACACTTCCCTCCTCTTACAAGGCCATCAGTCTTACAGGATCAGGGCCCACCCTTAATGATTTGATCTTAACCTGATTACATATGCAAAGACTATTTCCAAGTAAGGTCACATCCACAGACACTGGGAGTTAGGACTTCAATATACCTTTTTAGGAGAGAACTCAAACCCGTAAGAAAAAAATTGGAGAACTATTTTGTGAGATTTCAAGGGTCCTTTGGAAATAAATGTAAAAATTTAAAACGTGCAAAAACTCTGAACAAGTGTACCATTGCTAAGAATTCATCCTAGGAAATAATACATGTTTATTGAGATTTATAAATATAAAAATATATTTTCCATAGAAGTGTTTATTAAGCACTGGAAACAACTTAAATTGTTATCAGAAAATTATCATACATATAAATATTAGACTCAGTGTAGTAATTAAGAAAGATAAGTAGAAGAGTGACAATAAATTCATAAATATTAAATAAAAAAGCAAAGTTACTGAACACCAAGTATAGTGATTTCAAATTCATGTTAAAAATGTGCATGTGGATAGGTTTATGACTAAAAATTATTGAGAAGTATATATCAAACTGTTAATAGAAGTATCTTTGAGGATTGTATTATCCAGTTTTATATATTATTTTAATTTCTTAAAATAATAATGTATTATCAAAAGAATAAAGATATATTTTATCCTGGCCAGTGTAGCTCAGTTGGTTGAGCATCTCCCTGTGCACTGAAAGGTCGCAGGTTAGATTCCTGGCCAGGGCACATTCTCAGGTTGGGACTTGATCCTGGTTAGGTTGCTTGTGGGGGCAACTGATCAATGTTTCTCTCTCATTAATGTTTCTCTCTCTCTCCCTCTCCCTTCCTCTCTTTAAAAAACAATAAAAACATATAAAAAAGAAATATTTTAAAGATATTATGAGTGTAAAAAAGGAATGATGAATGATGCTGATTTCAGTTTATTTTTCAATAATGGAATTCTTTTTCAAATAAATTATTGTATTTTACTTTTTAGTGAGATATAAATTGTCCTTTAAACATCTATTTCTAAATTTTAATTCTATAATGTAGGGTCTACAGTAAACTCTATTAAAGAATTTGATAGTGTTAAGTACAGAATAAAAGATTCTCTCTACAAAGGAAGATTACTCCTCCGTTAGCTAGTTGTATTTTGGGACTTGTTCATTTAGTTATTCATTAATTTATTTTGTCTGTTTTGTTTACTTACTGCAGTATCCCCAGTGCCCAGAAGAGCAATCGGAAAACATATATTCTATCTGCCTAAGAAGTGGATAAATAAATTTCAGCTAACCAGCAAGGGAGGGAATAGCACCTGATTCGCTTCTCCTGTGTATCAACAGTACTCAGCACGATGCCTGTCACTTAATCATCTCTCACTTCAATCTGTCATTGAGTTTTAAAGCTATACTGCTGTACAGTGATAACTAACTTTAGAATAACTATAATAGCCCGGCTGGGCATGGTTCAGCGGTCAGGGCGCATGCCCGGGTTGCGGGCTCGATCCCCAGTCGGGGGCGTGCAGGAGGCAGCCGGTCGATGACTCTCATCATTGCTGTTTCTCTCTCTCTCTCCCTCTCCCTTCCTCTCTCTGAAATCAATAAAGATATATTATAAAAATAAATAAAATAACTATAATAAACTATCACCTAGAAATCCTGAGAGAACTGGCAATCTTTGTGAATTTTTGTGTGTGTGAATCAAAGACTTTGTTATCAAAGACTAGGTTGTTCTTTTAATTAAGATAAAGTGAGTTGAGTGCATTTCAGAGCTCACAGAGTGAGACAGCTTAGTCATGCCTTGTCTCCACTATAGGATTTTAGTTTCTGGATATACTATCAACTCTTTAAAAATATATAACATATGTGTAGGTCATATGGTTATTTTTAATTAACTCATTTATTAATTCTATGTACCTTGTCATCTGATTGTAGTATTTTCTATGCTTGCTTACAAGTTTCTCTCCCTATTTTTTAGAACACTGCTGGCTGTTCCTCATTGAAATATAATAACACTTTTGCAATTTTGAATTAGTTTGTTACTAGTACAATGTGTCAAATTAAAATAGGTTTATTTATTTGCAAACACATATAATCTTATTCTGTCCCATACACAGGAAAAATGTTTTGATGTTTCTTTTTTATTTAACTGTTGATTTTAATCCAAGACCATGATGTAGCTACACAATCCATCCTTACTCTCTCATCCGATAACACTTACAGCACATGGTAAATTAGGATGGGCATTATAATCTAAGAAAACTAAGAAAGAAAATCTACATCTCCTTGAGAATAACTCCACTAAAAAATCCAAATATCTATATGTGATGACCATGGAGATGCCCTGCTCAAATCTTCCTTTAAGACAAGCTACTACAGGGAATACAGTTAATTAACAACCTCCAGCTTCTGCACCTTTTTATACACCACCATGGTCACCAGGCTGCTCTTAGCCAATGACTAAGCTGAGCAAGCTTGCTAGAACCAGGCCATTCCTGCCCAATGCACATTTCATTGGGAGGGAAGTTCTGGCTCAAGGAATTCCTTTCCGTATGGCTAAGCATTTCTGAATTGCAGCCTCAGCTTCTTCCTATGGAGCCCTAACTTCTCTCTCTCCTTTCTCAGATTTCAGACCCGCATCTCAGCCTAAAGGCTCTCTGTATATTCTAACTTCCTCCCTCTTTATACTTTATTATATACTTCATGTGATAAATGTTGCACACCTAATCTCATCTTGGCATTTGCTTCATGGAGAACCAAACCAGATACAATACTTGATATATTTTTAATTATAAAACTAAAAACTAATTAATGGTCTGCATAGTGTAGGTATATGTTTGAAAATATATAATAAGATAAAGTGCAATTCTTAAATAATAAATATGGCAATAGATATGTCTTGGAATAGTGTTACATTTCTTAGAGGGTGGGTACACCTAATGTAATTTTATAATATCTGGTTAATAGTCTCTAATATATTCAAAAATTTTATACTATTATATGCATAAAAGATAGTTGGTAGAACAAACTCAAGAAAATTCAGCTTTTACTATAAGAGATCTGATACAAAACATGATAGAGCTCTCTCTGGGTGGTGTCCTCATGGTGTTCACCTTTGAACGAAAAACAAAAATCAAAGTCTGAAGCATAGTTACTGATTCGTAACTGAGTCACTCACGGAGCAATGCAAAGCGACTAAAGATCACAGAAAGATGTTCTGTCCAGCTGTGTTTCCGTGGGTACATTTTGATGAACACAAAATATTGAACACAACACTAACTAGAAGATTAGAATTCTGATTATCTCCTTATGTATTTCCTAACACTATTTATGCATTTTTTTATTACTGTACTTCTTAAGGAATTTATTTTAAATAGCTCATTAAAGAAACAGAAACAATGCAATTTAAAGAACTGTATATTCAATATTTAACATTTAAAAAGCATCAAAGTAGAGGAAGGAATTAATTTGCATGCAGAATATTTTTTTACCACATTTAACTTTGTTATTTGTTAGCAATTATAAATGATTGTTGTTTTACATTGGTAGCATATTAAAACAGTGAATTCTTACATTAACTGTCACTAGTTTCATTTTACATATAATTTAATACAGTTTACCAAATTTTGTTTTCTTTAATTTGTCACCACTTGAAATGTATACGCTGTCCGTAAATATTTTTCTATTCCTCTAAAGTTACACTTTCTATTATAAAGAGAGATGGACATTTAAAAGAAAATTTCCCAACAACCAGTGACCAATTAAGTACAATATCCATTTGCAAATGCAAGTGCATATGCATTTTTACCTAAGGACCAATTCTCTCACCGCACCATACTTGAAAGGTGTTAGTCGCATGTTTGACACAATGGACCCTTCTGTCATTCTCCAAACACTCTCTCCTCTAGGCGCCCATGAAATCAGACTGCCTTACATTCTCCTACCTTACCACACACGTCTCTTCATCACCTTTGCAGGCTCCTACTTCTTTTCCTTACTTTCCAGGTCAGTCCTTGACAGTCTTCTCCCCTCTTCACACACTGTGTCCCCAGATGATCTTATCTAGTCCCTTGGCTTTAAATATGATCTATGTCCTGGTGACTCACAAATCTGTACTCTAATTTGGACATTTTATCTGAGTTTCAACCTCATAAAACATTTGTCACCTCAAAATCATTCATGCTCCAAATAATTCTTTCCTTTATTCAACAAGCATTGCTTGCCTACTATGTCTCTTACCCTGTTAAGGCACAAAGAACACAGTTGTGGAAAACAAAACAAAGTATCTCCACTTAAATGTCTTGTAGGCAATTCAAACATAATGCATAGCAGGGTACACGTTTTCACCCTCAAATCAGCTTCTTACCTCTTCTACATTTTCAGTATATGACCCATTTCATCAACTTTCTTAGACTTTAAAAACTTAGGTGTCCTCTTTCTGAACAAGTAGCTTATTTGGGTGTTCCAAGAAACACCAGCAAGGAAAGGAAGACCTGATACGGGAAGGAAAAGCAGCTACTAAATGGTTATTAAGCCAGCTACAATTATGTGCAAATGGTGCTTGATCTCACAGGGAAATTTTCAAAAATTATATAAAGAGCACATCTCAGAATTATCACACTGAGGAAGCTGGGATATTTATACATCCATTCCCACTGGTAGTGGACTTCTTTGAGCTGTGGGGGAGAGATGCTAATTGCCCAGTGCTTCCAGCCTGCTGGACACATAAGCAGAGCAGCCTTCTGGAAAAAATCCTTAGACAAAGAGAAACAGATGCTGGCAGCCACAGTTCTTCTGGGCACACTGAACCATAAAGCCAGAGGGAGATGGGTAAGGAACTGCTAGATCCTCCTTGATTTTACCCCATACCCCAAATTTACCCAATAATGAATCCCGTGGACATCACCTCGAACTATATCTCAAATTCTATCCATCTTCTCAGCTCCACTAATGAAACCTGAGTGCAGATCACTGGCATCTTTCATCAGCATTTCTGAAATAGGTAACTTCTCCCCACTTTCACTCTTGCTTTCTACATCCTAATGTCACACTGAAGCCACAGGCATCATCTCAATGCTGGAATCAGGTTACAGCCTCTCCTCATTTAAGTTCTTCCACTGTAATGACATCAAAACCCAAGCTTACGTGGCCTTCAAAGGCCACTTCTCCAAATCTGTTATCATTTTTCTTCTTACTCAAAATAATCCTGATGTCACCTTTCCATCTCAAGGAGGGTGCACTTGTTCCTTCCACCTAGGAAGCTCTCCTGATAAATCTTTGTCTGGTTACCCGCTTCTCATCACTTAGGCCTGTCCCACACATTATCTCCTCCCAATATCCCAGCTAAAGAGCCCTTCCCACCCCCTAATCACTCTTTGACCTCTTGCCTTTATTTTCTTTCATTTACCTCTTCTATTTACCAAATAAAAGGTAAATTCCATCTTTATCTGGTTTACCACTGTATCCTTATACCTAACGGTGCCTGACACATAGCAGATTTAAAATAAATATTGGTTTAACTTTAAGAAAACATAAAGCAAATGGTGAATACTTTATGATCCTATTTTTAATGAAATATATATGAGGACAAAGAAAAATTAACAGAAATAAATATATAGATGACCTCTTTTCCAAAGCAACCAAAAGCTAATATCTGGCCAGTTAATTAATATGATTAGTTAAAGCATATATACTTTAAAATTTTTATTTTAATGTAAAGTATCTAACTGCAAATTTATCCCTAAATATATTAATGTAGAGCCAAGACCGTTTTCAGGGTCAACTGATTGAAATTTATCTTCTGTTTCACATAAGCCTCAAACATAATGGACTATCCATCATTTCCAGCTTTGGTTTCTTTTAATTAAAAGAATAAAGAGATGCTTATAAAGCAAACTATGTGCAGAATTACCTTATAGAACTATCTTGTTCAAATTAATATAAAATATATCTTAGATGTTTTGACTTTATAAAAGTGATCATCTTAGTTTTCAGAGGAACAAGTTTCTGTTTTGCCTTTGTATTTCATTATTTTATGCAATATTTAATTGAATTATTTCATTAATAAGGACAACAAGCATAAACTCATTTTGCAAAAAACACTATTAACCTTTTTTAAAAATACCCGTGAGAATAAAATACAGAAGCATGATGGAATAGCCTGCTAGAAATGAGTTTTCAGGCTGCTGAGGACATCAGTTTATTTTAACCAAGGTATAAAGAGTTTCAGTTACTCTAGTGAATCAGCTAGGGAAAGGCAGGTTAATAGAGCCTCTATTGGTCCCTAAAAAGTTAGTTGTAATTCTATTTTCTTAGTGTGATAATGAATTAAAAAATTAAATTATCTTCCACATATTTTCTCAGTTTACAAATTTTCTACAGTATACATTATCTATACAATAAAATTTAAGTAATACTAAGTAATCACAATGCTTTCAAAAGTGAGCAAATGAATAACATCTGTGTTTATCTTGTAATTCTGATTATTTCAAATTTACTTAAAATCTACTAAAATTTTAGTCTAGCAGAGTCTCAAATCTAGAAAACTATGTATGATTTTTGTCATTAAATTTGTGTGTGCCTGCCTTAGAGGCTACAGAAGTTCATATTTTAAAGTATTTCACAGTCTTTAATTTATCACTTATTCATTTTCCTTTTCCCTTTGATAAAGAATTTGAAGAGAGGAGTAAATATTTAAAGGCTGAGAATGGAGTCTGAGAAGTTGGTTTTTAAAGGCTACATTTGGCAGGAGTAACATTTTCCTTGAAAGCCAGAATGACAATACAAATTAAAATCTCTTTTCCTGAGGCATAGTCCCAAGATCCAAGACACATTTGGTGTGGAGCCCCAGGCGTTCTGGCTTGACTACTGAGAAACAAAGGGACTGAAAGGTGCAGTCATTCTTTAACTGCATTCAACAGGGCTTGAATTTTCTCACTTTCAGGGTTGATTAGTCTAAGCCAAATATGGATTAGATCCTTTTTAATGAAGGACTGTAAATGCATGGCAGTAGATTCTGGAATCCTTCCCCTGTATCTGAAAAAGAGGTTAAGACCTTACTCCTTACTGCAATGAGAAAGAATGTTCTGGCTTCCAACTTTTTGTCAGACCTCTCCCCCTTTAGGTATTGACATTGCCATGTTTGCAATCAATGCCACCCCCTTTTCAAGACGCCTTCTCCACTAGACAACCCTACTTTTGTTAAAAGCACTGGTGTCTTTCTAGTGGCCTGAGCTGGATGGCTTGTTGGTCTCTCTGGTCTTCTTACTCCCCTTTCCTAATCCTGTCTTCTTAGGCTCCTTTCCTACCTCAAAAGGGTCTTCCCTTTCAATCAGAACCTGGAGCCCTCTAGAGTCTACTAGTGTCACGATTACCGCAGACTTGAACCACAGCTTCCTGCCTTTGCCTGCAGTGGTCTAAAGCACCTGCACAGAGCCACCGGGTGAGCCCTCCCGGGAGCAGGGCAGGACAGGAAGAGCACAGTCAACAAGGCAGAAAGGCCAGGCTTAAAGCTTAGCCTCCACCTTCTCAACTAAATGTCCTCAGGCAGCATACGAAACATATTTAAGCCTCAGTTCCATCACCTGTGACAAACAATGCCCATCTTGCAGCATTTTTGTGAGAATTAGAGAGAGTCTGAGGCTAGCAAATCTTCATATAACTACTACAGATGGCATAATATTTTGCAGAGTGGATACACAGTAAATGGTAAATATTACTTGTATTACACTATTATATTCTAAAACATTTCATGACTTTCTATTCTCTTCTTCCAAATTGGCCTTCCTGCTCTCATCTATTTTTATTAAAATGCTATTTTGTGTTCAAATTCCCCTTCAAGATCCAGCTCAAGCACTACCTCCTCCAAAATTTCTTTCACAATCATACCAAACTGTCAAATTCTTATAACACTGTAGCAGGTGTGCCCAGTTCTTGGTAATGCTAACATAAAATAAAATAAAATTATTAGTATTAATTTAGCTCCATGTTTTAAGACATGAACATCAAATACTCTTGGTGTAGGCTTTCTCCCTACCTACCTACGTACCTCCTTCCTTCCTTCCTTCCTTCCTTCCTTCCTTCCTTCCTTCCTTCCTTCCTTCCTTCCTTCCTTCCTTCCTTCCTCCCTCCCTCCCTCCCTCCCTCCCTCCCTCCTTCCTTCCTTCCTGTAGATGAAAGCCAACTCTGCACCATTTCTGTGGTAGCCATAGCAAGTGTGTATTTGGTTTTACAGACACCTCTCTTCCCTCCATTCCTTAGTACCACGAGCTTGAAAGTTGCTGGAAAGAAAGTGGATAATTTTGCTAAAGGGTTCAGGAAACTCCTTGGAGAAAAACCATCAAGACTCCAATCCAGAACACCTCTGATGGCTTAAGGCTGCCCAGGTAGAGTCAGGTAAGTGAATACAATCGCCAGCTGAGAAAGGACACAGTCCAGACAAGATCTGAGAGCATTGTGGAAGGATCGGGTCTGCAAACAACCAGTGACTGACATGGGGCTCCTGACTCAGCCACGCTGGCGCTTAGGGCAGACTCCCAGATGCACGTTTGCTGTGTAAACTAAAGAGCTAGATAACTGGAAAGCTGAAAGCTGGAACAGTGTGAATCCAGGCCAATTTGAGAATAAACTTGAGCCCTAGCTCCAGTGGTGAGTGACAAGACACGCGGAGGCAGTTGGCAAAAAATGGTCCCTAACACGAGGCAAAAGAAGCATGGGTGGATAAGATGACAACTTGACTGTTCCATTTTCAGCAGAAATACTAAAACTCCAAGTCTGAAACAGCTTCTGGACTGTGGGCCATTTTCTGGAGTGCTTCCAACCTGGTAGGGGCTGTGTAATTCTCCAGCTTGAAGAGGCACTTCTGTGTGGAGCACCCTACAGTGGAGCCTGTGGTCCCATGAGCCAGCCTGGTGAAGCTGATCAAGTCTCTGTGTTTCTGGGACTTATCACAAAATGGTGACTTTTTGGCCATGCATGGTGAGAAAATACAAAGAAAGAAAACTGTTCATCCTGTTAACTTGGGCATGTAACATTCTCAAGCTGTGACTTTATGTGAGCCTCAGTTTACCCTAAACAAAGAGTAGGTAAAGTCCCATCGAAACATACTATTTTCTACATAAATTCCTTATTACATGTCAGCATTTTTTAAATTATTTAAGGTTGTGTTGTACTTTGCTTAGTAAACTGATAATTCTTCAGGTATAGATAATACAGGTATATATATGTGTGTATATATATATATATATATATGTATATATATGGTCTAATACCACATATTACATATAGTAGGTGTTCAATAAATATTTGAAGGATAATTTAATGAGTAACAATATACAGGAATTTTTTATGAAGAATTGATTTGGTACCATTTTAATATGTGTCTGTTCACTCACTTTATTTTTCCCTTCTGGTTCAATTTGGTCACAAGGTATTCTGAAGATAAATGAATCAAATATTTATGATTTCTTTTAGAAAGGCAAATTAAAGATCAACATAATATTTTCTCTCTGCACAATAATGCAAGAGAATTCCTAATATCCCTAGGGCAAATTCACCCTAAAACTCATTTCATTTTCTCTGTGATATCCTTTTAATTCATTAATGTGAATTTAAAGAGTATGGGCCAAGCATATCTTGAAAATTCGTATATCAGAGCAAATCCTGGACCATTTCTTACGCTTTTTATATCATCAAAATGCCCAGGCTACACTTTTTGAAGGGCTGTCTCTCTAATGTAAATATAATTAATTAGGTACCAGTGTCATGAAATGAACATCAACAATTTGATACTAAACCTAGCTCTGGTTCATGTTCACTTATTCATTTAATGTCATCTAGCATATTAAATACCTATTCTTAGATTTTTTTTAAAAATTGTATTTACACAGGTGCATAGTTGCCACATTTGGACAACAGGACATCAAGAGACTTTTGAGTGATGAACTTTACTTTGAACAGAAATAACATGTGCACTGAGCTTCAGAAATGGCACTGGCCTTGAAGAAAATAGATGCCATTTTTGTAGAATCAACTGTTTGCCAGACACTGTCTTTAAGCAGTATGTCTATGCACTTAATCTTCATAGTGACCTTTGATGTATTATTATTTCCATTAAATAGAAGAATTGAGACTCAGAGGTGTTAAATAAGTAGAAGTTTATAAAGGATGTAATAAGCAGATCTCTGTTTCAATAATCAGGTGATTCTCATCCCAAAACTCTTGTTCTAAGATAGGATAGATTTAGCAGTCTTCTATAAATGGAATTAAAAACAAACAAACAAAAACTAAGCAAAATTCATCCTTTAATTATCTGCTCAACAATTTTCTTAACCTAAAAAGAAAGTGACCTGACATTGAAAGAAAATAAATGGTACATACCACTTTATAAACTTCTAACTAGACATAAAAACCTGTTAAATAGGGATATATCATTCTAACAGCACATTTAAAATCATCATGATCAGGTTCATTTTAAAGATTATTAATTCAAGTACTAAGTAGGTTCTTTATAAATGCTTCTTAAAGTTTCTCTGTCAATTAACACACCCCAATATCTACTACAGTGCTACTGCATAAAAGAGATTCAAAATGATGCTGAAATAATATGACTGAATAATTTAATCTATAATCACTGTGTCAAAATTTGTTCTACATTTATCAGGCACTGAGCATTTAAGAGGAGGCAATAATATAGCTAATAATTATTAAAAGCCTCCAGGAAGGTTTCCAATATTTTTACATGTTAATTTATTATCATTTTTGATCCTTAGGACAAGACACTAAAATGTATTATGTCTATTCCACAAATGGGACTTAAAGAAATTAAGTAACAGCATTAGACAGTTTTGGAAATGGGATTCAGATGTTGTCTCCTGACCTCTGTTTGTTAGTTTAATCTATTTAGGAAGGAAAGAAGGGGGTTAGTACACTTACCACCTCACATAAATTTGATATGAAACCCTACATACTAAAGTTAAAGAAGTAGTAATAAATGTTAACATGTTTGCTGGCTTCTAATTCATCATGTCTAAATTTTTACCTCTGGATGGTTAAAGATGCCTTTACATTTGCTTCTGATTATAGCCCAGGGATCTTCCTTTATGTATAACCTACCTATTCTATGTATATGCATCTATAAAATAGGCTAATGTCTGCCCCATGGTGTTGTCATAAGTCAATAATAACACTAGGAAGTAGTAAGCATTAAATATATTTCACAAATAGGTTATTTGACAGTAGAGATTGTCAAATACAAATGGTAACAGCAATGGGAAGTAAACTGAGAGTTTATGCATAGTAATATTTGGATCAAACTTCCTACGGCTAATCTACATCCTATGGTCCTTAAAGTCATCCTTTTTATATGTCTATGTTCCTATTTCTAATAACTGACTCAGGTAATTCTTTGGATCAAATAGGCAAGATAATTTCTGAATTGGTGGGATACGTAGGTAGATAATTTAAAAACAAAAAAGAGGAAAACATCTACTGTGGTGTATATTTACATAAAATTAGTAATGATTGTTGTTTATTGTATATAAAATATATTTTATTATACACCAAGTTCTTTATTAATTTGTAATATTTCCCAGTTTTAATTTTTAAATAAAATTGTTCTAGAACTGAGCATGACAAAAAAGCCTGCAGTCAAAATCTGAAGGATAACCATCAGGTAATGTCTTCTTTTCAGTCTCTAATTTATCATATATGTGAAGTCCTGAATCTCAGAACATTGCCAGTTCCTAGACAGCAATGCTGGACTCTGCCCTCTTGTCAGAGCAATGGCCATCACCTTCTCCAGGTGTCCTTGTCATTGACTATCCCTTGAGGAGCCCTCTTTCCTGAATAACAGAAATTTCTGTCTAGCTAGACTTTCTCATACATTTGTGATTGGTTATATCCATATGTAACTATATTTAAATGTCAAAGAAAAATCTGAAATAAGCTGAGAAAAATTATGAGCAAAAATGCATTCATCCTTTACAAGTTGGCACTGCATGATTTTATTTTATTATTTATTTATTTATTATTTATTTATTTTAATTATATCTTTATTGACTTCAGAGAGAGGGAGAGGGAGAGACAGAAACATCAATGATGAGAGAGTCATTGAACGTCGGCCTCCCGCAGGCCCCCAACTGGGGATCAAGCCCGCAACCCGTCATGTGCCCTGAACAGGAATCAAACTTCGATCTCCTGGATCCTAGGTCTATGCTCAACCACTGCGCCATGCCTGGCCATGGCATGATTTTAGATCAATGCTTTGAAGATAAAGCTTGCTCTTCAATGTAGAAAGGGCAAAAACATCTCTTGATTCAACCTTACCTTTACCAAGTGAAAAATTTAAAAATACACCTAAAGTAAATGCTTCATTGCAACTGCTATTTTCATGTAAAAAAAAAAATTACTTAAAGTAGAAATTCCATCTTTTTATCAGCTTTAGATAAATGCTGATTATTTAATCTACCAATGAGCAAAGGCAATTCAATAGAATGCTCTATGTTTATAAAACAATAGAGGTTGTTAAGTCATCTAAATTATTTATATTCAGATTTAACTTGCAACTTAGTACATCATGGAAGGGTAACAGCCATATAAAGTGAAGAAATAAAGTGTCATTCTGTTATTCATGCCATGTACCCCTTGTCCTTTTACTATTCATTGAGCCAATCATACGCAGATGCAGTTAATGCTGTATTTATGACTTCATTACATACTCTGAAATAGCTTATACAAATATTTTTTCCAAATGTGATTATAATGTGGAACCAAAACATTTCTTCTGTGGTAAAGTCAAGAATAAAACAAACAGTTATGTTAATATATTTTGTAAATTTTTTTTCAGCAAAGTACTAAGAAGTAATGGAAAACCCGTGGTACATATATGTCTGTCTCATGCTATCATAAAATAACACGGAAAACAAGAAATTTTAACAAAAAATTTGAAAGAAAAATTAGGAAACTAGATCAATCAAATAAGCACCAAATTAGGAAGATATCAATAATCAAAGTTGAAGTATGATTTTGTACTGACAAAACTGTGAGATGTAATCAGTAAGACATCAGTATCTTCTAATTTTGCCAATTCCCTAAGTTCTGTGAGGACACAGTAGTATTGTCTTCATCACCCAAAGCTGAGAGTCTGCTATTAAATCCTGAGTGCTGTCTACAACATGCACGCAATTAAAATTGGTCAAAGAAAGGGTAATTAATTCATTATTTCACTACTTTTTATGTTTTTCTTTTGGGGTTTTGGTGGAATATGAGATAAAAAACAATTTATTCAAAATGCCTTTATTGATTAAAAAATGGTAAGCTATTTTGATCCACTGCTTGGCAAAGTCTCAGATTTATTCTCATTTCAATTGAATTGAAGAAAATAGCTACAGCTAATTAAGATGAGCAAATAGCAGCAAAGGCAGGCTTGTACTTCTAGCAGTAAATGAAAGCTTGCCTGTCCATACTTTATTTCTCTATGGTTCTATTTTCATTGAATTTTCAAAAGGTAAATCTTTTTATAGTAACAGAGTGATCGCTTGAGCTCCCTTAGCACATGAACTAACTCTCTTCTGTAAATTGTGTATACAAGATATTGATTTTTTAATATAAGTTTATCTAATTATGAAAAATTATAAACTATATGCCATGTTTTTTTGTTAAAAAGAAATAATTTTTAGGAGGACATTAAAATTTAAACACATAAAGAATCGCGTGTCTTACAAACATTCTACCTTTTTTGTAAAAAAAATTGCTCCTACTCTTCTGACTCACTAAAATTTTGCTACTTAATCAAAAGCATTTCTAAGCTTTTGTCGTTTAAGGTATCTCTCTAACAAATAATTGAGACTAGTCTAATTGCAATTTTCTAAATGAGTACGTGTCTTGATAATAAAGTTCAAGTAGATAAATAAAAAATGCTTTCCAGAATATATCTGGGGCAATGAGCAGGCCTACTGATTAGAATACAGCTGTACTATACTTAAAATACATTGACACAAATTTATTCAGAGGCATTCCCTCTTTCATTATGAGCACCTACTTTGCACCAGGCACTGAAGTTGGTACAAGGGCTTCAGAGATGATGAAACCTAGTTCTTGCCTTGAAACAGCTTACAGTCTATTGAGAAGGGGACAATGAAAACTTCTACATAATGACAAAGAGAGCAACCCAACAAGAGGATATAACCCTTGTAAACATTCATGCTCACAACACATAAGCACCTAAACAGATAAAGCAAATCTTGATGGACATAAAGGGAGAGATCAACAGCAATACAGTCTAGTAGGACACCTGAATACCCCATTGACATCAGTGGATAGATCTTTCAGACAGAAAATCAACAAGACACAGTGGTCTTAAATGACACACTAGATGAGATGGATTTAATTGATATCTTCAGAGTATTTCACTCCAAAACAGCAGAATATACACTCTTTTCAAATGCACATGGAACATTTTCTAGGATAGACCACATGGTAGGACACAGAAAAAGTGTCAAAAATTTACGAAGATTGAAACATGAGACTAAACAATGAATGGGTTAACAATGAGATCAAGAAAAAAGTCAAAAGATACCTTGAAACACATTAAAATGAGGACACAACAACCTAAAATCTCTGGGACACGGGGAAAGCAGTCCTAAGGAACATTCAGAGCAATACAGGCCTACCTTAAGAAACAAGAAAAATCGCAAATAAACAACCCAACTTTACACTTAAAGGAACTAGGAAAAGAATAACAAAGCCCAAAGTGAGTTAGAAGAAAGGGAATAGCAAAGATCAGAGCAGAAATAAGTGAAATAGAGTCTAAAAAACAATACGAAAGATCAATGAGCCAAGAGCTGGTTCTTTGAAAAGATAAGCAAGATTGGTGAAGCTTTAACAAGTCTCATCAAGAAAAAAAGGGAGAGGACCCAAATAAATAAAACCAGAAATGAAAGTGGAGAAGTAACAACTGACTTCACAGAAATACCAGGGATTAAAAGAAAGTAATTTGAACAACTGGACAATTGAACAATCTGGATATACGGAATTTAAAATATATTAAGTTGCTTTAAAACAATAAGTATAGCTGTAAAAGTTGGAGTTATTTTAACTTTGAATATGTACCACGTCTCCTAAATATTGAAATCGTGTGGCCTTTTTGTGCTTCTTTGTTTTACTTTCCTATTAGGCCATGGGGGAAACTGTGGTCTTGTTATTGGCGAAGGGGCCCTCACTGAAGTCAGAGCTTGGAAGGAATTCCTTTGCTGTTTCAGATTTTCTTGTTTGGTTTTGAGAGATGGGGTATGGAGCTAGAGGATGTGTGGAGGGGTTTCTCCAACACTGACATCTACTCCATGAGCTTTTCATATGCGCTTATTTTATCACGGTTTATTAAACTTCTTTGATATTAAAAATTTATTTAATAAGTGAGTAAGCTCAAGGGAGATTTTTGTGTAATGTAAGTCATTCACATGACATCAGATATCAGAAACCAACGTGTTGAAGAGTAATCATAAATTGGCTGTTAAGATCAGAAGGATAACTTTCAGGCAGTGTCTTCTTTTCAGTCTCTAATTTATCATTTATATGGCACTAATTAATTTTAGAGAAATTCCTACACTCTTGTATTCTAATGATAATAGAAATGCCTCTTGAGATACTTGGATGAAAGTATAAATTTGCAAAAAAAACTGATTTAGAATTAAATTTAAAAATTTAATTTTTAAGAATCAAAATTTTAAAAACGAATTTTAAAATTATTAAAAGAATTATTTGTAATAGTAGTTCTGAAATCATGTCTTTAATGTCAAACAATTAAACCAAAGTTTAGTTCTAGAGGATTTGATAATTTATGCAATACTACTTAGAAACACAGAAACTGATCTTTAAGTGGGTATTCATACCGTCATAAATCCATCCAGCAAACCTGAATCGGGTTTTGGAGGTGCCTGCAACCGTTCCATCGACCATTTTTCAATGATGGAGGAGACTTGCGTATTTTCGGTATTTAATATTCTGAACCCTGTCATGTTGACACCACTGTATCGGTAGGGCTCTACATCAAGAGCAAAGAGGTCCTGAAAGACAAATTTTTTCATGTTATTATCAACAGAGTATATTTACAGGCATGCATAACTGTTATTCTTGCTTCCCTTAGGATAGTTAACATCAATGTGTCTCAAACATTATTGTTAAACATCATTAATCAAATAGATTAAAATAGACTATCCTCATGCTTTGCCAATGCAAATATATATACTTTACATAAACATATATACTTTACTTTGCCAATGCGCATATATATATATATATATTTCTAATTTCACCAATGAACAACAGGCTTTTATAACCACCTTTAAGATTTACACGAGCTTTCTTCTCTGTCTTAAGAATCGCTTGCCCTTAAATATTATGCATTAATATTTTATTTTTAACTAGCTAGAGGTGGTTTTTCTATGCCCTGCTTTTTTTTGGCTGGTTATTGCCATTTTTATGTTTTATCTTTTTTTTAAGAAATAAATCATAAAATATGGCTTCTAACTAAATAAAATTATATTAAAGCTGAGAAAAAAAGTTAGTAAGACTGGCCTTTTTGGTTGCAGAATGCTTGCAGTCCCTTTGTCTTACACCCTATCTGGCACCTTCACCATAAGGAAGCCTTTAGATTAAAGTTGCCCTTTCCAGTCTGTATACAGTAATTGCTCTGGCTTTGCCCTTTGGTTTTCCCAGTAGACAGGAATCCAAAGCTATCAGGGTACTTGACATCACTATGAAAACATACAGTACATGGGACTTTTGCCTTTTTTGAACTGATCTCACAAACACCGTGAGGACCAGGGCAAGAATAATGTCATTGGTCCTATTTACAGCTTGCCTTGGACTCATACGGCTATACAGACTAGATAACAGGAATAAAATTCTGTGGAGAACAGATGACATTGACCTGAGCTGTGCTCTATGCTGCAAAAAATATAACGAATCTTTAGTTTTTTATTTTTCAATGTTTTCAATCAAGCCAAGGAGATATATATATATATATATATTTTCAAGGGGCAAATAAGTATTGTATTGCAATACATGCTAAGGGGTAATAGAGTAGAAGTCAGCAAAAGTCAGAAGCAAGGCAGATGACTTTCAGTTTTTATAGTCAGAAACAACTTCAGAAAGCAGATGGGTTCTGAGCTGCCATCAAGACTGGCCAGGCTTTTGAGAGGCAAAGGGATAAAGGAGTCCGTTCAAAGTGTCAGGAGAGAGAAAAATTAGAAAACTTAAAACCTATTCAGGAGAGTGGTCTCCATCAGTTTGGCTACAAGAGAATTCATGAAAGGGAACAGTAGCAAACAAACAATCAAAACAACTAGAAAAGTGAGATTAGAATCAAACTAAAAAAGACCTTCAATTACAGGCTGTGTTCTATACACTCTAAACATTTTTTTTTTAATTTTCTTATTAAAAGGTACTTTTAATTTCCCTATCTTATGATTATGGTAGAACTGAGTTTCAGCAGAATTAAAATATAATTTGCTGAGTGAAGGAATCCACTCCCTCTCCACCAGCCTAACAAAGTTTCTTATAGGCCACAAAAAGTCTCCTGGTGGGAAGCAATAGAGAGAGAGTACAGCAGTTAACATTAGTATTTACCAGTAAAATGCAACCATAGCTAGAAGGATCTCTGGTGAAGAAGTTTTAATGCGGGAAGCTATTGTGATCAAGTAAATTTTAATAATCTGATATTGTAGCTTCAACACTCTTCAAAGGAAGAAGATCAATTAATTGGAAGACTTTTGAGTTAACAGAGAGAGAGCATTGATTAAGTTGGTCATTGTGGGGATGGAGAAGATGCATGCTAGAGACACTCCTAAGAAAAGATCAGTAGCATTTTGTTGGTGATATGAGTCAGAGACAATCAGAGTTTTTGTTTGTTTTTTTGTTTTTATTGATTTCCAAGATAGGAAGGGAGAGGGAGACAGAGAGATAGAAACATCAATGATGAGAGACGGTCATTGATCAGCTGCCTCTTGCACGCCCCCTATTGGGGATCAAGCCCGAAATCCCGGCATGTGCCCTGACCAGGAATCGAATTGTGATCCCCTGAATCATAGGTTCATGCTCAATGGCTGAGCCACGCTGGCTGGGCAAGAGACAGTAAGAGTTTTGAAGGAAGTCAGAAGAGAGGTCAATTTAGAGTACAATGCATTAAGGTTTAAGTAATTTAAAGTTATCTTAATGCCACAACAATTATCAGTGTTCTGCAATATAGCAACACACAACAATTCAGGAATATCACAGATGGACATTTAAATCTTATTTGAACAAAGGTAATAATTGAAACTTTAAATACATACTATTTTTGAAGAAAATAACCAAAGGGGAAAAAATGAAATAAAATGGAGGCTCAGACTTACAGATGCTCTCATATTTTGGGGGCAGGCAGGAAAAAAAATTAGTGGGAGAGACATACAGCTGTTCCACAGAGGAAGGTGTTAAAAAGAAAACAGGCCCCAAATGGAGTCACTTTTGCAAAGCCCATGTCACCAAACCAAAGCTTAATACCTAACCTAATTGCCTTTCAAACTTCCTCGGAATATAATCTTATATCATCTTAACTGGTCTGTCTGCAATTTCCTGGTCAACAACAGTGAGGTAATCTGCCAAAATCTGCCCTTTTGTCCCCCACTGGGAGGTGGGGAACAAAATCTTGCCTGAAATAACCCTTCTCTGCATTTATGACTTCCTTTTTCCACCCTCTCTGCCTTTTAAAGCCTTTTGCACAGCCTCTCAAAGCTCCTCTCTACTTGGTAGACTGGATGCTGCCTGATTCAGAAATCATTCAATAAAGACAATTAGATCTTCAAATTTACTCAGTTAAATGTTATTTTTTAATAAAGAGAAATCAGGTTATGAAATAATAAAGAAATAGAGCTAAGAGTAAGTAGGTTTGGTAAAAAGGTAAAGTCAGATTTTAGTGCATATTAAGGAAAAACTGTGTTGTAGGTATATAAAGACAAAAGGTAAAGGTAACATTCAATTTTCTAACTGTTAATTAAATCATATTGACTTAAAAATCCAACTAAATATAGCCAAATACAAGACAGTAAATTTAATCTACTAAAAGAGCAGCTTCAATGAACATGATTTTTGTCAAGTGAACAGAACATAAGAATTTGTGCTTTTCTAAAACATTGATTTCTCAGCAAACTAATTTTGAAATCTATTTTGTTCTGAAACTCCTCTACAGAAATATAAAAATGAGACCATATTTTGAATTTAATATCTAAAATGATATTATTTCAATATCATCAGCTTCCCACCAAAAATTATTAGTTCTTTGTGATGATAATTCCTTCTGAGTTTTATCAAAATAATACTTAGTATAACGACAAAAGTGCCATTCATTATATTATTTCTTCTCACTAAAAAAACCATTTCTCATTCTGGAAGTCATAATAATAAAATTTAGAGCATTATCTTTATGTTTTTTAAATTACTTACCAGAGTGGTAAAGATATAATGATAATATTCTGTCATCATTCCCATAGCTAATGCCTAAGAAGCAAAAATAAAAATAAATATAAATATATTGATATTGAAGGTACAGACTATCTGAAATACATTATGTCAATAAGACAGGCGAGAACAAAATAGTATGATTTAATAAAGAATCAGTCTATAATATTAAGGTTACATTAAAACTGGGTCAAACTAAATCTTTCCTCAGTAGTTAAAGAAGATTAGTGGTTACTGAAGGAATTTCAGAACTAATTCTCTTGATAGAAAAGCTATTAGTTGAATGTGTGCAATTGTAAGGCTTATTGCTTTGCATATTGAAGGAGAAATTTTATTTGACACAAACCTGAAACAGCACATCTTAGTTCATTATATTTTAAATGCATCACCACAAATACCCTAATGAGGAGCACCATTTTATTTTGATAAAAGGTATTACTCAATTAAGGAAAAGGTACTGCAAAGCACAAAGCCAATAGGAATATTTTAATCACTTTAGAGACGTTTCCCTAACATTAAAGAAGCAGATGTAAACCACCACTGTTATTCAAAAAGTACAGATAACGAAAGGTATTTTTATTTTTATTAATAGGCCAATTGCAATCCATTATGTTTTATGTCATATTTCTCCTGCCCTCGTCAATATTAGGGTATTAATCTTAAAACAAAGACTTTTGGATTAGAACTTGTAGCCATAAGAAATGTCAGTGTCCCCTCTGAAAAGAGAAAATGCCTTTGATATAGCTGTTCATCAATGAAGAGTAGTTGGTGATGACAATTGAAAAATGATGCTTTTTTTAATCCGAATAAAGAGCTCTT
This sequence comes from Miniopterus natalensis, assembly GCF_054644295.1. Taxonomy (NCBI): domain Eukaryota; kingdom Metazoa; phylum Chordata; class Mammalia; order Chiroptera; family Miniopteridae; genus Miniopterus; species Miniopterus natalensis. Next base: position 52,381,769 of record NC_142085.1, on the reverse strand, counting down.
AGTAGAAAATAAGCATTTTCAGGTGCATCTAATATCCAATACTCTTCCACAAACTAACTACACAAATTCATTCTGGGTGGAGGTGGCATCTTAGTTATGAAGTCATGTATGTCATCAGTACCTTCAATTTGCCTCAGAGAAATCTAGCCAGCCCCAGGCTCCACTCATTTTTAAAGCTTTCAGAAAGAAAAATTTCAAGTTCAGTGCTGTTCAGTATTTAGTAAAAGCTCAGTTAGTTTAAATAAATAAACCAAACAAACAAACAAGTAAGGCTACACCGATAAATCCACCCTTTTTCTGGATATTTCAAATATTGGATTAAACCCATCTATGCCAGCTTTCCAAATATTATGCCATTTCCTTGGAGTTCCATCATTAGCCAATGCTGATGAATCTCAGAAAAAGTTCATAAATCATAAAATAGAGTCTTTTTAAATGTATTGCTGCATTGGTTTCTAGAATAACTGAGATCTAAACAGGGGGTAAATCTCTGGGACAAGGTAAGTTAAAAAAAAATACTTCTATATCTATGGGGTCTGCCAGTGTTATAGGATCTAAAAGGACACTGATGAATCTCAGAGGGAAGGTGGGGGCTGGGGAGAAATTAACCTAAGAGCTGAAATGTATATACGCCTAACCCATGGACACAGCCAATAGTATGGTGAAGGCCCGGAGGGGGGGTGCAAGGTGGAGGGGATCAATGGGGGTAAAATGGGGACATTTGTAATACTTTCAACAATAAAGATAAATTAAAACAAACAAGTAAATAAATAAATAAAAGGACACATTCTATGCAATAATGTTACATTAACTTCTTAATTTTCACATTCTCATTTGCCTTTTCTCTGGTTTTTCATTTGCTAATCTTGTTATAATTATGTATCTTTTTCTGTTGTATACATATTTTAAACGTTATCATAAGTCTATTTTCCTTTGTGTATCCTCACTTAGGTTTATTTTTAAATAAATGTTTCTTTATATCTCTAGATCATAATATCTATAAGAAATCAAGTATGAAATAATAAATGAATCAAAGAGAAGGCAGACTGAAAATTCTATGAAAGATCATGGGTCCTCTCACCTTTCAGAGAGCAAAGTAAGTCAGAGTTAGTTATTCTCAGGACAGGACAGCTGATGATTTGCATACTAGTTGGAAGCCTAGAGAAACCTACCAAAGCTCTGCTGCTGACAAACATCTGAGTGCTAGCTCACTGCAGGAATAAAGAAAACGTCTCCTTTCCAAGTCTGTTATTCTTAATGTGATCAGGAACTGTTTTGGTATTAAATGAAAACAAATCCCTACTGTAGATTTCAGTGCTTACTTTATTACATCATTTCGTTCATTGCAAAAACTAAAAACCTTCACATGCTTTATTACCCAAATATAACACTAGAGCAATTTTTCCAAACCCAATTAAATATTTTACTGTAGTGAAACCAACATTTATATTGCAAGATTGGACAAACATCTGTTTAATAAAATAACCATGTTATAACAGGCATTAACTGTTGGTAGTTATATTTTATAGGATATAACTTAACATCTGAATCTGCATCATACTCCAGTAGTGAAATTTTATCCTACACATGAAAGGTTTCAAGACAGCTGCATAATCCTAAACCACTGTGGTGTTGGCCAGTGTACATAAAGATCTTAAAAAAACAAAAGCCAAAGACTTGTGTTCAAATCGAGCCTTTACTACATTGTAAGTATATGGCCTTGTACTAGCTATTTAACCCTGACGTCAGTTCCCTCCACTTGCCTCTAAAGCGGAGCTAGTCCCTACTTCTTTTCAGCTGTGGTGATGATGAAATACTACCAAATGTGTAAGGCGTCTCACAGTAGATGCCAGTAAATAGCAAATATTTTTTTCTCTTTTTCTTACTGGTTGATTTTAATGGTTAAACTGCTCAACTGTTAACTCTTAGTTTCTTCCTTCACTTCAGTACAAAACAGAAATATCTATGTCATTAATCAACATTCACATTAACAAACAGTACTGTAGACACTTAAAATAACTACAAACTACAATCTGTTTGAAGATTATCAATATCTGCATTACTTTTCTTGTAAGACAATTAATTTAAAGCAATTGTTGGACTTTTTAATCAGAAAATTACATCTAGGTAAATTATCTGGCTTTTTTTTTTTAACTGACTGTATAACAATAACACTTTGATTTAAAAACCAAAAGCCCACACTTTAAATGCGAACTTAAAAAGAAACTAAGAATTTAAGTAATTTAAAGATTACCTGTTTCAAAATGCCTGCTGCCATTTCATGGCTACAGTCAAAGATTACATGGAACTCCTTGCCTCTTTTCATTTCCTTTAGTAAGGGTTTTGCATCCTTCGTATCAGCAGGAAGTTGACGAATTTTAAGTCGAAGATTGTACCGTGATGGAGCTTTGATGAGCTCTTGCAAACGAATGAGACCTTTAATGAAAATGGTACAAAGAAAAAGAATATCAGAGAAAAATTGGAGCGGGTCATAGAATCACAAAACATACTCACTACAAGACCTGATTTTCTTGACCGTGTATATGTGCATTATATATAGTGTGACCATTAAAATTCCTATTTCAGAATTCTAGATCCCTAGTGATTTTGCTAAAATAATCACTTCTGAAATTCCATAAGGTATTTTTTCAAATTAAGAAAGACATAAATGACTATTAGTTAATACAAAACACTTAAATATGTAAAAGAATAGAGAGTCAAGCTGTCTCTCTCGGTACCCCAATACTACTCCTAAGAGGTTGTCACTGTTTTTTTGTTTTTGTGGGTTTTTAAAAAATATATATTGATTTCAGAGAGACAAGGGAAGAGAGAGAGAGAGACAGAAACATCAGTGATGAGAGTCACTGATGGGCTGCCTCCCGCAGGACTCCTACTGGGGATGGAGTCCGCAACCCGGGCATGTGCCCTGACCGGGAATCAAACCAGGATCTCCTGGATCCTAGGTCCATGCTCAACCGCTGAGCCACACCAGCTAGGTGTTGTCACTGTTAATTGCATGAAATATGCACATATATGCATAGAGGATTATTTTGTTTTGTGTTTTATATTAATGTTTGTTTTGTGAAAATGTCTTATAGGTCGTTGGAAGTCAGAGATTATTGTTTTAGTTTGTCTTTAACCCTGCTTTACAGTGGGCATAATTTGTGTAATTATTCTCTATCGTTAAAAACTCTGGTTACTTCTTTTTTGCTGTTTTTTATAAGTAATGGCATAGTAATTTTGTGTATATGCAAAAGTGAAATAATTTTCCTTAATAAAATAGACTCTAAGTAACCTGAACCATAATTAAAATACTTTAAGAAATAAAACTAAGTTTTAAATAGCGTTTCCTAAGTATAATAGTAAATTCAGATATAACTATAACCACAGACATTGGTAAAAACAGTTTCCTAGAGAAGCAACTCCAGATTATATGTTTTAAAAATAAATCAAACTAATAAATACGTATTTAACAGGTCATAGAAATGTCATGCATTTTAAAATAACAGACAAGTCATTCATTAACTGTATTCCTTTATACAAACTTCAAGTAATGAAGCCCTTTAGGAACTGATACAGAAGACCCAATATATAAAAGAGTATGATAAGAAAAAAAGGATCATCCAATTTTATTCTAGCTTGGATCAAATCAAGCAATTTCCTTTTCTCTTCTTCCTACTCTTCCTTCTTATCTACATATTTTTCCATTTCATTTCTATATTCCTATTTCTCCATTTCTATCTACCCCAAAAAACTACCTTGGTAAATATTAGTATGACAACAAATAATAGAGGAAAATATCAGTAAATAACTAATCTGGAACTCTCTTTCCATATATATGTGTGTGTGTGTATATATACATATATATATATGATTAAGATTAAAAATTCACTGTGCATTAAAATATATAATATATATAAAATATATAATATCTAGAGAATAAAATCCAATTATAAAAGTTTTAAAATAAACAATAGATTCTCTTACACATATTATGCTATATACACTTTAATACAGTGCAAAATAGTTAACAATAAAATTAACATAACTATTTTTCAGTATTTTTGTCCTCAAATAAGACATACACTTTAAAAATACATAAATTAAAATTTATCTATCTTTTGCTTTTAAAATATTATCCCATAAAATTTACCATTTTGTCATTTAAAATTCTACAAATAATGATGGCATAAATTACAAAGTAAAATATTATTAGTTCATTTTGTTTTAGCAATTTAAATATTTACTAATATAGTAAAATAAATACTACATAATTAATATTAAATGTATCCTTCAAACAATACAATTCAGTCTAAAGAATTAATATGTATATAATGAGCACAGATTATATTATATACCACATATATATTAACATTGAACTGTACAAAGGTAATAATAAATATCTGAACATATAGCACCTGCTTAATTGTAGCAGAGTTTAACACTAGGCTTATGAAACCTTTCAAAACATGTGTAAAAAGTAACAGATCCACAGGACACTTTAGTTTCCACGTCTATTAAATAAGAGTCTTATCTAGATCAGCAGTTCTCAGTGTGGTCCACAGACCCTGAAGTCCTTTCAGGGGTCCTACTATTTTCATTGTTTGGCTTTTTTGTCTCATTCTCTCTCACGCGTGCAGTGGAGTGTTCTAGAAGTTACAAAACATGTGTGATGTTACGGCAGATTGAATGAAAAAAAAGATGTGAAAATCCACTTAACTTCCATTAAACCAAATATTAAAGAGACTTATTAGAACGTAAAACAATGCCACTTTTCTCACTGTTATTTTTTGTTTGTTTGTTTGGGAAAATGTTTCCTTAAAAATATGCTATTTATGTGAATAAATAATGGGCTTCCTATTGCCATTATTAAATGAATTAATAAGTATTTTAAATGTTATGTTTTTTATTATGAATATGGCATCAATAAATATAACACATTACAAGTGCTTTTAGATATCCTCATAAAATTTTAAGAATGTAAAGTGGTACTAAAACCAAAATTTCTAAGACTTACTAAATTGAAATATCTCTAAATTTTTCCTAGCTGTAAATTTCTATATAAGTGGCAGTTGTCATTGATGTTATTTTGGCTAACACAGGAAGACTATATAAACACATATATACACATATATGTACATATATTAGGTATACATATATGTACATGTATTAATATATATATTAATGTGCTGGTTATTAAATCTGCTCTTAGAAGTTATTTGACACTGATTTAGACTGAAAACCTAACAACAAAACTTTAATCAAATTTTTAAGAGATGAACTCATTATCAAAGGGAAGGAGTTATATAGTTACAAATTAGCCCAGCAGTTTTAAGTTGAAAAAGCTCACTGACTCATAAATTTTATGAAGGAGAAAATCCAGAAATAGTATTTGTAAAGTTCACCCTACGTATAAGTACTGTACGCCCAGTATTTTCAAGTCTCTTAAGCGCTGCTGCGGACAGTCCCTGGAGCCACCAGGTGCAATGAGTATTCACTCACTCACTGCCTTCACACACACATCCCTGCTGGCAGGAATGGAACAGATTTCGGTTTGCCAGCTTCCCCGGGGGATAATATTGAAGAGCTAAGAAAATAACTGCTGCTACTAGGAACTGCCATCTCCTAGTTAAGAATTTAAGTGAAATGTTGTCTTCCTTCATTCATTCAGCATAGATTTCCTGCATGTCTATTACATGCCAGACACTGTTTCCTTGATAAATACAAGGACTGGAGTAATAGTATGTATTCAGCCTTCAACTGCATGACACAGAGTTTGTGGCATTTTTAAAAGCAAAAGTTGTTCCTATAACGCTTTTCGCATTCGGTTTTTGGAATAAAAGTGGTTCAATATTTGGATCAGAGAGAAGAAATCTAGAGAGTTATTTGAACACTGAACGCAGCATGATGGTTTTTAAATCCTGGCTTTCCATCGTCTCCTGTACCAGGGGCTTAGGCGCCTCTCGGCTTCCATGCATTCGTCAAGGTGCCCTGTGGTATGCTTTCTTTTATATCTGTGTTTCCATTCTAGATTATTGGTCTTCCTCGTTATCTGACATTTCGATACAAATGCCTGTCCAAATTCTGTTATTTAGAGCACCTTGGAAGAATAAGAAAGGATTGCCAAAACGGAAGATGCATTCGAAACATCCAAAGAATGGATGTTTACCTACATTTTTAATATGAGTAATTGGAAGGCATCCCTGTATGTGGATGAGGTTTCATCCATAGGAAAACAGGCTTAAACGGGAGAAATATCTTTTAAAAAAATATATATCTTTATTGATTTTAGAGAGAGGAAGGGAGAGGGAGAGAGATAGAAACATCAATGATGAGAGAGTCATTGACCGGCTGCCTCCTGCTCTCCCCCTGCTGGGGATCGAGCCCACAACCCGGGCATGTGCCCTGACCGGGAATCGAACCCCGATCGCCTGGATCCTAGGTCGATGCTCAACCGCTGAGTCATGTCCAGCCGGGCAAGAAATATCTTTTAATTACAATACTGGCTATGTACTTTCTTCTCAGATCTCTGTCAATCTTGCTACCTCGCCCAATGTCCCTCTGCAACTAACCATGTTCTAAAAATGCCAATTCCTGAGAAGATTACCCTAATCAAATTCATTATATAGAAATAAATATGCATGCTTTGTAAAATAAAAGTTTTCACCCATTTTTAGGGGGAAAAAGTAAGCCTCTCAAAATATTTGGAATGGTTTACATGTGGTCCTGTCCTATGGTCTTTTGGTCAAAATGGAGAAATAAAAGGACCCATCTATTAGATGAAGTAAAAGGGAAAAATCTATTTTGTTGAAAATGTGGTTAATAAAATAATTTCCAAAGAACAATTTTCCGAAAAAATAGTTTAACAAATTTGGCACTGGTTGAGTTATTTAATGAAAGAGTAGGATTATAACTCCTTAAAACAGTTTTTTAATTAAAATGCCCGCTTTTCCCTAATGCAATTAGTTGGTGTAATGATAATAAAAAAAACAATCTGCGCAGATGGGTTGCTGAAAATCTTCTAACAAAGAAGAGCAGCACATTGCAATTATTACCTTATTTTGGTAGATGAGTAACATTCCATTCCCTCTATTTTTTTTAACTTCTTTCTACTTTCAGTTATTTTACAGTAGCTGAAATCAAGGTTTATCTTATGCTTACAGGGAACAGAGGTCTGAGCTGCTCTTTTCAAAAGTTGCCATCAATTTAGCTTTTAAGTAGAATCCAGAAGGAGCCATTTGTGCACACTCCAGCTGGCGCTTCCTTCTAAAGAGATCAATCACACGGCCGCTCCACAGCCCCAGTCTCCGCAGCCCAGGAAGGGAGTCCCAAGTCTCCTCCCATCCCCAGGTATTGATTTCGGCAGCCACACAAACTAGAGCTTTGCCACCTGGCTTGCTCTTCAGGCCTATTTATCATTTCAGTTAATGTGGCGTTTGTGCAGGCCAGACTTCCCCCAAAATGCACTGTATAATAAACGATACAAAAATGACTCATCTGCATTCAATGTCTCATCACCCTCCCCTCTCCTTTTTTCAGCTGAGAAAGGATAACTCATTGAGAGGCCTAAGTATAATATTCCAAGTTATTTTTATTAGAATGTTTTATTTGTGCTACAGAGTGTTTTAAAGAAAACTAAATAGAATATGTATACCAGTTATGGACTCTGTAATATTTGGTAATATACTGTATATAGGGAACGAGGCTAATCATACTAAGAAATTTTTTAAAATGGCTTTGACAGGAGAGGTAGATTGGCACTGCAAAAAATTCTGTCTCAAACTTCTGTGAGCCCTCCTCTTGGGGATAAGTGAATTTGTTCATCAGTAGAAAATAAAAAATAGGAAATAGAAAATAAAGAACACTGGAGTCTAAGCAAAGAAGAGAGAAGAGGAAGAAAAGATGAAGCTTCGGAAGCCGTTTCATCTTGTTCGAAGAGAGAAAGCTAGTTGTGCAAAGTAAAAGTAGAGGGCTGGTCTCCTGGAAAAACCCTCAAATCCTAACTGTAACCTTCCAGAGAGAGTTTGCCTTCTCCCTTTCTGAGATATGCTGTATTTTTAAAGTAGGCTAGAGCCTAAGAAATTCAAAACTCAAAATATCTAAAAATAAAAATAATAATTAAAAAAAACACTTTAGGTTGATATATTGGAATCTAAGTGGCAAATGAGTTTTCAGTTCGCATGCCAGGATCATTTGGTTGTCCGTGGCCGCCAGGAACACTGTGCTGAGAGTGACTGTCAGACTGATTCTGTTCAGGGCGTGTTTCAATAAGGGCTTGGGCCCGGAGTGGCGGGCTCGGCATGGTGGCCTCACGTAAAGGTCAGCCCGCTATTAAAATCTCCTGCTTATTTTTTGTATCATCAAATCTTATCCACTGCATTGTTTTATTGATGGAGAAGCCTTTCTGTGCTTCAAAGTGGAAAATAATACAGTGCAGACCATACATTTTAGGCATCCTACTCTCTACTGAAGCCAGGACCCATATGGTTCAATCCTGAACCATAATGCATTCAAATAAGTAGAGTCCAAATAGGAATCCTGACATACGGTCTCCTGAAAATATTTTACAAGTGTACAAATTTATAGTCTGAAGTCACTCCTTACAATTCTATATTTTTTCTCTTCTCAAATACCCTCAAATCCTGAAAAACTCACTCTGACATGCAATACACATAAACACACACAAGCACATACACATACACACTTCTCTGCTTCTATTTCCCGGGGAAGTATAATTTACCTCTTTGTTGACATCTCTCCCTAGGAGAATCTGACCATGATGTTTGTGTTATTTCTGCTCTGCTGACATTTGTAAAGTCCACACTACAAATACTACAACACTGAACTAGCAAAGCAGAAGCCTCTCAGGAAGGCCTGGGTGAGAGAGTCACCAACAGGCAATTACAGAGTAACCGTTGGGCGGTAAGTCACGAAGAAAGGCTGAAACCCAAAGGTCAATATTGTGGGTTGCGGCACGTCGCCAAATTTCTGAACCATATAGTGGCGTGGCAGTCTGCACCCACCTCATTAACATTCTACTGAATGGCTATAGACAATGGTATTTAAATTTTCTAAACTTTAGTTTTCTCATCTGTAAAATTGTGATAATAATATATATTAACATATAGGAAAAAAATCAAATGAGCTAATAAATACAAATCACTTACTACCGTGCCTGGCACATATTAACCCTTCTCACAGGTATTTACTTCTCTCTTGGACCCCAGAGATTGCCTGCTTGTGTGTGCCTCAATAGGCCCTGTTTGCTCCCCAAATCCTGCCTACAGTCTTGTGAGTGGTCTTTATCAAAATCTCTTCAAGCATCTAAGTAAATTCTCCTTCCTGCTTGGAAACAAACTAATACTCCATCAATATGCTGACGACTACCAAATTTATATCTCTTGCCACAACACTTCCCTGAAATCTAGACTCCTAAATGCACTCTCTTACTTCACACTTGTGTAGTAATAAGTTAACCTTACCCCAAGATAAGTCTGCCTTTGCTAGAGGCTCCTGAGAAGTAATGTCTAAGACCTTACAATGTCCTGCCTGATAAAAATGTCTTTGTTATCTAGGAGTCTTGGGCCACACAGGGTAGTCTAACAATGTAACTTATGGTAGGAGATTTGAATTATCAACTTCTGGAGGAGGTAAGACTACACGTCAGCCAGGCCAGTGCTCAGCCACGTCTGTATGACTAAGCACCAGTAAAAAAGCTGGACGCCAGGACTCAGGTGAGATTTCTCAGTTGGCAACACTCCATGCAGAGTGTCACTTCCTGTTGCCTGCAACAGTGAGCACCGTTCACAAATCCACTGGGGGAGGACAACTGGAACCTCTGAGTGTGGAGCCTCCCTGGACTTTGTCCCATGTGTCTTTTCTCTTGGCTGATCTTAATCTGTGTCCTTTTGTTGTTATAAATCACAACATTGAGTAGAACAATGAGCAGCCATTCTGTGAGTTGTTCTAGTGAATTATCAAACTTGCAGGTGATCTTGGGTACCCTTGAAATTGCAACTGGTGTCACAGTGAAGGTGGTCTTGGAGATCCCAAACTTTGCAGTTGGTGTTAGAAGTGAAGGTGTCCTTAAAGACTCCTGAATAATGCAACATGTCTACTTTGATGTATAGTAGATACTATATTCCAAACTTGGCCTTTCATCTCCCCACCCTCCAAAACTGCTCCTCCCTCAGTTGTCCCCACACAGGATAATAGCAACTTTTATTATTCTAGGTACTCAGGCCAAAAGCCTGGCGACATCTTTGATTCCTCTCTTTCTAGCACACTTTACATCCAATGTATTAGAATATCCTATTGAAGCTTCCTTTAAAATATATTTAAAGCCCGGCCGGGCGTGGCTCAGTGGTTGAGCATCGACCTAGGATCCAGGAGATTGCAGTTCGATTCCCGGTCAGGGCACATGCCTGGGTTGCGGGCTCGATCAGTGACTCTCTCATCATTGATGTTTCTATCTCTCTCTCTCCCTCTCCTTTCCTCTCTCTGAAATCAATAAAGATATATTTTAAAAAATAATAATAATAAAAAATAAAAAAAATATATGTAAAAAGCTACCAACTCCTGCTACTTCTAACATACTGGATTGAGCTACTATGATCTCAAATAGATTACTATAAAGACTCCTAACCAGCATTGCCCTTACATATTTGTATATCTGGATAGCAGCTGTCTACAATGGGGCTTATTTCATAAGTTTGGTAAGCACTGTGTTCCCGACCATTTTATGATAGAAAGGTGGGGATGAAGAATGCAGGAGCATGCAGAACAGTTTTAGTACAGGCATGAATACTGTGAGAGCAGCTGGGTGGAACATAGTCAGTGGCCATGGAAATACGTAGTCCATTGGCTTGACTCAATACACAAAGAATTCCAAAGTATGATGTGCATTATATCAGAAGCTTGTAATTTTTCTAGCCCAAGTGGAAGGATATACTGTGCTACCAGACAATCAGTCCATCTAAAGAAAGTTGTTCCAAAAACAGTACAGACAGAAGAAAGCAGTCCTGCGAGGCAAGGTCTCAGGACTATAACCAGAGGTCTCGAGTTCAGAACAGAAGCAACAGGGATAATGGGAAAGAAACGGACAGAGAATACCAAAATTGCTACCCTGGGCTGGAGACTGGGCCCAAGGCTAGCTTGAGGTTGGATTCAAGGCCAGCTCCACACTGCCCCCACGAGGCTCCTAACGTCCCCGCCTTCCTCAGAAAATGGATTCAAGTGAAATGTTAAGCGGAATGTATCTGTGTTCCCTGGAAAGCAGGGGCTGCCAGCCTGACTATCACTCCTAAAGTCAATACCAAAATAGGATTTCCCTGTCTCTTCTCTCACTGCTATGAGGAAAAGCAGTTATGCCATTATTAAAAAGTAAACAGAGCTTTCCACTATGGCAAGGCTAAAATCCTTTGGCCTCTAAGGCCTCCGGGTCTAAGTTCAATATATATTACAGTCAGTTCTACGCAGAATGCTTGAGTTTGTGAGAAGCCAATAGAATTAATGTTGCATTTTAATTCTTCTTTGCTTACTGCAATTAAAATCTGATGCATCTGATACATGAGTGAGTAAGCACATTCGTGACTGACTTCCAGCCGAGGTAACTTAAGGTTGTGTTCAGTGGGGGCACCCAAGCTGTAATAAGTGGCTTTGTCCTGGGCTAACTCTGCCTTGGATCCATCCTATCATCTAATTTTAATTTGTCCTATTCATACAGCTGCTGAATGGGGGCCTATGCCTGGCGTAATGAGATAGGGCAGGTAAAAAGCTGGACGGTTTAGTGAGAAGGCAGCTGTATTGTCAGGGCTCCTTTGGTAAGATGTGCAGGCCTAATTCACACTACACTGGGCGAAAATGGAACTCGCTGCCTCCCGTAACTGAAAATAAACTGCGGGCATGGTAAGAGGCAGGAATTCTTTGCTGCTCAGTTCTCTTCCTCTGTGTGACCTTCATTACTCCATGGCACAGATCTCATACTTGTAAAGCAAGATTTTCCTTGAAATATCTTTCAAAATCCTAAGAAGGACCCTGTCTGAACCAGATTGGGGTTATGTGGTGGGAAGAGAAGGGTTGATATTGGACGCATCAGTGGGTTATGGGGGGGAGAAAGTGAGCCTTGCCTGAACCAGAGACTAGGGAGATTTCCTCAAAGGGAATCTGAGAAAACACAGAAACAAAGCCCATGGCCACATTCTAGAAACTGTCTAAACAGGATGACTGCACTTTGGTTTGTGACCAGAGTATGGCAATATTTTGATTCAACAGTTATTTACAATTAAAATTATTTTACTATTTTTCACCAAACAGGCCCTTTTGAGAGAGAAAGAGACAGAGAGAGAGGGAGAGAGACAGAGAAAGAGTCTAAGTAAGAGATATAGGTGTACAGTAATTAGACCAGGACAAGCATTTCCCCAGGAACATTCTGGGCAAACCAGGGGTTCTGCACAGTCCTCCTCTTACTCCACAGCATTCATCATCCTTCATCTTAGATAGTTCATCACCTGTTGCCCTGGCAATGTTACCCGCCCCAGCAAACAGGCAAACCTCACTGTTCAATTCTGATGGCCACACAGCAGGCTCCTTTGTCTGGAGACAATTCTGTTCAGGTGTACACCTGCCCTTCTGTCACTCTAACTGTCCTCTCAGCCTGTGATAACCTGATGTCAGCTCCTAGGCAGTGGCTGATCAGGAACCTGCTGTTGTTCAACCCCCTCTGTGTCCAGGTCAGTGCAGTTATGAAGTCGCAAACCACCCTTCACAGCTCTTTGTTTGGCTCTGTCCTAGGATGCTTTGCTGCCTGTTTTATCCTGCCACTTAATACATCAAATATAATGTAATGCAGACATTGATGAAACAGCTTAAGAAGCTTAATGTGGTGGGCCCATGACTAACAATAATCACCAGAACTACTATGTGCTGGTATAAATACCAAGCAGAATGTGACTCTCGGGGAGTTCAGATTTTATTTTGTCCCAAAAAAGAATACCATGAGCCCCCAATACCTTCAGCATTGTGCTCTTTGAGTATGCATCTTATAAAAGGTTGAAAAATATGAGTACATCAGGAATTCATAACAGCATATACTATGTGCTTTGAATTTAGAATGCAAAAATATAAAAAATAGTATCTGTGATCTGTGAGATTATAGGATAGTGGGAAGAGAGAAGTGCAAAACATTTCTCTACAATGAGTTATGTGCAATAATATGAGTGCCCCTAAACTGTAATGGAAGTGGTAGGGATAGGATGCCCAAGGGTGGGCACCCACTTGGCAGGTGGAAAGGGATGGGTGGGAATTGGAGGAAGACACCGCATGTACAAAATATGATGATGTGAGAGCGTGGAAAGCTCACAAAGCCTCGTGAACTCTTTGGCTGGTAGTGCTGGAAAACCAAGGGTAAGCTTGACACAGTGGGAGGTGAGTCTGGACCAGTATTAGGTAAGAGCCAGTTATGAAGGGCATCATATCAGATTATAGTTTCTAAGAGAAGGAACTTTGTAGTTGCAAGTATTAAAAAAACAAAAAACAACCCAGGATGGCTAAAGCACAAAGGAAGAGTTGATTAGAAAATTTCAGATAGTTTCATGAAACCCAAGCGTGAGATTTCCGTCATTCCTTAGAAACAGAAGCAAGTACAAACATGCTAGTAAGATAGGCCCTGTTTACATTCCTGTTCTTTCTTGCGTGTCTGCTTCAGTCTTGTCCTCCTAACAAGACCAGCTTTCTCTGCCTCCCTTGTTCACACAGCAGACCTGCCCATCCTTCAAATTCACTCCTAAGTGTACTCGTTATAAGTCCAGCAGCTGGCTGAGACCAACGAATCTTTCTTAGTCCCAGTTCCAAATTTCTGGAGAGAAAGGGGGTTCATACCAGCTGTGTGAACCCTTGGTCTAATCAACTGTAGTCAGGAGCACAGAGTTAAGGTGTGAACGTCGCTGCCGGGGCCCCACTTCTGAGGGCGAGAAAGCTGGGGGGCGTGGGGAGTTAGGTGTACTGGCCCTGCCTACCGTGGAATCACTGAAGAAATTAAGAACATTGCTATCAACAGATATATTTTGTTCAAAGAGCCCTTTGATGGTATTTGTAAGGATGGATTTGGGGGTGATAAACTGGGAGGTACTGAAACAGTGCAAGATATTACTGAAAGGGAGGCTGTCATGTGTTTTAGCCTCTATCAGCATAAGTGAGAGAACAGGAGACATTCTCTCTACTCTCTCCCTCGTCCCAATGTCCTACCACGAATCTGTATGAATTCTCTATTATTTATGTTTCTGGAAACAGAATTTCTTATGAGGAAATGTCATGGAATTTAACTACACCTTAACTGAGGAAATGTGTGTTGAATTTCTGAATTTTCACTTTAGCTTGAAAGACCTTAGGGTTGTTCTGAAACCTATGCCACATTGCTAACATAATAGGCTCACATTAATCAAGATCATGAGAGTGACACATAACACTAAAAATCCAATCTACTCATTTATAATGACATATATATCTGTCACAGGCATGGCGATACTTGAATTGCATGGCCACTGAATTCTCAAATTACATGAGAAAGCATATTGTAATCTGAAGGTTGCTTAATATTAATTTGGAATCAGAACAAAGGAAATTGGTCCAATGAATGTAATAACCATAAATAGCATTTACTGAGGGTTTGAGTTTCATCCATAAGAACTCTATGAAGAGGCACTACTGTCAGCCCCAATTTGCAGATGAGGTGAAGGCACTGTTGTCTGGGTTATGGTCCAAGTCCCATAACTAGTAAGTCACAAAGCCAGATCCAAACCCTGGAAGTCCTTCTCTAAATCCAGTACTCAATCTTTGCATCCAGAGTTCAATAAGCCTGATCTTATTGGTAGTAAATCAGCTAAAAATCTATTTTCCATGAACACTTTTTAGATGTGTTGTCTGTTTTCCTGTGTAAGTCTCTTTTTAAGAAACCCAAGTGTCTAATCAATCCTCTTTCAAGTGGATCTTCTTTCTTTGGCTGGTCAGTAAGGTGAAATGGGAGGTAATCAAATCCTGCTTACCTGGGAGGCATTCTGTCTTTCCAGGTAGCTATACAACTTTTCATCCTCATTCATTACGTTTTGACTTTACAGTTTTAACTCTCAGAGGGCAACTTGATTTCAAGGTGTGTCCAAAGTACTTCAACAGTGACAATGGCACCTATAGAGTCTACTGAATCTTGCTGTAGTCTGAATTTTGTCCAACTAAGAGTTTGGGCAGTAAAACTATTTGCTTTGTATTTGTTATATAAACATTAAAATCTGCCATTGTATTTCATCCTAAATCTTATATTTAATTTTTCTATTCCAAAATATTTTAGAGGTTAATTTTTTCAGTTTTATTATCTTGATATTTTTCTCTGTTGCCTTTCTGATTATAAAATTTGCCATTTCTATTGCTTTTCAAATCCATCCCACTTTTCCCTACGTCAACTAAATTTTTTCTCAGTCTTAATTAGATGAAAGAGGAGTCCTCTACTAAATCCTTCAATAAGCTAATGCATTCCATAGCCTCTCTCATAACTGGTATTAAGTAGCCCTTAATTGTCATTCCATGTAGAACTGCTAAATACAGTGTCTACACATGTAGATTTTACCCCAAAATTAGTGGGAGAGAGAGGCTTATATTACAAGACATAGCACACTCCAAAAAATCCCCAAGTCTCTCTTCTTGATTATGTGACACAATAGTCTCCTTTCTAAGCATTGCTGGCTCTTCCCTTTATGCACTGTCCAATTCTCTCCCTTTTTTCCTTTGGCAAACTTGAGCTCTATCTTAACTCTTTCAATCTTAACCAGCTGACAGAAAAGCCCCAGAGGGCTATCTGACAACTGGGCTTATCAAAGCAATCACAGATTGGGTTTCTCCTTCCTGGAGACTGCTTTGTTACCTGCTCTAAAAAAAATTAAAAAATAGCATTCCCTTCTTATTGCTACAGAAGGCCACGATACTCTCAAACCTGTGTTGTCAAACCTTTCTTCTCTATTATTATTCTCTTCAGAATAAAGCATACTATTACTTAATTTTAAGAAAAATTTCTCTTGCGCTAACTTCCCCATCAGCTATCACCTCACTGCTCTGCTGTCCTTTATAAGCAAGTTCCTAGCAAGAGTTGCCTATATTCAGTCTCTGATTCCCCACCTCCCATTCTCACGTAAACACATTCTAATAAGGTTTTTGTGTCTGCCACTGCATTGAAACTGCTCTTGTTCAGACTGCCAATGCCCTCCAGGCTACTGAATTCTGTGGTCAAGCCTCAGTTTTCATTTCACTGATAAGCAGTATCACTCAGTGCTTCTTTGAAAGCATTTCTTAACTGTTTATAGGGCGCCCCCTGTTCTTGTTCTCTGTCTTACAGGCCCATCTCTTCTCATAGCCACTCTTTTAACTATTTACACTCGTTCCTATGGTGATCTCACCCAATTTCATGACTTTAATATTACTCTCAGATGTAAACTGCAGCCCAGACCCTCCTGGATCTCCAGACCCCTATATCCAAATGCCTACTCCATCACATCTCTACCTGGATGTCTGTAGACACCCAAAACTGAACACATCCAAAGCTGTACTCTCTGTCCCATTCACAGTCTTCCCTGAGTCAGCGGACGGCCACTCCACTGTCCAACTTTCCACCTTAGAGAATTTCCTTTGCCTGTGATGCTCTTTTCCTCTCTATCCACAATGCTTGCTTGACGAACCTATTTAAAATAATCATCTCCTTTTATGCTTCATATTCCTCCTACATTGCTTTTATTTTGTTGTTGTACTTATCGCTTCCTAACATACTGTGTAATTTACATATTTATGACACTGATTACTTATTACTTATTTTCTGTCTCCTTCCACTAGAATATAAACCTTATGGAGGCAGGGATTCTATATGATTATTTCTTGTGTGTATTTCAGGTGATTAGAGCATGTCAAGCACATGGCAGATATTCAAAAACATTTGTCGAATGAATGAATGAATTCCATGATCTTTAATCTTGAGAAGTTTGCAGTCCATTTGGAGAAGTAAATTATACATTGAAAAAAAAGAATGTCTGCCAGTACCAAGCATAATGTGCCAAGCGATGTGAGTAGAATAGACCCAAAGTGCTAAGACATTGTTTTTTTTCCTAAGGATTCAGAAGACTGGGCTCAATTTGAATAAATTCATTTTGGTGGAAAATTGATCATAATCTAGGAAAATGAAGATGGGAAAAAAACATTTTAGATGAGAACAGTTTAGGACCTCAAGGCCATTATATTTCTGAATTTAAAAAGAAACCATTTGTTTCCAAAAAAAAAAATACAAAGTTTTCATTCCAACTGGAGGTCTCTTTCTTCTTTGTCTGCAAAAGTGCAAAACAAATGCCCCACTAATGGGCCTTTGAGTTAATGCATCTGCACTGGCTGTCTCTAGGTGCTGGGGGTGGATGCAGAGGACAGGAGAAATCTGTCTATAAGCCCCATTTCATATCAGATGTTTCAAGCCAGTTAACTGCAAAATAAAGAGGGGAGGGAATTAAATAGTTACTTAGAAACAAAAGAAAAAAATGTAAGTGGGCTGAGGGAAAAGCTTTTAGTAAATGTGAAAAAATCATGCTGGCACTGAAGATGGGCCACTTAGGACAGATTATTTCTAATGGAGCTGTGAAGTTCAGGCTGGAGTCCCCTCAAAGAGACTCTGAGCTCCTGACAGTCACTTTCTCCTTGGGGCTGGGCTGACTTTCTGTTAATGCACCCCCTCCCCGGCATCAGCTGTCCCTAAGCACAGCCAATTATGAGATGAAACAGCCTCTCTTTGCCCAATGACTATTTTCTCAGGCATGTGTACGGTTAAACGGAAATGTAAACAGATAAAATGTATCTCTGCCCACGTCTCCCCTCTCATCACCTTCTCTCTCCTTGGTGACCCCTCTAATACTTCAAGAACCCGTGGACTGTAGGCTTTCTTCTCTCCTTCTAGTCAAACAGGGAAAGATATGTTTCTGGTCATTTTGACTACTATCTTTACTAAATGGTTTCTAATATGCTCCCTCTTTGGAGATTATTTGTATCTTAAACCTCTGCTCTTAGTTGTGGTCTGAAAAATTCTGTGCTCTGGAAGCTAATGGAGAATTTAAGTATCTGAATTCATTCTGAGAATGGAGTTCAAACTGCTTTCAGGTTGCTTTGGTCAAAGGAAACAGTCATTTGTCTGGATCCCCTAGGAATCCCTGTTTCAAAGAGTTTGCCAAGGAGCACGGAGTCTTTTTTAATCCATGAGACATTCTGGGAGATCTAGGGACTGCAAAAAGGCTCTTCTGGCCTTCACTGCTCTCATCTGCTCAGATCTGGCACTGAGGACCCTTTTGGCGGGCTACTCCCACCCTCCTGCACCCCCTTTCTCAGTCACTTCCTTTTCTTCCCTTTCTCAGCTGCCCATGTCAGCCGTCACTGTACCAGGGCTCATCTTCTGGGTTTTCTCCTTGACTCTTGGCTGGCAGTTGGTCTGATTTCCCTGACCCTACCCTGAAGCATGATGGCCCTGTTGGTACCTTGAATATTTTGTAAACTCATTTGCCTGTTTGCTACACATTTTAAATCTCTAAGTTCATTATGAGTAGGATGTCGGAATGGTTTAGGAAGGAGACTCAGTTCTAATAATGTATGAGACTTTAAGTAAAAGCTGGAATGTGGCTTGTACCTGGCTGTAAACTGGGATCATATATGAAAGTCAGGGTTGATTCTCAGCTGGCAAACATCTCATGAGGAAATTGGTTGTGAAACATTTTGAATGTTACCCCAACCTACTGTTTGCCCAGAGGCAAAGTGGTAGAATGGCAAAAGCAAAGACTTCAGATTTAGCCAGACATGGCTACTAATTAATGTGTGACTTTGGAAAATTACGTAACTTCTTTGCTTCTGTAGTCTCTGTAATTTCCCTGTGCTTCCTGCAAGGATTAAACAAGATGACAAAAATAAAATATGTAACACAGTTTCTGAAGCTATTACTATTTGCTTATTTATCTCTTTGTTTTTATTCCAGAACCAGAACTATGTTCTTGGAGGGAGGGGCGAGGGGTGAAGTAGTTAGAAAGGGGCTTCCAGAAAGAGAATGGTCCTGGTAATAATTTCAAATGTTTAGTCCCTTCTAAAATTCTCTAGAAATAGAAATAATTTAAAGGTATAATTATTATCTCAAACAGTAAATACGTAGGCTCACAGCTGGATAAACAATCTTTATAGCTTTGAACTCAAGCCTTCGTTTATCACATAAATCTGCATTAAGAACATTCAATAGTATCTTGGCTTATAATTTAAAAAAAATAAAACACTAAAAATACTTTAGGAGTCAGTTTTCATATCCATTTCCCAGGGTAATCAAGATGCTCATTGAAAATACCTCTACATAGATATGAGGTAATAAGGCCCATAATTTGTGGCCTGATACTCTTAACAGATTACTGGAGTAAACCCTGGAGATTCAGAATGAAGATATTCATTCCCTTTATGTGATTACTGGTTTAATTCAAATCTCAAATATGCCCTTTTTTACGTACCCTGAGAACCAGGAATGGTGATAGGCATTTAGTGGGTAACTAACAAATGTTTATGTGATCAATGAATAGAGACACCGTTTAGCCCAGTGCTAATTGTACTGAGCCTATGTATAGCTCCTAAGCTATTAGCGGTGATATTGCCTCCAGAAAACATTTGGCAATGTCTGGAGACATCTGACTGCCACAACTGGGGGTAGGGATTGCTACTGACATCTACTGGGTAAGAGGCCAGGGATGGTGCTGAACATCTTACAATGTACACGTCAGGCCTCCACAACAAACAGCTAGTGAGGCCCCAATGCCAGTGGTTTCAAGGATAAGAAACTCTTGCCTAAGCCGCAGATATTTGAGGCTGGTACTTCGCATCTCACAGGGATATGCAACGCTGCCTTCTGCTTCCTGTGCCGAATGCTTTATGTACTTGCCATTAAACGTGTATTCCAGCCATTTAGGCGGATTTTCCATGATCTAGCTTTGCTTTGCCTGCCCTTTTACAGTATGGCAGGGCTATTCATCGTCAGTAAGAAAAAAAGCAAGTGACTTAGTGAGTTGTGTGAGGAACATTATGCATCCTTTTTATAGCGACAGTCTGCTGTTTCAGATATAATCTTTATTCTCTGTAAAACTAGAGACACTATATACCATTTACTCATCTCTGCTTATCTCTTCTTTTTGTTTGTCTGCCGCAGTTTCTTATGTCTCATAAAATAAAACCTTGGCTTAATGTGCACTTCTATAGCCTTGGAGAAAACTTTGGGTCCTCAAAAATGCATAGAGTGTAAAAGTTGCAAAGATGATATCATATTATTACTTTTGTTTAATGTTTTCTGCAGGCCTGAGCACTTTTCTACCTGAAGTCAATTGTCTCCATCACAGCTGAGACCTGTAAAATAAAGGTACACACAGAGAGCTGTGGACCACGGACTCTAACTTCAGCTGCTCAGTCCCTCCTCACCCTCCAATATGTATAAAAGCTTGTTTCCTTCTGTCATCACCCCTGAGTTGTGGCCTGTTGGTATTTGCTTACTCTTGTTGAAGGTAGAGAGTTGTAGTAAGGAACACAGTGCTGGACTCAACACTGGCATTCAAACCCTGATTCTGACAGAGCAGTATTTTACCTTAGAAAGGTTCCTTACTGTCTTTACAACTTAGATTCCACATTTGTATATGTGAAGATAATAAAACAAAGTTGAGAAACTAAAAAAATGAGGAATGCATGCTAAGTACCTAAGCCATAACCTGCGCGCAGCAACTTCTCAGTAGCAGTTGTTATGAGGCTCATTAGTGATCTTTATCTCTCCTGCATTACGTCTTTCCTGTCTCTTCTCCTTGTTGATAGTAATGAGATAATTTGTTCTCTAAAATGGCTCTGTTCTCTCCTTCCCATATATTCCTGGTTGAATTTTGGGAATTTTAAGATAATGCTGATAAGATAAAAATATAGCAGTTTTAATTTCTCTATCTGGCAGGAAATGTAATATATTCTACTGACAAAGAATCTCAAAGTCATCCTCTTTATTGGGGGGGAGGTGAGATCATTTAATATCTACCCTTTAGCAACTTTCAAACCTGTAATACAATATTGTTACCATGCTGTACATTATATTCCCAGAATGTATGCATCTTATAACTGGAATTTGTACACACCAACCCCTAGCTGACTGCCATTCTACTCTGTTTCTTTGAGTTCAGCTTTTTTTGATTCCATACGTAAGTGATATCATATAGTATCTGACTTTCTCTGACTTGTTTCACTTATTATGATACCCTCAAGCTCCATCCATGTTGTTGCAAATGGCAGGATTTCCTTCTTACTCATGGCTGAATAATATGCCAATGTGTGTGTGTGTGTGTGTGTGTGTGTGTGTGATGTGTGGTGTGTGTGTAAGGTGATATATATATATACCACACCTTTTTTACCCATTCATTCATAGATGAATGCTTAGGTTGTTTTCATACCCTGGTTACTGTGAATAATGCTGGAGTGAACACGGGGGTAAGAGGGCTATTAGAGATCCTGATTTCATTTCCTTTGGATTCATACCCAGAAATGGGATTAGTGGGTCAGGTGGTAGTTCTATTTTTAATTGTTTGAGGAATCTCCATGCTGTTTTCCATAGTGGCTGTACCAATTTTCATTCCCACCAACAGTGCAGAAGGGTTGGATTTTCTCCACACCCTCACCAACACTTGTTATCTCCAGTCTTTTTGATGATAGCCTTCTAATAGGTATGAGGTGATATCTCATTATGGATATGATTTGCATTTCCCTGATCACTTTTCATGTACCTGTTGGCCATCTGTATGTCTTCTTTGGAAAAATGTCTATTCAGGTCCTCTACCCATTTTTTTATTTTTGGTTATTGTCATTTCACATTTTAATATATAATAAATACTGTTTCCTTTAAGAATAGGTAAAACAATATGTAAACATTATATTTAAAATATTGATCTAGCTCCTTGGCAGAGTTTCCAATGACATCTGATGGTACTTAAAAGAAAAAATTGCGTCATTTGCTTTGGTCTCTCAATATGCCAATGAGATAGCTCTCTGACCTTCAGTCATACTTTAGGAAAGGAAATTATAGCTTGTCATTTTTCATTGTATAATTAATAGGGTAATTAACAAGTTAGTGTTAAGATTTCAAGGGCTGACTTAATTTTCTTTCTTTAATGCCAACCTAATTATTTCAATTGGATAAAAGGACAAAAACTTAATTGTAAAAATGGAACAGGAGATTTTAAAATATGCTTAATTGACAAATCAGAATCATTAGTAATTCAATTAGTACTTTTTGAAAAATTCTTTTAAAGTTAAATTAGAAAGTAAAACTATTTGTAAATTTGCTGAAATGGATATTATAAATCATTTTACCAGTGCTGGGTTATTCTAAATCTTATTAATTTACACTTGACAATTTTTACTATATTTAAAGGGTAATGTTCTTCCTCCATATTAAAACAAATTCAGAACTGTTTTACTCTAAGGACAAGAATATTTAGCAAAATTAAAACTGCTTAGTGTGGAAGTTCAGAGAACTGAATATTTTTTATAAGTAATTGATAAATTGACAATATTAAATCACTATAAACTCATTCTAGGTTTGCTTAAAATTGTTAAATTTGTTTTTATCTATATAATGATGCCTTTGTTTATTCTATTAACAAGTTTTACTTACCAACAATTATTTTTTAATATATGATAATTTGCATGTTATTAAAGATCAGATGGATCAGTAGTTCTCAGAGTGTGTTTGCTAAATGAGCAGCATGATAATCACTTGGAAACATTAGAAAGAGTCTCAGACCACATTCTATACGTTCTAAATCAGAAGCTGGGAGTAAGAGCAGCAAGGTGTGTTTAGCAAGTTTCCCTAATTATTTTATTGCACAGTGAAGTTTGAGAAGAAGTTTAACTACTAGACTAGGTTATGTTGTAGGAAAAATCAATTCCCAACTCACAGTGATTTAACAGAACAAGATTGTATGTCTCATAAAAGCAAGGTCTGCTATAGATCAAAATAATTCTCCAGGGCTGCCTTCTTCAATATTTTGGCTTAGCATTTTAGGATGTTTTGAAGGTATAGCACAATTACTCTGGCAGGGAATGAGTAAGCTCCAGAATCAGTGCCAGGAAATTAAATGCTTTTACCAGGAAATGAGCAACACTGCTGCTCACATTTCATCAACTAAAGCAATCTGCATGGCCACACCTAAAGTCAAGGATTAGGGAACTGCAATGTGCTGAGGTCAAGAAGTAGAGATACACTTATATGTGGAATCTAAAGAACTTAATAAACTGATGAACAGAGTAGATTCAATGACATGGAAGCATGGATCAGACTGATGAATCTCAGAGAAGAGGGGGTGGATGGGTGAAGGGGGAGAGAGTAACCAAAGAATTTATATGCACAACCCAGGGACACGGATGATGGTGTGGAGAGGGACTGGAGAGGGGGGGTAGGGCAGGGTGGAAAGGGTCATCAGGGAGAAAAAGGGGCATCTGTAATATTTTAAACAAACAAACAAACAAAGAGGCAGCTGTAGTATAATGAAAGAAACACTGACTTTGGAACCAAAAAAATTTTAGTATGTTCAGCTCTGCCACATAGAATCTATTATTACTTTCTCTGGGTAAGTCTATTTGGGAACTATTGCCTACCTCACAGAATCATTGTGAGATTTAAATAAAATAAAACACATTAAAATACCTTGAAACTATAAAAAAAGAAAGGAGAGATAATTGGATATTGGTAAACACTAGTAATGACTTGTCCAATTGCAAGTCTTTGGGTATAACCCCAGAATTACTGAATCATAGGAGTTGTCCAAGGAATCTCAAATTTTAACAGTAGCCCAGAAAATCACGTTACTGAGACCAGTTAAATTAAAGAACCAATGCTTTGGATTTTAATTTTAATATTTGTAATACAGTAAATTTTGTTTTATCAAAAAGAAGATTATTGGGTTTACAGAAATGCAAGTGATTATCAACACTAAAATAACATCTTTGGTCCTTATATGGGGAAAGGAGAGCTATAACACTTTGTATTGTCATTAGCTTTTACTAGACAAGGCTCTTTATCACAGGGCAGATTTAGCAAGTATTTAATGCATTTTTACAAAATAAATTTATTTCTTGAGTTCTTTTTTAAATCACTGAAATACTATCAGAGTAGACACCATGCCATCTCCCATATGAAATAATCCTGAAATAATCATGGACAATTAGCCTGTCTAGAATTTGAGTGTTAACCCTTTCTTGCCCTCTCAAAATTTTTGATTCTAGATAATTTTGTCCCCAAATATACTTTTTATATACCTCACATTTAAAACTAGATAAACATTTATGCAATGTTGAGTAGGCTAGAGGAAACTGCTTTAGAAGGCAATTGTGTTAACCTGATATACCACGAGCATCAAACCTATGTTTTAATGCATTCAGGTTCTAGAATTTTTAAAATATTTTTCTGATACAGAATCAATATATTCTTAATTGAGTATCTGATAATCTAGCACATCTTGCAGAAATAGACATATATTAGACTCATTTATCTTCTTCTTTACCTGAAGTCTTATTGTAGTTTACAATGAATTCTGTCACTTTTTTAGGGCTTGGTAGTATGGACCATAATCATTATTAAGTAACTCATATAAAAATGAGCCTCTGTGTAGAAAACTCTCTACACTGAGTTATTTTTAAACAAATGACATTACTGTTTCCAAGACAATAAGGGAATATATATGTATATAATCACATGTGCACATATACACATATATAAACATGTGCACGCATGTAAAACAATGTCACAAAAATCTTCACTTTTCAGTTTCCCTAAACTCTTCTCAAAACTAAAAAACAAAGAAATGAACCCCCTTCCTTGAAGTTCTTTCTCTCTTACTCCCCTAGTTACTTTTTTCTTCCTCCTTTTTCTCAGAAACACCCTTCCTTCAGATATCCCCAGGGCATCTTTCCTCAGTGCATTCAAGTCTGGGCTCAAATGCCACCTTGTAAATAAACTCACTCTGACAACCGAACTTACTGTTGCACTATTAAGTTGTGCTCCCCTGTACTCCCTATATAACCCCCTGCTTTATTTCTCTCCACTACACTTACCACATTTGATACTATATAAGATGCATATTAATTTTATTATTGTTTATCACCCAAACTAGAATGCAAACTACACCAGGCAAACATTTTTTATCTGTTTTGTTCATTCTTGTATCTCCAGTGCCTAGGACCGTGCTGACACACAGCACATGTTTGATAATTATTTGTGGGCTAAATAAAGGAATACATTTGAAAAAAACAAATGAAGAAGTAAATAAATAGATTCATTAACTATAGAATAATTAGAGTTCTCATGCCCAGGAAAGCACCACCCTTGCTCAATGGGTTAGGTGAGTATGATGAAAATAAGCTTTACTATAGAACTCACGATGAATTATTTTACCAACTAAATTAACTCTCACATCATATACACAAAGAATAGACTTTTAAACCCACATGAGTAGGAATTCGAGAAGGTTACTTCACATTTATACTTTGTAAAACTATTTAGGGTGCACCCTGAAGGTGGTGACTCACCAAAGGGAAGGGTCATACCAGGCAGAGAGGACAATTTCTGCAAAGCAGAACTTTGCAAGAGCAGAGCCTGCTTGGAAAGGGAGAACTACAATTACATAAGGCAAGTTGTAGCGTAAGTACTGAGAGGAGAATCCACGGAAGTACAATCAGAGAGGCAGGAGAGAGCCAGTGATGGGTGCTGCGTGTGTCACGGTGGGGAAGTAGCGCTCATTCTTCTACAAACTGAGGAGCCACCAAGCAGCTTTACACCTGAGATGGAGGTGGGCAGACTGTCATTTTTAAGAAGATCATTTTGTCTGCATCAGGTAGATGAGCTTCAATAGGGCAATGGGCAGAACATGGTCAGGCAGCAAATGATCTACGGTAGGTAGTTGACTAAGGTGGCGGAGACAGAGGATAGAGCTAAATTTGCAAGATAGTGTGGAGGAGGCCTGGGGGATGTGGGGTGCAGGGGGACCCATGGGGGAAAAGAGGGACATCTGGAATACTTTCAACAAGAAAGATAAATTTTAAAAAAAGAAAGAAAGGTGTGCAATAAAATTGAGAAGTATTAAGTGATCAACCAAAAATTAGGGATGAAAGAAAGACAAGGATCTAGAAGTATCACTAGGGATCTGGCTAGGTGACCTGATAAAGAGAGAAATCCAGGAGAGAAGCTTTGAGGTACAGATGATACGTCTGTTTTTTTATCATGTTGGGTTAGATGTGCCTGTGAGACACGCATATAAAGATCAGTGGGTGGCTAGACCTGTAAGTACGGAGCTTGGTAGAAAAAAATGAAGTTGCAGTTATGCGCTGTAAGACAATGTTTTGGTTGATGACAGACCACATATAGGACGATGGCGTACCACACAGCGCGGGTAGTTTCATAGTTCTAGCATCTCGGCTTGTGTAAGCACACTCTATGATAGTCACATAATGATGAAATCACGTAACAACACATTTCTGGAAACGTATCCCCATCATTAAGTCATTAAGTAGCATATGATTGCAAAGGCAAAGGAAGGCACGGATTAGTTTCTGCTAAACAAGCAGAAACCCATGAGTCTACTTGTTTACCTCACTCTCCAGGGAGAGTGAGGTGAGTCAGGAGAAGACCGGAGCACTGGGACTAGAGCCTTGAACAACATCAGCTTTTTTTTTAATGTATGTTTATTGATTTTAGAGACAGAAACATCAATGATGAGAGTCACTGATCGGCTGCCTCCTGCACGCCCCCTACTGGGGATCGAGCCCGCAACCTGGGCATGTGCCCTGACCAGGAGTCGAACCGTGATCTCCTGGATCATAGTCTGATGCTCAACCACTGAACCACACCAGCCGGGCAACAACATCAGCTTTTAAGGTCAGGGAGAGAATAAAGACTTCAAGAGTATAAGGATGGGAATAAATGGCTGAAAAGAAGGTAATAAAGGGAGGATGATGGCACAGAAGCCAAAATTGGAAAGCTTTATTTTTACCCCTGAAGAGCGGATTAGTTAAAATTGTGACATGTATCAGAGAGATAATATAAGTACTAAGCTTCCCCCTGTGCTGCACAGAGAGGGCAACATACAAGAACGGTAGCTACCAAGAGGCTCATGCCAAGATGTTCCAGATTTAAATTTAGGAAAATTGACTGTGGCTGGCCTTCACCGGGGAATTATTCACACTTTATGATCTTTTTTATTTTCCAAGAAAGACAATATTACTAATCATTAAAGTTTGGTACCAGACCCACCCTTATTTTTTGTTTAGACCTAAATATGTATTTATTTCACTAGAGGCAGTAATATGAATTGTGTGATTGAACCTTAGAAATTCTATTTTTGTTTTTTAGGGTTGGCATATATTTAAAGATTTTAAAATGTAAAGAATTAGTTCTATGAATGTTTAAAAATATTCATTCTCATGTACTCAGAACCCAAGTAATAATATTTCAAATAATTTTTATGTTTGCTTTAATAGGAATCAAGAAACTATGCTCAAGCAAAATCTACTTTGTGGAAACACTAGTACACCAAGCTATGCAATCAACTATATCCAGATAATTAGGTTTAAGTCATAATTACTAATGGCATTTGCACTTGGAATTAGAGAACTTGAAGCTTTGTACTTAGAACATAAAACATATAATCATCTTAGATCCAAATTACTCCACTCACTGAAATAAAATTGAAGTTATTTAGTTATCTGTTTCACAATACAAAAATTGTCATATTATTCAAAAATTAGTGTCTTACAAGAATATATATTTTCATATTAACTTACTATATTGAATAATTTTATTTTTTCCTATTTAAACATAGGTCCAAGATATAATAAAATAAATGTTTACTATTAATTAATTTTATATTTTATTATGGTAACTCCAAAGGCACACGCAGATGTATCTAGAACATAGTCTATAAATACACTTCATCCAAGTTAATAAAGTTAATAAAGAAAACATTTCTGTTTTTGCTTAGGATAAAGGCCCTGGCCTTGTTTCTACATTCATATAATAGAAATAAATCAAAGCTTTGTTTGTTAAATATCATATACCTAAAGAAATTACTGATTTTAAAAACTTATTCTCTCTCAGCTTATTTTCATGTCTATATTCATCACCAAGACTGCTCACTTACTAAAATAATCTGAACTTCCTTGTTCCATGATCCTGGTTGGTTTACTTGTTTTGTCAATTTTCTTCATTTCCTCATATGACAAAAAAAGTCCAAATGGAGATCAGAGAAAAATGCCAATGGAAGCATAGTATACCCATACTAAATTCCTATTTTTCAAGATGTACTAATAGCTCCAACACCACTGAATGATTCCAAGGGAATATTTCATAGCTGCTTCAAACTTAATGTGCTAGGAACAAGTTTTACTATATCCCCTCCAAAACCTCGTTTTACTGTTTTCCCCTTTTAGGTAAATGCGCTGTTGATTAGCAGCCCAGACCAGAAACACAGACGTCATTCTTATACTCTCTGTCTCCATCACTCCCTCTCCTTATTTACTTACTAAATCCTACAATCTATATGTCCTAAATATTCCGAGAATTCTCTACCTCAACGTCACTTCATCAAAACCTCCCTCAGTGAGACTGTTAATCTTTTTTCAACTTGACCAATTCAGAAATTCTCTTGTTTTTTGGTTTTGTCCTAGCCCCCCACCATATCTCAGTAGCCCCAACACATTATTCACACTACAGTCAGAGGGCCTAAGCCAAAAATAATTCTGATTGTGTCTCTCTTTGTTAAACGATGACAACAAAATAAATCAAATAAAAATATAACAACTAACAATATATCACAATATTTAACAGAGTGGGCTCTGGAGCTGACTGTCTAGGGTCAAAACTCAGATCTACCATTTATTGGCTATGTAACCTTGGGCAAATTATCTCAACTCTTTCCATCTAAACTTTCCCATATTAAAAAAAATAAATAGAGTTAATAACTTTTATCCTCTAAGTTTTCTTAGAGGATAAAAATTAAGTGGTACCTAGCCCATGCTATTTATATTATGAATTTTAAGGTCCTACTATGTGGGCTCTGTGAAGCACTTTACGTCTTTCACTAGTCATGACTACAATCGCCTGAAGTATGTATTATCTTCCATTTAAAAACGTGTCACCTCACGCTTTTAAGTCAACTAACTTGCTGGAAATTACACAACAGAGCCAGAATTTCAACCCAGAATGAATAATTTAACATCAAAGACCCTAGTAACCGTGATAGTCCGGGCCATCTAGTGTCCCTCTCTCTATGCCCTTCTCTGATTTCTTAGGAAAGGAACTGAATGGGTACATGCCCATCCCTGAGACACTCACTGCTGGCTTGGAAAGTAGGGTCATGTCACACAGACATAACTGGCACTGCTATAGGCATGCAGATTCCAGAGGGGAGCTGGGGGGGGGGAGGAAAGGCAGAGTAGCAAGCAGAGAATTTTGGTGATTTCTCTTATCCTGGCTTTTTATAAATTCTCCCTGGTCATTCCTCATCTTTATTGTTTCTGATGCTGTCGTGATGAAATGCTTGCAGTTCCCTGACAGACTGGCCCCCTCAGGCATCCTCACATCTTCACATGCTGCCCCCTTCAGCCACCTCCTCTAGTTGAAACATTCCTGCTTGTAACCTCATGAGAACGCCACCTTCACCACACTCTTCCTCTACCCTCTCTGGGCAGCTTTAAAACTTTCCTCTCCTAAGTTGCCACGATATTGTTTTTTCCTCTCTATCTGAACTTACCACACTATAACTATGCCCTGCTCACATGTTCTCACCCTCCGGCTGCTCACTCTACTCTGAGCCCATGGAGATGGTAAAAGCTTTATCTGTAACACTGTCCTTTGTGGCTAGCAGAGCAGCTCTTATATAAAATATGTATGATGATTGTTTAAATAATTAAATCAGTAAATATATGTTTAATTACAGTTGAAATTAGATATAAGTCCAATTCACTCTAGCTTTCTCATAAAATTTTTGAAATGATAGAAGAAATCATGTCCATATATCTGAAAATTATTGGTGAATCTCTTTAGTCAATGCCAAGTACTAAAAAACTACCTAATCTAGTCCTGGCCGCGTGGCTCAGTGGGTTGGAGTGTCCTGTACACCAAAAGGTTGCAGATTCCATTCCCAGTCAGGTCACATACCTAGGTTGCGAGTTCGATCCCTGGTCAGAGGACATATGGGAGGCAACCAATAGATGTTTCCCTCACATCGATGTTTCTCTCTATCCCTCCCATTCTTCTCTAAAATCAATGTAAAATAAACAAACATATCCTCGGGCAAGGTTTAAAAAAACAACTACCTAACTTAAATTGACCTTGGGAAGATTACTTAATCCATTGTTGCTTCTTTGTCTAAACAATGGATATAATAATACCTCTTTATGCATTCATTTCTTAAATATTTATTAAGGTACCTTTGTTAGCCAGGCAACTTCTAGGAGATGATAAAACAGTGAGCAGCCTTAGGGTTCCTTCTACTCAGATAAGTATTTGATTTAGTAGAAAATACAATCAAGAAAAGTCATTCGTAATGTGATGCACATTCTTGTAGGTGAGTGTCATGTAAGTACCATGGTGCTATTGAGGATATGTTCGGGGATTCCTATTTCAGGCCTGGGAGCTGGAATAAGGACAGCCTTTCTTTGTGACATCTGAGCCCCGATGATATGCGTGAGCATGTATGTGCAAATGCGTGCGTGCACTCGTGTGTGCACTTAGTGGGTAGGAGGCGTGGGGGCCGTGAGAGCATTTCAGGTGGATAGAATAGTATTTTCAGCAACTGAAAGAAGTTTAAGGGCTCAATTGGAAAGACATAAGGAAGGGATTTCGACTCAAACGTCACTGGAAAAGTACAGGGACTAGGTCATATCAGGTTTTTTAAGCCTTATAAAAAAGTTGAGTTTATCCTTAGAGCAATGAGAAACTATTAATAGGACAATGGATGAAAATTACATTTTTTTGAACAATTACTCTGACTGCAAAGTGGCAACTGGATTAGTGGATGCAGACGGGAAGCAGGAAGAACACTAAGAAGGCTGTGAGTGGTAATCCAGGTAAGAGATGACCTGCAGAGTGGTAGAGAGGGTGAAAGAAATGGACAGATTTCAGATATCATAGAGGTGTCATCTGAGATATCATAGAATTGCCAACTTTCACAGCTTGATGGTGGGGCCAAAGCAAGGAGGGAATCAAGGAGGATGTTGAGGTTTCTGTCTTGAGCTGCTGAGGGGGGAAGAAGAGCAGGCACTGGAGGAAGTGGGGATGGCGGGGTCATAACCTGTTTCCTCCAGGACTCATAAAATTCCTTTGAAGATCAAGTGAAAGAGTTTATATAACAGCAATGCCCACAATGCCTAGTGCATTGTAACTCCTTTCTGTGCTCATTTCCATTCCCTTCTTTGTTTTTCTAAAGTTGTACCAGTAATTTAGTAGCAAAACTGGGAATAGAATCCCAGACTTGTTTACTAGTCCAGAGTTCTTTGGTAATGGCCTGCTGATCTATAAACAAAGATGAAATGCAGGAATTTTAAAGCAAATATTCACAACTTATCCTGGAATTGCTTACAAGCTGACAGCTATCCAACTTATTTTTAGTTTATATTTAAAATGAATCATATGTTCCAAAGTGACTGACAGAAACACAGCTTTGTTTCTGGAGCCAATTCTTTTCTATCATTTTTGGACAGCATTCAGAGCTGTAACAGACTTTCAGGGTGTTTAAAAGCATTCATCCATGACAACAACAAATGCTAATTATCATAAAAAATAAACAGCTCCTGTTAACATCATTCTAAGAATTTCTCCTACTCCAGCACTATATTTCATCTATCATCCCATCTGTTTTGGGGGTGGGAACAAAGACAGGATGGAAGTATAATTATCATGTATCAAACTGGACAACACAACAAAATAGAAATGAATATAAATGGGAGGAATGGCGTACATAATAAGTGAATCTGGAAAGAGAAGAAGGGAACGTAAATAAAATGGCACAGTGTGTCCTGCAGTTAACAGCAGATACATTTAGTACATAATGGAGTCAATAATATTTATCCTGTTGAGTATGTACTGGATTTTTTTCTATTTCAGTTCACAGTCCTAGCTATAATCAGATCCTCCCACATGACCAAACAGTCATGTTGTTCACTTGGAAGTTTAAAAATTATCTCTGTTAAATTCTATCATTAACATTCTACCTTGAGACTTTTAAATATATTCAAAAAGACAAAAGATCTATTTTTATGTACTTATGAATATATTTAAAGGGAATCTTCTGTTTCTGTTAGAGTCAGTTCAATCACTCAAGAACCACATGTATAAAATTAAAATGTCACATACACACACAAAACTGTGAAGAAAGGTAGTACAGTCAGTCCTTTGTATCCACAGGTCCTACATCTCTGAATTCAACCAACTGTGGATCCAAAAAAAATGTTGTTGCTGACATTGTGTACTACGTAGTTAGGCCTACAGCCCTCCGATGGTTGTGTCTGTACAGAACATGTACAGCTTTTCACTTGTCATTAGTCCCTAAACCATACAGTATAACAACCATTGACATAGCATTAACATTGTATTAGATATTGTAAGTAATCTAGAGATGATTTAATATATACAGGAGGATGTGCCTAGTTTATATGCAAATGCTATGACATTTTATATAAGGGACATGAGCATCCACAAATTTTGGTGTCCAAGGGGGGTCTAGGTACCAATCCCCTGGGATGCTGAGGAATAACTGTACATGCATAAACATGTTGAACATTTACCAATTTTCTTTCTAGTATTAAGAGTGTTAAGGTAATAAGGAATAAATAAAAAATATCACATGTACAACCTCCACATATGTGTGTGTGTATGTGTGTGTAGTCTGTGTATGTATAGACAATGTGTATGTGTATGTATCTATGAGGGTATGTGATATTTGGGCAGCATTCACCTGAATTATATCAGAGGGAAAGGAGAAGTAAATAACCCATGGATTCATAATGCATGTGTACTCATATTTATATATTTCTGTATATGACTATCCATAAATATATGTGGACTAATTTGTAACTGAGGATGTTCTGGACCATGGCATTATACAACCCAGAAAAATCATGCACACAGAAAGTTAAAACTATTTGTAAACATTTAACTTTTTTAATCTGAAAAGTAAAATCATTTTATTAATGTATATTTAGAATAACTCTTATCCCAATTAAAATGCTTTAAAAATTCTTTTCATTCTTTTTCCAATGCTGTAACTCCTTCTTTTCTGTTATCTTGGGAGAAAGCCTATATGTCATTTTGCAGATGGTAAATTTTATTGTCAAATGGACTAATTTCTGAATAGTAGTTCTAAATAATGAATGCATGAACAAAGTATGTTCTTGGCACACTTTGGGAGAATTTAAATCCCAATGGATGTTAATTTTGATGTAAACATCGAGGTATAATGAAAGGTCTTAGAATAAAATATTCTAAAATTCTAAATTAAAGAGCACTATTTAGACCACTGATAATTATCTTACAATTAAACTCCTTATCATTATATAATATCCAAAACAGTATGCACTTACTTCAACAATATAACTGCAAGAAAAATTAATACTTTACTCTTACTGTTTACTTTCTCATATTTATATATTGGACTTGTGTGTTTTTTAAATATATCTTTATTGATTTCAGAGAGAGGAAGAGAAAGGGAGAGAGAGAGAAACATCAGTGATGAGAGAGTCATTGATTGGCTGCATCCTGCACCCCCCTTTATTGGGGATCAAGCCCGCAACCCAGGCATGAGCCAGGACTTGAACCTCGATCTCCTGGATTATAGGTCGATGCTCAACTGCTGAGCCACACCAGCCAGGCTGGGCTTGTTTTTAATTCATAACTCAAGATAACCATTCACATATAAAATAAGGTACATTAAAACAAGAAAGCACAGCAAATATTCATTAAAGCACCAATCAATACCGTTTATTAAACCACTGAGCCATGACAGCCAGGCAAAATTCTGGATTTCTTGATAAGTTTCACAGAAAGCCAATTATGAAGTTTTAAGTTGAGTAATTATCTTGAACTGAGCAGAAATGTTCTTGAAGTAAACATTTCAATATTATATTTCACACTATCAACATCCTTCATCCAAAATTAGTTTATACTAACTGATCCTTCACACACACACACAAAAAAAGTGCTTCTTTTACAAATATAAAAAAAGTATATTACTTAACTGGGTGGTTTTTTTTGTTTGAATGTGTGAAATTAGCATTGCTGTTTAATGCCAAATGTCTATCCTCAATTTAAAAAAACAAAATAAGAATATAGTGACAATCTCAACTTTCAGAAAATTTATTGATACAGCCCCAAAGGCTACTGATTTTTCTTACCAGTGCTGTCATCATATACGACTGTGACAGTTTTCCACTTGAAGAACTGCACCAAGTCCAAAATGGCACGGCTGAGCGACGAGAAGTCTGGGTAGAGACTGACATAGAAGGAGTCCTTGTTGTCTGACACCTGGTGCTTCCAGCGGGTCTGGATGTGGGGCACCCCCAGGGCGTTGCAGATGGACTGCACGGCATTGGCCGAGGAGCTGTGCGAAGGCCCGAAGATGGCAGCCACCCCGAGAGACAGCTGATCACAGGCTGAGGGCAGACGGGAGCGTGTCAGCAATGAGAGCAGAGATGCCAGTGTGCCAACGGTACCACATTACTATTGCAAACCCAGATGAAAACCCCAAAGGAATTATCCTGAAGAAAGATCTGTTTTTTAACATAACACCTACATTTAGCTAATTTTACATTTTGTCTCACTCTAAACATTTTCAGTTTCTTAGAAGGGAATTAATTCACTCAGACACCTGCAGCTCAGTGTTCAAATAATTTTACAAACAAAGTCAAGGGAAGGAAAGCGGTCAGGAGATAGAGGAAGACTACTCTAGAATTCAGGAGGGGAATGTTCGTTTTGGAAAAATAGTTCTTATGAGGGAGCTGGGAGAATAGTGTTCCTTCCCCAATTCACTAGCTTTTCTCTACGATTTCAGTTTTTAAATCAGAACCCATTTGGACCCCTCCGTATCCAAAAAGTAAGGCACATGCAGCTAAGTATTTGCTTATATCTGATGACAGAGTCAAGCTGTACATACAACTACCATCTAAAACCTTATCAGGCTCAAAATGGTTAATTTCGTGTGGATTAATTTCATTGGGCAGAAAGAACATCAAAGTCATTTAGATAAGTATTAAATCATATTTATTTGGCTTTTGGATACTGTAAGTCTTTTATATTGATATCAATTATTGTTTAAAGCTTATATTCCTAGAAAATTTTATTCCTATCAATAATAAATGGAATAATAAAGAGAGGCATAAACAACCTAGAAGGTTTCAGGTGAGAACAGATATGTTGTGACAGACTTGAAATTCTTTAATATACACTGTAGTGAGTTTGGGCCTAGAAAGTGAATATCTATTGGAAACATAAAATCATTTTAAAATATCTGAATATCTGGCCTGTGAAAAATGCTTTAAGTTTGTTCACTAGGCTGGAAAAGGACAGGTGGTTAGAAGCTTCTCACAAATTTTGATTCAATTTAAATTAAAAAATTAAATTTAAAAGGAAATAAGAAATGTCCAAAATTGGAGCCATCTGCTCTAAGGGGCACATCCCTACAAAGATTTAAACAGAATGATGGAGAATTGTTATTGGGATTTAGGCATCAATTGGGTGTTCAGATCCAACCCTTCCAAAATAATTTATAAGTATGATATATAAAATGTTCTGATATTTTCTTTCGGGTAATTTGCTGCATAAAATGCAATGTGATGGATGGATTCTTAAGCATAGAGATTTTCAATAATTAAGTAAATTTCAGTTGGGAAAAAACCCACTTGTTTAAAATAATGATTAAAATTCTGAATCAATAGAAAGGCTAGAGTCTAAAATTTTTCATTCACTTGGATCTTAATTTATATACATTGAGAATAAAATTTCTTCCTTCACCAAGTTTTTCACAAGTCACAAATCAAGAAAACTTAAAAGCATAATATTAGGTTATTTAGAATGTTCCTAAGTATGTTTAGAATAAGAATTAGAGTTTTCAGTTATCAGAATAGACATGTAAAAACAATGTATGATTCAAATAATAATTCAAGGTTTAATGCTACAAAGTACCTACTTATTGATCACAACCATATTACCTATGAAAAGTATAAGGCCATACATATGTGGGAGAAAATGTAAAAATTTAAAATTTTAACTTTCTGTTATTTGTTGCCTATGAAACAAATTTTAAAACATTTAAGAATGTCTAAAATAAATAAGCTATTTTATAATTAATCGTTAATGTCCTTAGCAACATATATTTATGTATTGAATCCTCTGTGAGGCTAAACAAGTGTATTAGATATCCCTCTCATATTACCCTTTTACATAGATGCTGTGCAAGAGCCTCACAAGATAAGATCCAAACCATGGCAATCGCTGTTTCAACATCTCACAAAGTTACTCATACACTTGAGTTTTTTCTTCTGCTCAAAGTCAGTTAATGAATTTGATTCCCAATAGATGACAAAGCTTATAAATTCCTTTTAATATTTGGAAACCAAATAAGTTTAACATCTCATAATTTTGCTGTGGCATTCCCAGGATAGCAACCTATTTGTTGTTAGAACATTCTAGGCTTTTTTTTTTATGCTGCTCCTTTGAAACACATTAAGAAATCTATTAATACTTTATTTATACTGCACTTGTATTTCATATTCTTTGGTCTAAATGATTTCAGTGGAGACAGAGAGTCTTCTTCCTAATGGAAATAATCACGAACTATGTCACGAATCAAATGCACTTGGCTTCCACTTAATGACTTATTTTGCAATTATCATCATAATTGTAGTATTTCACAATAAACTTTACCCTTTTTCTCAGCCTTTAAAACCTTTCATCATCCTGACATGGTTCTGAAATATGGAAACTTATTTGTATTCATAAAGATATGAATTCAAAGGGCAGGAAGAATATGGGCTTTGATAAACACTACATAGCTGGGGGAAAAGAAGTATTCTTTCATCTCAAGAAATACTGTATCTTATCAGCTTTCATTAATATTAATGAGCTTAGGAAGAAATCTGTACCAAGGTAGATTTATAAATAATTATGTACATTCTCCTCAGTGTAAGGAAGCTAATAAACCAATATTAGCATGACAGAAAAGCAAACATTGTTTTAAAAATAGAAATTTAGAGCAAATGGTTGTAAGCCCTTTTTTTGAGAAAATCTATATTATGAAATTTGATTCTTGTTACATGAATACTAACTACACACAAAAAAATCACCTACTTAGACAAAGTAAGAATATGGAAACAGCTCTCAAAATACATTTACTGGTGTTTGCTTAAAATAATGCCTCAATAAATATTTTCTCTATTACTTTCCTTCAGCATCACAAAATTGTTTTACTATTCTTATCATTTAAAACACAGTTTTACAACATAAATGATAAAACAAAATTAATAAAGTATTTTAATTATCTCTTCATAAAATCCAATTTTTATCATTAGCCATTTATTTTCAGTTACAAGAAAGAACATCCAGTGGTTAAAAAATTGGCATTGATTATATATAAATTAAAAGTTGTTCAAAATTTTCCAATAAAGCTTAGAGATCAGTTGGAACTATAGGACTTTGACAGTGAATTTGGACCACAGTAATAATATAATAGAATTGACAGATAATGCAAATAAACTGTAAGAATGGATTGCAAAATTTGATAAAATCCATTGATACATATTTTATTTAAGGTGAGTTCTTCAAATAGAATAATTCATTAACAAAATAGAA
This sequence comes from Miniopterus natalensis, assembly GCF_054644295.1. Taxonomy (NCBI): domain Eukaryota; kingdom Metazoa; phylum Chordata; class Mammalia; order Chiroptera; family Miniopteridae; genus Miniopterus; species Miniopterus natalensis. The sequence goes on along the minus strand of NC_142085.1, from coordinate 52,343,824 downwards.
GGCTTGGTTGGGGGGTGGGGGGGAAGCAAGTTCCCTATCACAGATCTGACTACATTTCTTGTTACAAGCAAAATTTTTTTTGCAATAGGTAATCACATCACTTTAATAAATTTAGGCTCGTTTTGAAAAAAAACCTTTCATGAAAATATTCCTAACAAATTTTATTTGAAATTAAGAAGTCTCTTAAGAATACTTGGAAATTTGAAATCTAGAAAACATAATGTTAAATATCTATCAATTACCTTTCTTGGATGCTTCGAAACTGTCATAGAGGTTTATCTTCTGGGTGTCATAGGTGAGGGTGGTATTGGGCAACAAGGTTCTGTTTCTGTTGATAGTGTTCACAGCAAACCTGAAGGCAAGTTCCTCAGCTCCCATTGGGCCAGATTCCACATATTCAAAAATACCACCTGGCAAAACGAAAGAATGATCACTCAGTTCTTACAAGATAGAGAAAATGTCAAAACTTTTCTAAATTTCTATGTATGTATGCATGTCCTTAGGTGTGTCCCTGTGTGTGTATGTGTGATTTGCTTAAGTACATGGAGATTATGCTGATTTTTTCTATGAACTTGAATATTTGGGATGTGCCCTTTCAGAAAAACCAATACTGGCAAAGTTATCTGGGTATTACTGGCAAAATTTAACATAATTTCATCTTTAGTTACTGCTTCTTTTAGGACCTAGGTATATATAGATCTTGCCTTAACAACTGAACATTACCCCACAAAATTTTACATACAGTCCCAGAACAATCAACCCTCTATATTGATATAAAACTATAAAGTTAGGCATTAGAGGAAATTATATGAAATTGTCTACATTAATTCAGAAATCAGAATTCTTTGGAACAATTTTATGAGACTTTAATGTATCAGAAGCCCCAAATACTTATTCACTTGCAAATTCCAGCATCTTACAAGAAAGGAGAACAAAGGAGCATCTCTCCAATTGTTTTACTCTAAGTGTCTTTTCAGAAGGTACTTGACATTTGTGAAAGATGACTCTCCCAAACAGTGAAATCTTTTAACAGGTGAATAACACGGCAGCATATAATTTTGACCACAGAATGTAGAGTATAATTTAAAAACATGACCTTTCCATTTGTCACCTATCAGCTGTGTCTCAGTCCACTTCCCTCCTTCTTGTCCCAGCCTTTTTTCTTCTTGCCATCAACTCTCCCTGTTCAGCTGTGAGTGCCCTAACCGAGACCTTTGCCTCCGACAGAATCTCTTCCTTATTGTCACTTTGATGAGTGGGATAAAAGAGGTAGCACCTGCTACCTGATACCCTCCAACCTCTGTCCTTGGGAAACTAGTACTTAATGAAAGAGAGCATTTATCTTTCTCTCTTTCAAATTTCACACCGTGTACTCTCAGCAGGATCATTCACAAATTAAACTCCCTGAATATGCCATTTCCAGGGCTTGCAATTCATACATCTTCAAAAGTCTTTGATATGTGAAAGTCAGATGATGATACTATGAGCAAACTGCCTATGATAAAGTCGTGCAAAGTTATGCATGCTAACAAATCCTCTAAACTTACTATTTTTATTATGAAGTACGTCATAGCATGTAGTACATGAAGAGAATTTGTACTCCAAGGAATTCACAAATCATGTTTAGTGGGTAAAATACATCCCAGAGTAATAAAAAAACACAGAAGAAATATATGATCCTAAAGTAGCATCTTGGTTACCTATAGTTATGTGCTTCCTGAGACTTGTACCAAGATTCACCCAATTTCACGTTTTCAAGAATCTAGTGACCACTTTCTTGTCATCATCAAATTCCCTATTTCCTATAGGATAGAAGCAAAATTTCACTGTTTTCTTATACTTACCTTTGGCTTTTTGAAATTAAAAAGATCATCTAAGCTAATTATTACACAGCTTTATTTTTGTTTGGCTGTTTTGTTTTAATTCAGGAAGAGTTGGTCACATCTAACAAAGCTTTTATATCAAATGATAAAATGCCTGCAGTTCATTCTCCAAGCTTAGAGTAAAGGTTAATAGTTCTCAGCACTCTACTGGGCTTGCTAGAGAAAGGAAAGAAACACAAGAGAACAGCCTTTTCCTCAGTAAGCGTAGTTGCTCACTTTGTTTTGTAGCTAAAAGTGGCCAGAAATACCTCGTTTACACAGAACTCCCAACTCTGAACTTCCCCATCACAGTCTCTGACTCTAAAGGAAACATTACTCAAGACTTGAAATGAAAGATTGATATTAGTCAACTGCTGAAGCCTATCCAAATCTTTTCTCTTTTAGATCAATTTTAACTACTACTGAGAATTACATGACTCATAAAACTGTGATGGATGTGCCAACTGATGTCACATCTAACTTTTGGGTTGTTCAAGTAGGTCCTACTTTAAAGTAGGTGCAATCAGTGCTTTATAGGCATTTAATTTAATAAAGGAACCAATGTTATGAATGACACATCATCTGTCATTTTCTCAGAAGATGTGCTAGTTTTTCCAACTAACTTATAATAACCTTATGTTCTGTCTAAACAAATGCAAAAGATATGCTCTTTATTTTAATTTCATACAAATCCTTACCCAAAGGACAAAATCATCATTTTCCTTTAAAAATGTCAAAGGCTATTTTAAAAATATCCTGGGTACTAAATGACATTAAGGAATTATTTCTTTTTCCTCCTTACGCAAAATAATAATATAGTGATTACATAAGAAAATACACTTGTTCTTAGTAGATCCATGATGAAGTGTTTAGGTATGAAGTGTCATAAAATTAAAGATGGAAAAATATTAACAATTTTCAATCAAGGTGGTGAGTGTATGTGTGTTTATACTATCATTTAAACTTTTTTTGTATTTTAAAATTTCATATTAAAAGTTTGGGGGGGAAAAGAACAAGAAATAAGTTTCTACATAATCATTTTGTTATTACTGAATGTTTTTAGCAGTTGTCTCAAAAAAACCATTAATTTGCAAGTATTTATTAAAATGCTTACTATGTACTAAACCTGTATATTATTGTAAGTAAAAAGGATAGGAGTCGAAGAGTTCACACAAAAAAAATCATCTGGTCTACCCATCCTATGGCTACTCACATTGCTTCTCTTACTACATATGGGTCTCCAGGAATGGCAAACCTGCTGACATCCGCAGTCCCTTGCTACCCTGGGAAAGCTCTAGCACGAAGTTCTCCCATGTATCTGCTTCCCTGAATCTTCAAACCATTTATTCTGAACAGAATAAATTCAAACCCCTCTTTCGTATGATCATCATGCAGAATTTAAAACCAGATGTCATCTTCCAACTGTATTTTCTTTTATCTAGGTTAAAACTTTCAAATCTTTTGGCTTTGTCTCACATGACTATTCTGACCCTTCAATTTTTCTAGTTATTTTTTCTTTGAACATACTCCAGTATATACACAACTCAATGTGGGTCCACTGATTAATCATATTCCAAGTGGGTTCAAGCAAAGCAAATTATAATGGCGCTGCCAATTCCCTAAATTAATGTAGTATATATAATATAAATAGTGGACATTTTTTAGTACAATATTCTACTGCTGATTCATGTTAGGCTTACTACGTTTGTTTCTGATATTCTATTTTTTCTTACACGTGTCCCTGATTACCAACTTCTATTTATAGTTGATCTACTTTTCTAATTAAGACTATTTGGATTCTGATCCTATCAAAAACTCTTTATTAATATTAATTTATTCAACATCTAAGATATCAAGGCAAGTTACCAATACTACAAAGATATATGAAATGTTTCTTCTGTCTGTAAGTCATATTCAATTTTGTTTCTATGTCCATGTCAGGGAAAAAAGTGATGAGTAAGAAAGAGTTAAATGCAAAGCCTCAGATCATAACCCCATGGATATCCCCAGTGGGTGCTCCTTCTATTGTTAAACTAGTTAATGATCTTAATTACTGTAGCTAGCAGTTCATAGGTCTCCATCATTTCTACAGGAACATGACTGTACACCTCTTCACATGCTTGATCAAGTCCAAATACACAATGTCTCTCACGTGGAAATAATGTATCTCCAACAGGCTTTTCCAGAGACCTGACCCCATTCTGGCTTTCTTCAGTAGTTTCTCCACATTGCCAAAGGAGTAATCTTTCTCAAATGCAACGTTGATCTTGATATTAATTCCTTAAAATCCTTCAATAACTGCCTAATTTTTAAGCTTAATGCTCTCTATAGAGTTCTGCATAATCTATCTTCTGCTTCCCTTTCCATGCTCTTTTCTTACCACTCTCACTTCCCCAGTGCTACACCCATAATATATAACCTACCTTTCTCTGAATGAACCACAGTTAAAGGCCTCCAATTCTTCCAAATGATGTCCCTCTGCCCAGAAACCTAGCCCATACTTACACCTTTACACACATACATACACATACCCAGGCACATACATAGACACATACATACACATGCATAAAGACACAAAAATTTGCCTTTTTGGGTCTACTGTGTTCTGCTTTAGCAAGACTTCAGAGCAAGTCCAGCATCCTGAGTATATTGCCTAAAGTCAGTTATACAGTCAGTAAGTGATAGTTACTGGGTTAGGAAACAGGAGATCTCAATCCAGGCCCCATCTTTTAATTACTATGCTATACTGTTTCCTGTGGAGTAATACTGCCTCTTTATCCTCAACTTCTGGTTGTTTTCACATAGGTTTTATTTTTCTGAATGCTAACTTTCAATTTCTTAAAACAGATCTTTAGAGTTTTATGCCTCTATAAAATCTGTCCATAACATTCTGAATTTGATTTTTTGTGAGGTTGGCGGATGCCATCCTAGTTACCTCTGTATGCAAGTGGAAAAACACTGACATATGACCTAAATGACTGTCACACCATAGAAAAATGACTAAGTAGACCACATCCCCCCAAAAGGGAATTGTATGGAAAGCACATAGTGTAAGGTTCAAGTTTCCCAAGGAGCAGAGCAGTGACCCGTCTCCACTTCACACTGAGAGACACCCACCACTCTCCCCACTTGCTTTTGATCCCCTGGGGCCATGAAGCAACACTTATTTCTAATTGTGAAAGGGCTGCTTCCAGTATTTTTATCCATATTTCTACAAACAATGATGCTCTTCATTATAATGTTACAAGTTAAGTTCATCCAGGCATTCAAATTAGCTACTCTGTCAACATTTCTAGTAGACTAAAAACTGCACAAACATGTAACCAATAAAAATGTTGTCAGTGGAATGTCCTGGAATTGTTTGGTTTTAGCACTGTTTGCCAGCATTCAACCACAGAAGGCATGAAGCTACTCTTGCATACCTCCTCCTCCATCTACCGTAGTCAATTCACCCCAAACTTGTACTGAGCATTTGGAAAGAGAAAGCTGCTGATGGCAGTCAGAATAAAGAATATGAGAGAGAAGGCAGTATGTAAACTGAAATGGAGTTGCAGGAAATAATGTCATAGTTCCATTGCACAAAGATCGGTTCTGCTCAGGCATGTAAATGTGCTTTCTAATTTTAAAAATAAATAAGCTTTTAACTTTACAAACCTCCTACTGTTTCCAACATATTTTTCGCTACTGAATGGAAACTAGGTGTTGATTTTTCTTCCTACAAATGGACCCTTAAATCACTGGGAAGACCTTGGAGTTGCACATTCAAATAATACAAATTTAAAGTATACACACTCCATACTGTGAAGAAAATTGGGAAATGGCTACTTAAATGTTAGAAATTTAAGACCCAGAAGAAATGTATACTGATTAGGAAGGCAGATGCTGGAATAATATCGAGATATAAATAGAGCAGATCAAACTGAGATAACACAGAAGGCAGCCGCATGAATAGCCACCACATAAACAGTAGAGACAATGCCAGCTGTTTGAAGGGCAAGAGCACACATTTTAATTATATTGATTTCTAAAAATATAGGTCAGCTAAATAAAATGAAAAGGCAAAAAGTGATTGAATGAGCAAGACCCTTCACTATCCAGACCTCTGTTTTCTCTTCTGCAAAAAGAAGGAACTGGGTGAAGTGATGTTGAAGATGAGAAATTCACAAACTCATGAGTCTCAGATTGCTTAGTGAATTGGGGTGCATCACTGATTCCCTCAGAATGTAAGGTCTGGCTAAATGCCAAATTGTTGCAGATATGGTACACTCCTTAACATTCTTTTATTTGTAAAAAATATATTGATTTGAGAAAACATGTATCAAAATATTATTGAGTTCAACCAATAAAACAAAATAGATACAAATAGGTTTGAGTTTCCAAAGAGCATTTAGATGTTATGAGGCTAAACTAGAGGTATTAAAATAAACTGTCTTGAGTTTAAATTCAGAAGTAGTAATGAAAAAGATGCCTAGCAAATTCATCTTTTAAAAAATCAGAAATCGCCTGGCCGGGCATGGCTCAGCAGTTGAGCATCGACCTGGGATCCAGGCGATCGGGGTTCGATTCCCAGTCAGGGCACATGCCCGGGTTGTGGGCTCGATCAATGACTCTCTCATCATTAATGTTTCTATCTCTCTCTCTCCCTCTCCTTCCTCTCTCTGAAATCAATAAAGATATATTTAAAAATAAGTAAATAAATAAATAAATAAATAAATAAATAAATAAATAAATAATAAATAAATTAAATAAATTAAATAAAAAATCAGAAATCCTTTTAGTAGGTGGTTAGAGCATTGGCCCATGGACTGAAGGGTCCTGGGTTCGATTTCACCCAAGGGCATGTACCTCGGTTACAGGTTTGCTCCCCAGCCCCAGTCTGGGCTAGAGCAGGAGGCAACCAATCGATGTGTCTCTCTCACACTGATGTTTCTCTCTCACATTGATGTTTCTCTCTCTCTCTCCCCCCCCCCCCCCACTCTCTGAAGAGCAATGGAAAAAATATCCTCGGCTGAGGATTAGAAAGAAAAGTATAGTGCAATCCATAAAGTAACTTAAATGTGTAATTTGATATTACATATAAAATAATTTACAGTACTTACTGGATTATAACTTCAAGAAAGTTCTTTCATTCTCCTTTACATATTTATTTTGTAGTTTCTTAAAAAAAATCTTCTTATGCCATTAATTGGACTATTAACTATTACATATGAGCCATGTGTTTTTATGTGTTTATTATTTTGTTTTAAATGAAGGGATAAAGGAAAATAAAAGAACTGTTTACTTCTAACTTTTGGGCAAGATTTCTTAATATCCTCAAAAATATTATTTTCCTTTCTTAACATATTTTCATATTGCTAAAGTGTTAGCATTCATGTTATCATTAATTTTTTATACTTATTTCATTTTTTCCTTCACCATTTATCCCCTCTTCCATCCCCACCCCCCCAGAATCACCGCACTGTTGTCCATGTCCATGAGCTCTCTCTTTTTTTTCTTTTTGGCTCAATCCCTCCAAGGACCCCCCCCACCCCCCCGGAGCTGTCAGCCTGCTCTCTACGAGTCTGTCTCTACTTTGTTTGGTAGTTCAGTTTGTTCTTTAGATTCCACATACGAGTGAAACCATATGGTACTTGTCTTTCTCTGACTGGCTTATTTCACTCAGCATAATGTTCTCAGTAGATGAGTGGGAAAAACAAAGCTGCGGTACATTTACACAATGGAATACTACGCTGCCGTCAAAAGGGAGATACTTTTACCCATCGCGACAGCATGGATGGTCATGTCACCATTAATAATGCCACATCACCACTTGCAGCACCGTTTTCATTCCTCTTTTCTAGTCCTTCTAACAGCATCAAGCGGCGTAACCGATCACCGTATGTGGTTTCTCGGCAGCTGTTTGAGGGCAGGAGAGGTAACTTATTCATCCTCCACTTCTTGGGCTTCTTCACTTGGTGTCAGCACATAGTGTGTTTGATAAACGTTCAAAGAATAAACTACTAATATGGGGAAGGGATATGAGAGTGTTGTAAGAAAATCAAAATCATGTTTTTATATCAACAAAACATAAAACAAATATTGCAGAAGTTGATCAAATGGCCATAATTCACTTTTCCTTTCTCAGGCCACTAAGAGAATCGTGTGGATCCGATTGTGTCCCTTCCTCTGTGTTTTCCTTCACAGTAATCCAAGAAGCCTCAAATATCTGCTAAAACCCTTTGCAAATTACAAAGTGTTGTGAGTTATTTTTTTAACGAGAACAATATGTGGAAGAAAAAACTGCATCTCTGAGGCTAATTGGAATTTATATAAAAGTTCTTATTCTTCAGAACTATTTTAGCATTAAATAATGAATATTATTTCCTGAGAATTTAAAAGCTGAAAGAATCCAAAGCAGGTGTAAAAAGAAAATATTGCAGAAAGTTGTTTGTCAAGTAAAGTGTAAATAGGTAAGTATAATATAAAGCTAGTAACTTTCCTTTTCCAACCATCTAACTCAAAACAGCATTGTAAAAATTTTAATTGCACATAATGTAAACCAGTAGAGGTCTAATATATAATAATGTAAATAAATGTGACTACATGTGCAAAACTGATATATACCCATAAAAATTCATACAAAAGCAACATCTGAAGAAAACTTAACCAGCTAGTTAATCCAGAGACAAAATAGGGGAGAAAACATAGTGGCCTGACACTGTCAACTAAAGCAAAAGGTCACTGACAAAAAATTTACATTGACTCTCTGTAGGCACAGCCTAAAAGGGTATGTATTTCTTATGGGCCAATGAAATGACCCAGCTGTAGATTATGGAGTTTTCTGTGTTCAGACTAGAGAGTGAGTCGAAACACACACATATACACACACACACCAGAAAGATTTTTATTTAAAATCAATACTACTCTTGAACATTTCATTAAAACTGGTACTACTCCTAAATATCTGAGAAGAGAATTGTGGATCTATAATCAAGCAAAGCTTTTTGAAAAAAATGCTTCTAAAATTCATCAGTTGCTGACAATAACTAGCCTGTAAACTTTTGTGCATTTGCTCAATGTTGAATCTCCAGCACTTACCTGAGTGTCTGTCACACAGTAGGTGCTCAATAAATATTCCTTGTACTGATATAATTTTCTTGGCCTGCACAGTCAAGGAATAATCTTTGAACAAGTAATTCTGCAGAATAAATGTTATTTGTAGAAAAGGCAAACTACATGAATATTGAAGAATTAGACAAATTATACCAGAAGTTATATATGTTCAAAGACGTTCATAGCAGTATTATTTTTAATGATGAAATAAACTAGAAACAATGTAAATGTACATCACCCGGGGGCTGATTCTCTATAGTATGGTAAACCACCAATTGGAATAGTGTGTAATCATTAAAATGCTTGCGTAGATGTACGTTTCTTGGCATGGAAAAATATTCAGGATATATTCCTAATGAAATAGCAGGTCAAGCAGCCAGCATGCTTTTAAGAGGCAATTGTCTATTAGTTAAAAATAAGAAATCTGAGGTCAACCTGCTTAGGTTCATAGCCCAGTTTTGCCTTTACACTGAGTGGCTTTTGACAAATTACATAATTTCTTTATATTTCAGTGTCCTATTGGGAAAAAAATTGCTATGTTATTGCATTTACAAAGTACCAACTTCATAGGTTTGTTATGAAGGTTAAATGAGAGAATAAACTAAAATCCTTTGAACAACAGGACTATCTCAATAAAACTTTGCTATTCCATTTAAGTTAGTAAATATATAAATATGCATATATAGAAATTTGTCTGAAAGGATATACACCAAAATATTAATGGAAAATATCTATGTATAATAAGATTATAGATAATTACTATTTTCTGGACTTCTTAAAATAAAAATAATTTTTATATATCTGAGATGTCTTTATAAAAAACTATTTTTGATGATGGAGTAATTTGGGACAGAAGATCACACAATTTTAGATTCTTAGCATTGGAGTGAGCCCAAACAAAAGTGAGAATGTCTCCAATCATGAGGTAATATTCAAATATAGAATCAGCAAATTTAGCCCATCACTATAGAAATGAACCACTTACCCTTTACAAAACAATGACCTTGAAAGTTGAAATAAAAATGACCTGGTTTTAGAGAGCTGATTCAGATCAGGCAGAGACAATGCCACTTTTATATTCCCTACCTCCCGCAGATCAGCACTTTCCAATATTTTCTGAGTAGGTAACTTGGTTTAAATTTTTCCCCAAACTTCAGATGTGCTAAGCAACTCAAAATTAAAATTAGTGTTGTTTACCTTAGAAACCAATTGTGAGTTGAATGGAAAAAATAAGAGATATTTTAAAATTTGTGTAAAACAAATACATGAAAATAACTTTAAAATATTTAAAATGTGGTCCAGCCGGCATGGTTCAGTGGTGTGTTGACCTATGAGCCAAGAGGTCACAGTCAGGTCACATGCCCAGGTTGCAGATTCAATCCCCAGGAGGGGCCGTGCAGGAGGCAGCGGATCAATGACTCTCTCCCTCTGCTTTTCTTTCTCTGAAGTCAATAAAAACATATTTTGGAAAAATATATTTAAAATGTGTTCTGTTTGCAGCCAAGCTGATGATGGGAAAGGCAGCTGATAATATCCCTGAGACTGGCTATCCTGATGCAGTGAAGAGGATTCGCTAGGAATCAGAAGAATGGCCAGAGGGTCTTATGCAAGTTGAGTTTATAATCTGCCCCTGGGTCTAAGGTCTTCTTTGACTAATCATTTATTTGGGAGAAGAGTTATGACAGTAATGTTCATGTTATCCATTTTTACCCCACTGCTTCTTGGCTTCTTAGCCCAAAATTTGCAAGGACATGTGGAAGCGATGCCGACTACATACTGAAAAACCTTTGCCAAGATTTCTCGAGGTTATCCTGACATTATTGGTTACACTAAGCTGGCACTTTCCTGCAGGCTCTAGAATGCTTAAACAGCTAGACAAATTGATATAAAGGTTAATTCAATTGATTCCAAGAAAGACAAATAACTCCCTCACTGGGCAGCACCCATGTGAGAACAATAAAAAGCAAAATCTCTTTCTACCTCTGGCAAGTTGAAGAATGACAGGTTTCAGGAACATTTTTAAACATTTACATTTGCATAAAACCACAGATCAGAAGAGTGATTTTTAGTACTTTACAATTCAAAAATCAGCTCTCATTCACTGCTCCGTGTATCATAACAGATGTCCCGATCAGCATTCCCAGGTCACCACGTAGAGTGTACGTGTTTATATAATTACAAGAGAAAAGAGGTTGAAACATTGTGCCTCATCCAGTACTGTCAACAAGAACCCACACAATGGCTCTCACAGGGGAACAGGCGAGAGTCAATGCAGCACTATAAATATACATAAGCCACAGCCTAAACTGCTCCCCACACCAACCTCCCAGAATGGATTTCTCCCCATAGACACATAAGAACCAATACATATCCCTAACTGCCTGGTGTGACCTCGCTGAAGGCAGCCTAGAGGCAGAGATGGAATTTCTACTATATTTGCAGGATGCTATGAATATGGATTTAGTTTTTGTCAGAGAACAACAAATATCCCATAATCCTAATTTGAGTAAAAGTGCCATTTGCTTTTCTTCTCTCATACCTGTTTGTGACACAGAAAATGTGGCACAAAGTACACTTCAGAGGAAAGAAAGTTATTTATGAAAAGATCTACAGAATAAAAATGCTGAGAAAATGGTACAAATGTAAACAAAGATATTCTTCCTTTAAAGCAGCAAAAGGTTTTTTACGCTGTTTTGTACACTGCCTGTATCTAGAGCCAACTGAGTTTTCTCTGATATGTATTGTTGAAATATCTGATATATTTAATTGCTGGTATAAATATGTGATGTTCAATTACACTAAAGCACACATACATGAATCTATAGGAATAATTAAAAGGCATCATAATTATGGTAAGTAAGTATATCAGAGTGGTCCTTTGAGCCTGAGATCTTAGTTCTGGCTTGACCATTAACGAACTGTGAACCTTAAGCAAGGTAAGTGTTCTGGGCCTCAGTTTACCTAGTTGTGAACTGAGAAGCCTGAAGGACTCCAGTGATGTCAAGGCTCACGCTGGTCTCTCTCATCTCCTTAACTCCAGTGCCCAGCACAGTACTTAGCACAGAGGAGATAGATACTCAATGAAAATCTGTGGAAGTGGATAAGTGAATTATTTTGTGAATCAATGAATAAAGGCCCCCATTAGGCCCTTGCCAACCTAAACTGTCCATGACATAATGTAGTTAGTTTGCATGACAAAACATTTAAAATTAAATCCTGGTTTTGAGGCAAATGAGTGTTTTCCGAAATGGGGACATGGAATGGCAACCTAAATCCTCTGTCCGTCCAGCCTGAACCACGCACCTGTCTGGAGAAAGCAAAGTTAATACAGTGAGAGCCCAGTAATATGGGCAAAGTTGGAAACCTCATCTGTGACCAGATTTCTACTCGTGGTGACTTCCTTGATCACTGAGCTTGCACTGAACACCAGAAAAATCCTAACTGTAGATTTCTGTCAGTTGTCTCCTTTCCTGTTCATGCCGAATCCACTAGGAAATTATCTTATCCAAGAGTAGGAAGCAGCTCTACTTTCTAGAAACAAGTTAGGGATTTGAAATAATCCATCATTTTATTTCAACCCTATGAAATTATTCTGCTAATGAATTACTCTCTACAAAATCATTTTTGTGGCTTTTATACAAGCTTGGAATAAAAAGTTAGGAAGAAACAACACTGATTTCAGCCTATACTAAGGACATCACAGAATGTATCTAATCACCTTGTATTTATGAAAAAACTAAATATCTGCATAAAAAATGAAAAATTGAGTTAAAAGGTGTGTTTTTTTAAAAATCATCCCTAATTTTTAGCAGCTTAAAAAACAATCATTTAAGTGTTGACTTTTTCTCTAATGTGGGTAGCTTTTGGGAGGAAAATGAAGAAAAGAGAGAAGGAAAGGAGGTGGGAGAGGGGGGAGGGTGAGGGAGGGAAGGGAAAGAGAAAGAAGTACAAGGACTAATGACTCCAAAGCACTTGGTAAGGAACAAAGTGTTTCCAGAAGCATGTGCAGATTCACTTTTGGGTGAAAAAAGTATTAGTACGGCTTCATTTTTTTAGAAGAAAAATCAGAGTCTCACTCAGCAAAATTAAATGACTTGTTCAAGAACGAACACACAACAGGGAGGTGATACAGCGAGGACTCAAACTCAGGTCTTCTGCATTTAAACTTAAAACCTTTCTATTGTATTTTGGCCACAAAATATGCATTTTGCTGAGAGAGAGTGAAAAATAGGAATTTATTCAAAAATGAAAATGATGACAATTTCTCTCTCATGGAATCGTATCCAGCCAAAGGGAGGGTATATAACAAAGGAATTGTTCCACCGAGTAGTCATGTAAGATTCCAAAACTCCACAATTGGGAGCCCTCCCATTTCACGATATTGTTGTTGTTGTTCCTCCAAATTTGTAGGCCTGCTTTAAATTTCAAGATTCAAGTCACCAGCTGTTTTGAGGACTCAGTACATTTACTTACAACTAAAAAAGGAAGCTTTCAATATTATTTTTAAATATTATTTATAAAGAACCTAAAATATCATATCTTGCTTAGTAAAGAGTAGAAAAAGATGTTCATCATCAGCTAGGTCATTACACATTTAAATAAATGATTGGCTTTTATACTATCATTTTGTGGATAATTAACCATCTTCTTGCCTTCTAACAGTCCTTCAAATACCATAGTTTATCACCCTTAGATCTGAAATTTCCCTTTGGCCATTGATTAAAATGAATAAAATGAGTTATAGCAAATTTGGAAAATGTCTGTTCTCAAAGGCAATATTTACTTTTGCTAAACTCGAACAACACTCAAAGCTGTGCCATTTGTCACTTAAATATACATTGTGTTTCCTTGTTTTTATTTCTGTCATGTTTTATGTATAGAAAAGAAGGCTCCCAAAAAACATCATAGCTCCAGAAGGAAGAATGAAAGATGTCTGAAAATGTTTTAAATTGTTTTATTGGGAGCTACCAGTATCCTTCACTGGATATATCCATGTAGATGCATCTGTTGTCATTTTATAATTACACATTACATGTTACATGTTCTTACTTTAAAATATTTGAATTTTTTATTTTATGAATGGGGAGATTTTAAGCCAAGTTTTGAGATGGTAACAATTAACCTTTTAATGAGAAGCAAGGAATTCAATCTGCTTTTTAATTTTCTTGGGATAATTTGTAACTAACCTTTTCTCCTAAAAAGATAAATCCTTAAAAGAATTTCAATTCCAATTTTAGTGTGTTCCTACTATATATTTTCAGAACATTTAGTTATAGACAAACTTTTGTACTTTACATAAGCAGTATAGAAGTAATTATTATACTTTATATGACATAGTATCCCCTCACAACTAAAATATACTCTAAATAGAAACTACAGCTGTAAAACTTTTAAAAATGCATGCACACAGTTCTTTTTTCTTATTCTTAGCAATTATAGAAGTAATTACGAACAAGATTGTTGGTCAGATGTGTAAAATTCCAGGCTGTTAAAGCCCCAGCTCATAGCCTCCGCTTTAATGAAATATGTCATACAATGCATAGTTCTCTAATATCATTTAACCTATAAATTGTGCTTCTGACCCTTTCATCACTCAAACAGAGAATACAAAGAATAGAATTCATTATAAATTCATGAAGCTTCTAAAACATGAAGAGATACTGGTTTATAATTCATTCATGAGTTATTTTCAGTTTATGAAGAAAGGTCTTGCCAAAAGAGAGTAAAAGCAAAGCACGTTAAATCATAAAATTATATGCAGACTTTGCTGAGTGTTGTCTAAATTTCTCCCCAAATACCTTTTTCTCATCATGTGAACTTCAGTGTGCCAACCCAAAATTCTGCTTGACAAAATTGTGCTTATGCTATTCTTATTTCCCACAATGATCTAGAAGACCCTGTCTTATCCACAAGCTCTTACTTCTAACCTCAACATTCAGGCCTCTAACAAAATATACATCTGGTTCTAAGGCAGCTGTTATTGAGCTAGTAAAATCAACTACTTACTCTTTTCACTTTGGCTTGATGGGAACACAGTGGAATCTGAAATTCTGCTCTACTCAGTCAACACTAATGATGTATGTTGATTATTTGCTCTGTTAGGCCTATTTGACATTCATTGTTTTTAGTTAAATGATACGGTCTCTGTGATCAGGAATTGTGTTATTGATTTGACTTATGCTAACCAAAGGAAGTTAATATATTGAAATAGTATTTTAGACATCTATTATGCAAAGGAAAGCAACAGTAGAATGTATTGAACGAGAGCCAGGCTGATATACAAAGGGGAGAATTCATGAAAATGAAGGAGGAAAAGGAAGCATTGTCCAAAAAAAACTTAAAAATAGGGAGATTTAATATTCAATTCAATTTAAAAGTTACTATATGTTTTCTACCCATACAACCACTTCATGAATTTGAAGGGTAATCAAGGAATAGAGACTCTGTTTCATATGTGGGGGGATTCAGTAACAGCTGCAAGACCTAACTGAGATGGAAGAATTCAGTGGAAGCAACTGCAGCCAGAAATAACTGGGTAAAATGCCATTCCCACCCCTGCCAAAGAGTAAAAAGTGTTGGAAAGGACCCGAAGGGCCTGATGACATCTTTGTTATACTTAAATACTATGTCTTTAATAGCTTTTTAACAACCCTTATGCTAAAGACAGGGAAAGTCCTTGCTTTGATTTGGAACTAAGAGTGACATCAGTGGAACAGCAAAGCATGCATGGAATCATGGAGGAAAACAAACTATGAGATTAGAGGCTAACGTACAATGTTTCCTGACTGTTCTATCAACATAGACACCATTACATCAGAATTCCAGGAATCCCTCATTTTATTGCACTTTATTATACTTCGCAGATCTCACATTTTTTACAAATTGAAGGTAAGACCCTCCATCAGCAAAACGATTTCAACTCACTGAAGGCTCAGATGATGGTTAGCATTTTTTAGTAATAAAGTATTTTTTAAATTAAAGTATGCACACTGGTTTTTTTAGACATAATGCTATTGTACACTTAACAGACTACAGTATAGTGTAAACATAACTTATATATGCAGTGAGAATCCAAAAATTTTCTGTGGGAGAAATACACATACATATAAATATTTACACATATACCTATACATATGAGTGTGTACACAGTCCCTGTACTTTCATTCAGCAAAGTCAAAAGTCATGCCTGCTTTGTTTATCTGTAACCAAATTGATGCTGAAGGACATGTTGGTTGCTTCCAGGTTTTGATAATTATAAAGTTGCTATAAGCATCTGAGTGCAGGTTTTTGTATGGATATAAATTTCAACTCATTTGGATAAATACCACAGCATTCAATGTTAAATCATAAGCTAAGCATATGTTTAGTTTAGTAAGAAACTGCCAAATTGTCTTCCAAAGTGGCTGTACCATTTTGCATTCCCACCAGCAATGAATGAGAGTTCCTGTTGCTCTACATCCTTGTCAGCATTTGGTGCTGTCAGTATTTTGGATTTTGGCCATACAAATAGGTGTGCAGTGGTATCTCATTGTGGTTTTAATTTGCATTTGCCTGATAACACATTATGTGAAATATCTGTTCATACTTGCCGCCTGTATATTTTCTTTGATTAGGTAACTGCTAAGCTCTTTGGTCCCCTTTTTAATCAGGTTGTTTATTATTGTTAAGTTTTAAGAGTTCTTTGGCTAACAGGTCTTTATCAGATGGGTCTTTTTGCAAATACTTTCAACCTGTGGCTTATTTTCTCACTCTCCTGACCATCCCTTTCATTTTCTCTTTTGTTTTGATATTTTTAACTCCCCACCATGTTCTCTAACTAACTATTCTAAGCTTTTCAGAATTTTGAAAAATATGTGAATAGTCAACTTGAACTTTTTCTGTATCTTTACCTCTCTCTTTCACTCACTTCTATATTCCTCAAGCTTAACAAACTTTGCCCTAATCCAATAGTTTCCAGACTTCAATGTCTTGCCCAATTCCATTCCCATATGCTTATTTGTCTACTAAAATTCTCTATTATCACATAAAATATCCCTCAAATTCTTATTCGCTATAACTTACCACCTTACATATCTTTACCCATGTTTTCAAACTATAAATATTTTTTTTCTTTTTTCTTTTTTTAAATATATCTTTATTGATTTCAGAGAGAGGAAAGGAGAGGAAGAGAGAGAGAGAGAGAGAGAGAAACATCAATGATGAGGGTCACCGATCGGCTGCAGCCCACAACCCGGGCATGTGCCCTGACCAGGAATCGAACCCTGATCGCCTGGATCCTAGGTCAATGCTCAACCGCTGAGCCATGCCTGGCTGGGCACTATAAATATTTCTTTAAACATAACCCATATGCCACTACCTCTGTTTTATTACCACTCACTCACACTGCAATTCCTCCAATATGGCTTGTTCTACTATCCCACTAACTTTTACCCAGAAGTCACGAAGTACCAACTGATCCTCAGTATCTGCTTTCTTCCCCCTTAATCTCTTTGGTAATGAATTTTTTGGTATTCTTATTGAAACTCTTTTCTCACTGAGTTTCTGAGACTTTCTAAAAATTCTACTACTACCCAAGTAAAATATATCACTAACTTTTCCTCCCAACACATGTTATATTTCCTAATCCCAGGCCAATTTTTGTAGTTCCCCTTTCTTTGAAATAAGCAATGCTTTTTGTGTGGCACAAGCTCTAACTATTACAAGTTGTGATCAATCAAATAAATGTCACCAGTATATAAGATCCAGGAGGACAAATGTCTTCCTTACTCTCTGTTGTATCTCCAGTATCTGTTACACATTAAACAATAAATAACAATTGAATAAGTGTATTTAATAGCTGAAAGAAAATTCAGAGATAGTTATTCCAACCCCCTCCAATTTTCCCATGTTGATGAAATACATTACTAGTAAAGCTGGAACAAGTCCTCATTCCAGTGTTTATTTCCACATTTTAATGCTGCCTCTATTACATTACTAGGTTGTCAAGGAATCTTTTCCTTTTTAAGGAATCTTTTAAAAATTAATGAGATATTAAATTAAAAATATCACCTATTATGATTATCTGCAACAGTGAACTTAGTTAATGTATTATCCAACACTTAACATTTTATAATTTTATTCTTACGTATCTTCCCCCCACCACCAAAATTTGGTTCCTATAAGGTAAGTGTATCCAAATATATAAATGCATTTTTCATTAGGGGGGTATATTGATTTTGGAGAAATACTTGTATATATTCTACCTGAAAATTATGTAACATTTTCCCAATATTATGAGAAAAGTGTCCCTCAGATGTGATATGATGCATACAGTAACATATGACGCTGTCATCTACTTAAAAACTAAACCTTGCTCATTCCGAAGTAAAAAATGAAAAAGCCAAATTTAATATTACTTGGAGTCATCTGTTGGCAGCATAATCTACAACACATAATTTTCGGAAGTTGAAGTACCTCAAATATGAGCTCCCACTCATCTCACTGAAATGTGTTGACTGCTTTTCATATTCGAAGCACTATTCTAGGCTTTGTAATGATAACAGTGAAGGCTTGAAGAAGTTTGTAATGTTGTGAGAAGGGAATAATAACATTAAGCAACTGGGCTTTAGTTTTCATATCTAAAAATGGTGATAAAAATCCCTGCCCTAGTAGGTCATGATATGCTTGGAATAGTTGGATGAGCAGGCAAAGCACTCTGTAAAATATACAAATCTTAATATTAATAATTACTATAGCAAAATGTCAAAGAGCCACATGTGTAAAGCAGTGAGGCCCGTGGCAGATAAGAGAAAGGGAAATCAACAAAGATCAGAAAGTTAGGGAAATTCTTACAAAGGAAGTTTCTTCCATTTCCATCATCACCTCTATCATCTCATGTCTAGACTGGAAATTGTGTATCAGTGATCTACTTTCCACCAAGTCTCTTCCTACAAATCCATGGCACCACTGCCAGGCCAAGGTACTAACTACTAAGGTCTTCACAATCTCTTGTTAATACCTTCAAACAATCTTAGGATCCCAGAAGAAAAGGTCTAAATTCATCACTTAAAAAGAATTTCAGCCTTATGTCCAACTGTTTCGTTTCCCTGACTTTCTACTCCCACTGAACTTCTGTAGCAACAACTGCTTATGTCATTAATTTGATAATTTATTTTTATTTGTTCCAGCAAAGATTTAATGTGGCTCATTTGGCAATTAATCATGTAATGTAATTCCTTGTGATATCTGTTCTGCTGTTGTAACAAACTGTTATGTATATTTTCTTTTCATTTATTGAGGTTTTTAATTTAATTTATTTAGTTAGTTAGTTAATCTCCTGGTCACATAATAATTGCCATTAAAAACTGGCACCATATTTTAGTCCTCTCTCCACACCCACAACCCCAGGGTCATGCATATGATTTTGCTTCAATCTACAACTTTGTTAGTGGACAATTCTGTAAAGCACAGTCTTTCCTACCAAAGAGATGATATAATTCCTGTCTATGAAAATCAGAAAATATGAGAAATTAGCAACTCTGTCCTGTGTCTCACAGATCATTTTTCAATAATGAGGGATTTATTTACTCCATTGTTGGACTGATTGTCTAGTGGGCTTCTCAGGAATTGTCTCTGCTGAAGGTTCCCATGCCCAAAGCACACTCCCTTCTGAAGGCAGACTATATCCAAGAACTCATCAAAGTCAGGGAACAAGGACCCAGATCCCTCACCCCAACTTGAAACAAATCTGGAGGGCCATCTAGGCTTCAGAGCATCTCTGAGGAGTCAGCTGAACCCTTTTTGTGATTCCACTGGAGCCAAACTTCTCTCTTTGCCTAATCTCACTTCTTTCCTTTTTCTCTACAGAACTTACTGCGCACTAGTACACACTGTCTCCTTCCCAAGGAATCCAATCTAAGACCGAAACCATGAAATAAACACATATGAACACCAAAACCACCACATTTCCCTTTTTGTTTGCCTCCCAAGAACTCCCAGCTAAAGTTAATGCTCAATTAAGGTCATTTATGTTTGTTTTACAGTCATTCCCCCTCCCTACACACTCCATTTATCCCTGTTAATCCATTTCTTATATTTTAACAAGAATCTATTGTGTACCTTCCTTATCAAAATCAGTCTTAAAACACAATTTAAAGTATATGAAAAGAAAGAATAATCCTAAGAGAAGAAAAGGAGAGAAAAAATAATTTCCTCATAAGAGAAATGTAAAGTGCTACAGGAGTTCAAGGAAGGGATATCTGATGTTTGGGTATAGTGATTAGAAAACAAAATCAAATAGGTAACTTTGAGATGGATTTTAAAATAGGAGTTGACCATATGTATAAGGAGGGGAGCAGTAGATAAGCCTGGAATGTTGGTGGGCTTCATAACGAGCTAGATCATAAAGGATGACCATAATAGCTATGCTGTGCATTAGGTCTCCAGAACTTCGGCATGTTCTAGTTGCAGGTTTGTACCGTTAAACGGCATCGCCCCAAATTCTCTGTCCCTTGTAACCATCACCCTATTCTGTTTCTACAGGTGGTGATTTCTTAGATTCCACATATTAGTACTTAGAGTATGTGTTGCTTGAGATTAAGGTATGTAATTTATTCATCTTTATGTATTGCAAAGTAACAACATTGTAGACACTATTTGTTGAATGATTAAATGAATAGACGTATGAATTTATTTTAACATAATGGACTAGCAGACTCATATTCTTGCACATTCAACATATATACACATATATTTACATACATATATATATAATTTTGACATTTTAAAATTAATTGTATAGAAAAATGGTCTGAGTTTAAATAAATATATAGCCTCAGAACCAACAAATTGTTTTAAAAAGGAAATAGCAATTATTGGGCAAATTTCTGAGACTCAAATATCTTACTAATCTAGTAATGTTTATTATTTTTGGAAAATCTCAATTTTTTAGATAAAAATGATTGAGGATTATCAGATTATATAAACTTGTCCTATTATTTATGTAACTGAGAAATAAGTACTTGTGATGGGGGATTCCTCTACTTCACTTTTCAAATAAAAAAAGGCCCTTACTTAGAGCTTAGGACAGTGAGAAATGCTGGTTTACTCATCATAATCCTCTTTCATGTAGGAACATCCCCATCTGCTGGAATGTTAGTATGTAACCAAAAGTGAAGTCCTGTAATTTTGCATTTTTTGCAACTTCTGACATATGTGTGCATATGTTTGTAAATAATTATTGCACTAGACAGTTGTGAATTGCTTGTTATATGATCGATAATATCAGTTCTTTCTCTTTGTGTCTTCTAGGTAACATTGCTATAAACTTATATGATTATGTTTATTCTGAAAATTTTTATGCTATGTTCTTTAAAAATATTATAAAAATTTAAACAGCGCAGTATTAATGATGATTCACCTGACAAAGAGAAATAACTTGTTTCTTAACTTTGATTTTCTAAATTTTGTTCCTCAAGCAGGTTTTCTATGTCCAGATTTCTTATGGCATTTTAAAAATGTTATTTTCCTGAAGTAGGCAACATAGCAGACTTCATTAGTATCCTTATGAAAAAAATGTTCTGTAAAATGACATCAAACTAGACCATTTTACTTGAAAAACTTGAGAAGTATGGGTTGCCTTGCAGGAAAACCTTCCTCTAAAGAAAAAGAAAAAAAACAAAACAAAAAAACCCCTGCCTGGTGTGGCTCAGTTGGTTGAGCATCTTCCAGTGCACCAAGAGGTGGCTGGTTCAATTCCTAGTCAAGGGCACATGCCTGGTTGCCGGGCAGGAGGCAGCCAATCAATGCTCTGCTCTCACATCAATGTTTCTCTCTCTATCCCTTCTGATCTCTCTAAAAATCAATGAGCAATTTAAGAAAAAGAAAAAATATACTAATGCAGAAAACAGTCTGAATTATGTTTGAGTAGATGAAAAAACAACTGAGAGGAGGAAGTTCTATGTATTTGAATATTACTTTTTTATTTATCTTTAAATATACCTTTATTGATTTCAGAGAGAGGAAAGGAGAGGGAGAGAGAGAGAAACATCACTGATGAGAGAGTCATTGATCGAGCCCACAACCCGGGCATGTGCCCTGACCGGGAATCGAACCCCGATCGCCTGGATCCTAGGTCGACGCTCAACCGCTGAGCCATGCCTGGCCGGGCTGAATATTACTTTTAAATGATCTGCTTTGCATCACTAGGCCCAGAAAAGCAAAAATAAGTACTACAAATAACGTAGAATAAAATATTACTCTACCTTATAAATACAAATTTATGTCAACTATCACAATATTTAAGATAATATTTGAAAAATAGTACATGCATACAAAGATCCACTTATCATTGTATTTATGTATATAATAACATCAGCTGCAGCCATCATGACAATAGTCAATGACAGATAGCATGTGATATAAAAAATCTAGTTATATAAATGTATATCATATAAAATCTGCCATATTAAAAAGATTTTGCTCATATTAAAGCTACTTCTAATTTTCTTTGCCTGAGTAAGCAATTTATTAGGCAGCATGTTTGATGAAAGTAATTAAATTCCCATCTTTCATGGACAAAGCACACAACTTCAAAAACAAACACCAAATGAAATCAAAGGAGAAAAAAAGCCAGTTGCATAAGTTTTCACTAAACTGGTTTATTTTTGTTCCCAGCTGTCAAAATAGAACAATGGGCTACTTTATGATAATTCTGCATGGAATGTATACAAGTAAACATCCAACAGAAAAAAAATAAGTATAGATTATTTTCATTGCTATAGAGATCCTTGAAAGACATCTAGCAAGTCTACTTTATTTAGTACATCATCGTTCAGAAAAGGAAGCTAATGACTAGAGGGCAAATGGTTTATACAAGGATCTTTGAGTTGCCAGTATCGGCAATGCACTCAGGCAATCTTAAAAACCAGGGATTTAAGATATAGCTACAGTGGTACTCAAGCAGAGTCAAAGAAAAGATTTTTAAATCATCAGGATCCATGTAGCTCTCATCTTACTCCATCAGCAGTAAGAGCAGAGCTCTGTGCATGTTCCTGACTTTAATGCCCCTCTATTAACATGGCGTAGATATTCAAGTCATGTCTCCTCTCAGTGTGTGTTCTGACTAATTCCCTTTCTACCAAAAAGGCTAACCTTTATTCTTCATATTATTTTCTTACCGCAATCAGCTTCTTCTTAAACACTGACTAAACATTTGCTTAATCAGAGCCTCTTTATACTTGTAAATATCATCACTTCTGCTTCCTCATGTTTCCTCGTGGCCTGTCTCTGCCACATGACCTTTCTGTTGTGTTCCCATTGCTCCTGCCCGATTGTCTCCTACTTCATAGTCTAAGTCCCCAAGAGACAAAACATGATTCACCCGGGTGAGCTCCACTGTTTGAGAAAACAGGGCTTTCCACACCCGGCCATACGCAGGTCTCTACCACTATTCACTCGATTGGCTATGTACAAAGGAGACGCTAGAAAAGGGAGTGAATGACGTGGGCATCGCATGGTTTTCCTGCTCAAGTAAAAGGAGCATCCAAGCTTTCATTTGTCAGGAACTGCATAGGAAGAAGTGCCCCTATGCATAAATGACATCCGCCACTCCTTCTACGTGGCAGGAGATTGTACAGTCTACAGTCTTCACTAACTGAAACGCACACTCTTCTCTGCACATAACCTACCTTTACCATTTCTATATAAAGTTGTTCAGGTTATTCCTGCCATCTTAGCAATCCTTTGATGTCCATCTCCTCTCTCCTGGTTAAAATTTTATCACATATCTGGGGTCTATTCTTAAATGCAAATTTATCAAGAACGCCCAGCTTACTCCTCTTAGCATTTTACTTCTATTTTTCTGTCTTATACTGCAGACATTTGTGGGCATCATTCCCTAACTGAGATTTCAATTTCCTTGAAGGCATGGAGTACTTTTATCCCCTTTTTATCATAATTAGCACCCAACCCAATGCCGTATGTTTAGTGCTCAGTAAATTCTCATGGGATAAATTGTTTTAATCATTCAACAAATATTTATTACATGTCTAATATGCACTAGCCACTGCTCTAAGCTCTGGGGATACAGCAGTGAACAAATAAAGCAAAAATCCCTCCTCTCTTGGAAATTGCATTCTATTGGAGGAGATAATACGCAGATAGGTAAATACATAGTGTGAGAGGGTAGTTCTTATTATGGAGAAAAATAAAACAGGGAAGAAAAACTGGGAGTGCTAGGAGCTGGGTGGTAAGTTTTACAGAATAGCCAGGGAAGCCCTCACTGAGAAGGTGACATTTGTGCACAGATCAAGATGTGGGGGGCTGGGAAGGAGTTATGCATATATCTGAAGGAAGAGCAACCAGATAGAGGAGACAGCAAAGTGAAAACGTTGGAGGCCGAAGCATGTCTGACAGGTCCAAGAAAGCGCGAGGAGGTCTTGGAAGCTGAGGGAAGGAGAGCAGGTTGGCAAGTGGGTTTCAGGTGAGGCTTTAGAAGCAGTGTAGGAGTTTTGGTTCTCTCCAGCAGAGGAGGGATACGATTCCACTTACAGTTTAGAAGAATCACTTTGTGTGTTCAAAAGAAACTGAATGTGGACAAGAATAGATGCAGGGGGGACTGCTAGGAGCTACACATAGTAATTAAGGAGAGAGAGGTGGTGGCTTGAACCGGGAAGGTAGTGACTGAAATGGTGAGAAGTGGTCAGATTTAGACATAGAGTAAGTCTTCACTTAATGTTGTCAACAGGTTCTGAAAATTTAAATAAAATGGCATACAACAAAATCATTTTACCATAGACTAATTGATATAAATAAGAAGAGTTAGGTTCCTATGGCATCTCATCAATATTATAACTAGAAAAAGTTGAACAAAATGACATTATTCAAGGAACTGCTTAAATTTGAAGGTAAAGCTGACAGATTTGGCCGATGGATCACATGTGGGATGTAAGAGGGGGGAAAAAATTTTGATGACTTCCAAATTTGGGGCCTCTGCAGGTGGAAGGATGGAGGTACCATTTGCTGAACCTGGGAATATTGTTTTTTAAAAAGGCAACAGCTTGGTGACAGTATAAAATCAGGGGTTCAGTTTAAGATGCCATATTGGAAATTGGGTGTAAGAAAATACATTTCAGAGGAGAGAGCCAGAAATTGAGATATAAATTTGAAAGTGGTCAGAATACAGATAGTATTTAAAGTAACAAGGATTAGATAAGTTCACTTTAGAAAAGAGTATAGAAGAAGTGTAGAAGTCTAAGGACTGAGGCCTGGGGCTTTCCAAAACATAAGGGTGAACATTCACTTTAACACCACGCATTATATTAATTTCTATTCACAGTCTCATTTTATAGATGAGGAAAATGAAGCACATAAAAGTTAGATGCCTATAGTCACACACTAGAAAATGTCAGGAGCTGTAATTTGACCCCTGCGATCTGGCTTCAGAATTGCTCTTAACAACTATTTGACATTTTTTGCAACTCAATGAATTAAATAGATAAAAATTTAATAATTTAATTAATTAATAAATGTCTTGTTAAGTATGACACTAACCCATATGTTGCCTGATGCATAAGTAGATATTCAATAAATATTCGCTGGATTTGAATATAATACACCAGCAACAATTTCATTCCTAAGTCCAGAAATGAGCCTTCACCAAACAGCTCTTAGGCAGTTTGGGAAAGCATCCATGAAGCCAAAGAGGAATTTTCATGTGAGGAAGGTGGAAAGGCCAATGGGATAATTTAGGCCACTTACAGGTAGAGTGGCCACAGCTGCTTCTATCCCCTGCGGCTCCCTCTAAGATTACCAAGCAAAACCACATGCTTCTGGAGCTGTCAAACACACACCAGATACTTAACATCCATTTCCTTGTTCAAATGCCCCATATGCTGGGCTCTGATTAGCTCTTTTGGCACCAGCACACAAACCAACCCAGACTGGTTACTTTCTGGCTTGTCATGTTCTATAAAAAGTGAAGCAGAGACTCAAACAAAATGAAATGTCAGGTCAGTGCCAAAACTATTCCGATCTTCCCAATTTAGAAAACAATATAGAAAATACATAGGATAGTTCAGATTGAACCTGGTTAAAGTTCCTGGGATATATTCAGTAATACACAGAGGCATATTTCAGCTCTCCCAAGTACATCAATTATTTCTTTTAAGTTAGGCACATTTTTGTATTAGCGAAGAAAAGAGTACTGTGTGTGTGAAATGGCTCTTATTTGAGACTCTCTAGTATTTGCCACAACACTCTTAGATAAAAGCATACACTTAAAAGACAGACAAGCCAGTAGTCAAAATTTTAAGTTTAGGTATCCTATAAACCGTAGCAATTCTCATTTGCACAGAAAATTAGTATATAAATGTTATTTTTCTTAAATATCAGATACCTAAATATGTTTATGTTCTGGTAGGAAAACAACAAAAGAGATTAAACAGCATTGAAAGTCAACATAAAAATTCATTTCAATGCATAAAGTGACAGATATTTGCCCAGTGTGTATCACCTTGGATATTTTAATAAAAATCTTGATAAACATGTCAATTCCCTACACACAAACACCAGGGTAAACCATACCGAGCCAAGATAAATGACAATTTCCTTTGGGCAAGAAGGAGAAAAAGAATGGTGATTTCTTTCATTTTATAGTTCATAGTGATTCTAGAGGAATATCAGGTTTAGATGTTTTAATAATTATCACTGCACAAACATCACAAATGTCACCATGATTACAGCAGTGACTGAAGATTTCCTCCAGGCTTGAGAAGCTTAGAACAAGAAGCATGGTCTGAAGTGTCCCCTAGAATCAGTGCCTCTGTAACCCCTGCCATCGCCTACTGACACTGCAGGCTCTTAGGCACCTGTGTCTTCCTATCAGTGGTAGCTGCAGCGCCTTACAGGAGATTTGTGGAGACTTAATGTGCTCAAAGAACTGCCCGTGTTTACTATTTCAAAATTTTCCCACTAAAGACACAAATTTCAGACTCAAATACTCTGGTGGTTCAGCTGGATGATAATTATTTACTAGTAAGTCTTTCCATAAAAGTCTCTAGGTTAATGTGGAGGGGGTGGAAACATAGAAATTGTCACAGAGGTTACACGGAAAAGGAACCTTTAATGCCAGCTAAGCACATGAAGTGGGAATGCTGATGAGAGGACATGCAGACTAGGCTACAAATGTTAACGTGATCAACTGCAAAAGCCCATGAATTAACCTTCTGCCTTACTATGTGAAGACTATAAAGTTAGAGCTTAATGGTTTTAATAAAAACAACAAAATTACTAAGTCTTTGAGAAGGACTCATAAATATATTCAATTAATAAAATTAAGCTAAAATAATATTTTATTAATAAAATAACAG
This sequence comes from Miniopterus natalensis, assembly GCF_054644295.1. Taxonomy (NCBI): domain Eukaryota; kingdom Metazoa; phylum Chordata; class Mammalia; order Chiroptera; family Miniopteridae; genus Miniopterus; species Miniopterus natalensis. The sequence goes on along the minus strand of NC_142085.1, from coordinate 52,316,523 downwards.
AATGCTATTTAAATTATTTTATGATTCAACTAAAAACAAACCACAAGATATGCAAAAAAAGAAAAAATATATTCAGGTATGGTTCAGATTACTGACAAAATAAAAGATATATTTAAAAATTTGAAATGGTTACCCCCAAAATATCTCAAAAATTCTTGAATGGAAATAACACAAAGTTTATGAACTTAGAATATGATTATTTTATACTTTATAATATTGCATACATTTAATTTTTTCTTAGATTTTATTTAATTAAATGATTTTTATAAAAAATGATGTTTAATTTTGAACCTGTATTTACTAAAAGCCTGGTCTGCTAACAAAAAATATAAAAGTATTACTTTCATGAATTATATCTACTGAATTAACATAAAATGACCTAGTACCATGCTATTGCCATGTGACCATGTACAATGGGCAAGCTTAATTTGTAACTGGGTATGGACTCTTCACTTATATGTTTTCTTTTTCTTCTTAACAAAATAAATAAGTTATATGCTTACATAATAGCTCTTTAGAAATACACCAATATTTTAATAGCTTAGTCATTGAACAGTTGCTTCAACTGAAACTGAAATTCATCTTTGCTATGTATAAGTCTGTAGTTACTTTTTATAACCCCTTTATTTTTTTAATAAATGATTTGTGTAACACTTATATTTATCCTCAAAAATATATTTCTTTCATTTTATGTACTATAATACACTTTTATACATAACCTCAATGACAAACACATTCAAAACCTAAGCTCTTCGAACAGGAACAGTATAAACCAAAACACTGAGTGCATTGCAGAGAAGCACACACAGCACGATGAGAACCACATGTAAGTTACATGACTTTTCTTAGGGAAGAAACTAACTGGGATAGAGTGAGAGTTTAATATCAATAGAAAAATACTTTATAAATTAAAGAAATTAAGGACTTCCCTGTAGAATTACCTTTTTTTAAACTCTATAAGAAAGAGAAATAAAACACCCCTGAGCTTTTGTTTTCAAATTCTAAATTTAAATTAGATAAATACTGACTCCTTATTTGCGTTTATATGCTATTTGAGCTCCTTCCTTTTCCCACAAAAGATTTCCACTGGCCTAGAAAAAATGAACACCCTTAAAATGATAAATACATAACACACAGAAGTCAGATTTGGCAAAAAATAGATCTATCACAAGATTATCACACACATCATGGCAGAATGTGCCAGGCACTATCCTAAGCCCCAGACATTTAGAAATAAATAAAACTGAGCTTGCAATTTGCTCACATCTAGTGAAAATGACAGAAATCTTCTAGAAGGACAAAAAATGAATCATTGAATGAAGTGAATACTAGGGCTAATTCTCGGCACAATTATTAAAAAGCAACGTACATATTCAGAACAGTGACTTCTTTAAACAATTAGCTTTGTTTCCTTGGATGGCCTTGTCCCCATCAACATGCTGCTTTCTGGCTGCTCAAGGTGGGGATCTGTTCCCAGACCAACTATGACCAGAAATCTCACCATCTCTAAACTTAACAGGGTAAAATTTATATTACAAAAAATATTCTATTGAAGATAATTAGAGCAAATTCTGAAATCTTCCTACACCTTTTCATGCCAACTACCTTTTAGAAGACAACACTTCCACCACCAACAACAGAACAATCAGAGCCACACACCAATTATTTAACTTAAATAATTTTAAAGGAAGAAACTGAGGCCCAGAACAGGGATAAAGCTGCAAAAGTAAAAATTAATAGAAATGCTTTGGTAATATATCTTCTGGTAAATTTTGAATTGTATTCTACAGGATCTTTACCTGCATTTATGCCTGAATCACTCTAAAAGAAACACATCTACAATATATTTTTATCTCTAAGCAAAAAATAAAACAACTAACCTTGGCCCCATTATAATGGCAAACAATCCCTGTTCTATTTCTTTTTCCATCTTATTAATAATAAAATGAATTCAGCTTTAGTTTAGCACAACTATTTAAAATGTACATAATCTGTGGTCTTATGAAAACTTAAAGTATTGGCTACAAAAAAAACTAATATCAAAATTATTTCAAACACAGAAATAATTATGTTGGGGGAAAGAGTGTTGGTATGGAATTAAGGGGAGACATATACTTTTTCAGAAATTAAAACTAAAATAAAGAAAACACCATAGACAAAACTTTAGTTAGTCTAATCAAGAAAAAAAGAGGACCCAAATAGATGAAATTAGAAACGAAAGAAGATACTAAACAACCAATGGGTTAGTAAGAAAATAAAAGAGGACATCAAAGAGTACCTTGAGGCAAATAAAAGTGGAAATACAACTTTCCAAAATCTACGGAATGCAGCAAAAGTAGTTCTAAGAGGGAAGTTCATAGTGATACAAGTCTATTTCAAGAAACAAGAAAAATCCAAACTAGCAATCTAATTTCACATTTAAAGGAACTAAAGAAAAGAACAAACAAAAGTCAAAGTATGTAGAAGGAAGGAAATAATAAAGATCAGAGCAAAAACAAACAAAACAGAAATTTTTAAAAAATAATAGAAAAGCACAATGAAACTAATGAAAAATCTTTAACCTGACTCATAAAAACAAAGAGAGAACACAAATAAAATCAGAAATTAAAGAGAGTGAGTTACAACCAATACCACAGATATACAAAGGATCATAATAGAATATTATGAACAACTATACACCAACAAATTGACCATGTAGAATAAATGAATATATTTCTAAAAGCATGCAACCTTCTAAGACTGAATGAGAAAGAAATAGAAAATCTGAACAGCCTAATTACTAGTAACAAAACTGATTAAGTAATCAAAAAACTCCCAATAAACAAAAGCCCAAGACCAAATGGCTTCACAGGGGAATTCTACCAAACAGTACAGAAAGAATGAATACCTATCCTTCTCAAACTCCTCCAAAAATTAGAAGAGAAAGAAATGCTTCCAAACTCATTCTGTGTGGCTAACATTACCCTGACACCAAAACCTGACAAGGGCACTACAAAAAAAGAAAATTATAGGCCAATATCCTTGATGAACATAGATGCAAATATCCTCAACAAAATATTAGCAAACCAAATTCAACAATACATGAAATAGATCATATACCATGATCAAGTGGGGTTTAAACGTGGGATGCAAGAATGCTTCAATATCCACAAATCAATGTGACACAAACATTAACAAAACCAAGGAAAAATCATATAATTATCTCAAAAGATGTGGTAAAAGCACTTGACAAAACCAAACATCCATTTATGATTAAAGCTCTCAAAAAAATTGGTTTAGAGGGCACACAACTAAACATAATAAAGCCATATATGACAAACCCACAGCTAACATCATACTCAATGATAAAAAGCTGAAAGTGTTTCCTCCAAAATCAGGAACAAGACACGGATGCCTACTCAAACCATTTTTATTTAACACAGTAGTAGAAGTCCCAGCCACAGCAACCAGACAAGATAAAGAAATAAAAGACATCCAAAATGGAAAGAAAGAAATAAAACTGTCATTATATACAGATGACACGATACCATATATAAAAACTCTAAAGACTCCAGCCAAAAACCATTAAGATTAACAAATGAATTCAGTAAAGTTAAAAGAGACAAAATTAATACACAGAATTCTGTTTAATTTTCATATACTAATAATAAAATATGAAAAAGAGAAATTAAGAAAATCCCATTTACAATTGCATCAAAAAGAAGAAAATACCTAGGGACATGTTTAAGCAAGGAGGTGAAAGACCTGTACTCTGAAAACTATAAAATATTGGTAAAAGTAATTTAAAAAAACACAAATGAATGAAAGGATATCCTGTGCTTATGGACTGGAAGGATAAATAAAGTTAAGATGTCCATACTACTCAAAGCAATGTGCAGATTCAATGCAACCCCTATCAAAATACCAGTGGTAATTTGTACAGGACTAGAGCAAATAACCCTGAAATTTATCTGAAACCACAAAAGACTCCAAATTGTCAAAGCAACATTGAGAAAGAAGAACAAAGTTGGAGGTATTCTACAAAGCTTTCAAAACAGCATGATACTGGCAGAAAAACAGACACATAGATAAATAGAACAAAACAGAGAGCCCAGAAATAAACCCTCACTTATATGGTCAATTAATCTATGACAAAGGAGGCAAGAATATACAATGGAGAAATGACAGTCTCTTTAATAAATGATGATGGGAAAGCTGACAGATAGATGCAAAAATATGAAACTGAACCACTTTTTTTATACCATATACAAAAATAAATTTAAAATGGATTAAAGACTTAAATGGAAGACCTGAAGTCATAAAACTCCTAGACAAAAACACAGGTAGTAAACTCTTTGACATCGGTCTTAGCAATATTTTTTGGCTGTGTCCCTCTGGGCAAGGGCAACAGAAGCAAAAATAAACAAATGAGACTATATTAAACTCAAAAGCTTTTCCACAATGAAGAAAGTCACCAACAAAACAAAAAGACAACCTACTGAATGGGAGAAAATATTTGTAAGTGATTTATCTCATAAGGGGTTAATGACCAGAATATATAAGCAATTCATTACAACTCAACTTAAAAAGAAATTAATAAAAAGACAGGCAGAGGACCTGAACAGACATTTCTCCAAAGAAGACATACAGATGGCAAACAGAAATATGAAAAGATGCTCAACATCACTAATCATCAGGGAAATCCAAATCAAAACCACAATTAGATATCGCCTCACACCTGTTAGAATAGCTAATATCGAGAGAAAACAAATTAAGTACTGGCAGGGCTGTGGTGAAAGGGAACCCTTGTGCACTGTTACTGGTAATGCAGCCACTATGCAAAAAGACTATGGAGTTTGCTCAAAAAATTAAAAATAGAACTACCATATGATCCCGCAATCTCACTGCTGGGTACATATTCAAAGGAAATGAAAACAGGATCTTAAAGAAATACCTGTATCCCTATATTCACTGCAGCATTGTTCACCATAATCAAGATATGAAAACAACCTAAATATTTACCTATAGATGGATGGATAAAGAAGATATGGTATATATGTGTATATCATCTGTACATATACATATTATATATATAATATATATGGAGTGCAATTCAGCTATGAGAAAGGAGATCCTGCTGTTTGTGACAACATGGATGGACCTTGAGAGCACTATATTAAGTGCAGTCAGTCAGACAGAAAGACAAATACTGAATTATATCGCTGATATACTGAATGGTCTCAGTTATATGTGGAATCTAAAAGGGCCAAAATCATGGAAACAGAGACTAGAATGGTGTTTACCAGGGTTTGGGGGTGAGGCAAAAGCAGAGATGTTGGTCAAAGAGTAAAAATTTCCAGAAGAAAGGAAGGAAGAAAGAAAAGAAGGGAGGGAGGGAGGGACGAGAGAGAGAGAGAGAGGAAGAAAGACAAAAGCACCATAGAGAAAATAAAGACATCTGGAAAGAGTTTGCTACTAAATATCATGACTTGTTTGCTGACTAGAAGTTGTGATGTCTCTCCTTGACTGGTAAGACTCATTTTTTCATTAAAAACACACACAAAAACCCAAGTTTAAAAAAAAATAAATAAAGCTAGAAAGGAGCAGAAAGCACAAAAATAGAGAGGTATAAAATAGTAATCAAGATCAGCACTATTAGAAGTAAAACTTGGCATGGCAATAACATATACTGTGGCAGCAGACAATAAGAAAACCAGTTATAAAGAAAATAACAGACTTTCAAAAAACTACGTGTAATTTTCCACCTGCATTTATCCTGATTTGTCTTTCCCTATTTTTTACACTGCTTTCACTATCTGCTGCTTATAGAACATCATCACCATTTATTGAGCATTTATTACATGCAGGACAGTGATTTTAAATGATTTACACAGATCATCTTATTTATTCCTTATATATACTTTATAAGGTTGATATTATTACATTAAGTCAGAGGTGAAAAGACCTTTTCCAAGCCACAATATATTGTGAAAATGAAAGAACTGGGATTCAAACTTGAGTCTATGTGTTTCCAAAGGCTACGCTCTGAACCACCACACTATTTTCAATGACTGAAGAACATAATTAAGCTGTTTCTGCAAGTTTCAGGCATCATACTCATATGGCCACATTTTCCACTCTATATCACTACCTGTAACTAAAGCTTTAGTGTTTTACAATAAACAAAGTTCATGGAGATTACTCTAATTCAATAAAAAATGTTTGCATCAAGCTCAATGTACTATTTGTTTAAGGCAAGAAAGAAAGTGATTCACGGATTTTCAGCTATGGTATTTAAAAAAGTATATCCAGGCTTAAGGAGTTAACCTTTAGGTATCTAGCAATTTACTCATCTTTCTAGAATTACTTTCTCTGAAATGAGACAGTTGGCTAAAGATCTATTCTAATATAATTTACATAAGCAATTAGTGCTTTAAAAAATGTATAATTATTTAATGATCCTTTGGATAGAAATATCAACATATACAGGAATATGAAGAATTCACTGGACTCTTCTATCTGTTATATTTATTAAACATCTACTTACAGATATATGCAATACTAAGATTTCTGTGTAATATGGGAAACAGGTGAAGTCTATGTCTTCGTGGTTGTTTGGTAAAGTATATAAACAAAAGAGAGACAATAATATAAACAGGGCTGGGCTTACACCAAGATTTACCACTATAGTCAGTATTTCTAAGTATTGAGAAGCAATGTCTGTGTAGGAGTGAGATATAGGACAGATGCTTAGTGATGCAGTGAAAACAAAAAGGATGTTAGGAAATGATCAATAACAAACATAACTTTACACATTTGGCATAAACCTAGCCCTGCAGGTAAGTAATATAAACTAACAAGTATAAATAATAGTGGACTGTGTACCACAGAAACATATTGTAGCAATTACACTATTTTTTGTTTGTTTTTTACTAAGCATGGGGTCTGTAAACAGCATAGAAGTATCATCATGTTTTATATGTTTAGAAAATAGAGGCTAAAATTCAAGTATCTCTGGAATTTGAAGTAACTTAAAGACATTAAATATAATTTCTTTTTCTTAATTGACAATCTGATACAGTATTTTCCCCCTCAAAAGAGAACAGTAATTAGCTATACTCATTTTAGAGGAATCACCTACTTCTGGATTCCCATACTCATGAGAAAGTCTTCCTTCAAAACAACTCCACTTCCACATTTATTATACATGGTCTACAGCAGAAAATGAAAGATGATCTGGACTTTACTGAGACTTATTCTTTTCCTGTGTCTCAGATGAAGAAATATAAATGTTTGTTAAGGAAATAAAGAAAGGATGGATGAATGGATGGATGGATGGATGGATGGATGGATGGATGGATGGATGGATGGACTGGTAGATGAAAGAAAAAGCTAACTGACTTCAAGAAACAATAACCCTCATGATCTTTAGGGCTAACAGTAATCCCTGGCCCCATTCTCATCCTCAGATATTCTGCCCTATACCATGCAATAAAAGAAGAAAGATCAGGCTTACAATTTTCCATTAAAAAGTTTAAAATTTTTAAAAATTTAAGATTTTATTTAATCTGCATATATCATTCATCAGGTTCTTCACAACTTGTACAACTGAATAATTACTCATAGAAATGATGCCAGGGGTTATAAGCATATTTAGGGACCAGAGAACCACAAAGGACTTATATATTATATAACCTTGGCATTAGTCCTTGCTTCTGACAAACTCACTGTAGAATGTTGAGCAGCAACATGCTTTACAATGCAACGCAGAGCCAAAAAATCAATTTAAAAATATAAAATATTCTGAAAAAGAAAAGGTTAATATATATAGGGTATGGCAAAAGTAGGTTTACAGTTGTGTGTAAAACTGATTTTATTCTTGTCTTATTATTAATTATTGTATTGTTTTCCATATGAACTGTAAACCTACTTTTGCCCCACCCTGTATGTGTAGTTTTATTAATTTGACAAGAAAATGATACTTAAACACAAAAGTACTTTTTTGGTTTATGAAGATAGAGGATGTATATTCCAAAGTTTCTCCACAGAATCTTTTCACAGTATTAAATAACAAGAGCATAAAAGTCATAACTGTAAGAAAGAAAGATCTTTTTTTAAAAATTATGCTTCAGAGGTAAATATTTGCCTGTGTTTTGTGTATCTGTAAATAACAGTTTTATTAAAAAGGTCAGATTAGTTCTCTTCTATCCATTTTATTTAGGATATTATCTGATAACTTCAATTAACTATACTCAGTAAAGAAGGAATGTTTTTAAAAATAAAGAACAAAATAAATTGTATAAGCAAATTTAGAATGAAATAGGGTAAATACATAATTTATAAGTTAATAATGAATTTAGGATGGTGGCGGGGGTGCAGACCCACCTCAGTCTAGTCCCTCCTTTGTGACATTCACTGAAGGTGAAAATGACCAAAGAATGACCCTGACCCATCCTCTATAGACTCATTTTGATTAATCAGAATATTAAAGGACACACCTAGAAAGCTGATGAATATTCTATTGAGATCCTCCCCTGATACCTCCACTAAAAACCCTTAAGACGAAGGACCTAGTATGTGCTCTCCCTGGGGCATGCTGTCATCTTTCCTCTTTCCTCAGGGGTGTGTTTTTGCTTTTTTTCTCTTAAAATCTAAGTGTTCCAGAGACTTGCAACTAGGGCAGCAGTGGGTATTGGCAGCTTATGCCAGGCTAACTCCCTGAACCTGTCTCCAAAGGCCCTCCTTTTGCCTCTGTTACTTATTTCCTGAGTCCATGCAGCCCAGCTAGCTCACTTCTGCCTCCATAACTTTCTAAAGGGTCAAAGCAGCCTCACCTAGGATTGACTTTCTCTCATTTCCAAAGGGCCAACACAGCTCTACCTAGGCTTACTCTTGTTGCTATGGTTTTGCATCTTCTATCTTAAGCCTTTCCTTTGTTTCACTGTTCCCAGCTTTAATAAACGTACTCTCAAAACCATTTGGACTTGTGCTGTGAACTCTTTCCTGCACTAAGTCAAGAGCCCATACATTCCAAACGGTGCTGGGGAAGACCCATCTCGGTCCCAGTCCCTTTCCAGAGACAGCTATAACCAATCAGTAGAACCCATGACCCCAACTCCTTTAGCCACCATGATTAATGACTTTATCCCTATATAAACTATTCCCTGGCAGCCACTGGGGAGCCAGTGTTTTGGGCCTGGGCTCACGTGTGGCTCTGAGAGTGGCACCATTTTAAAAAAAAGCTTTACTTTCTTGCTGCAACCTCCTGTTTGTATTTGATTGGTCTTTGATGGATGCAAGCAAATGAACCCCTTTAGTCCAGTAACACTTCTGAGAAATGAAATAATGGAAGACTAAAATGTACTTAAATCAGAAAGTCAAAGATAATCGCTGTCCAAGTTAGCCTTCATAGGATTTATGAAAAGGGTATTAACCTAAGTAAAAATGTATTTTAAAGTGCTTAAAAAATCATACAAATATAAAACAGTCTTATTATTTTAAATTCCAATTTTAAAATGTTCCACACAAAAAATTTATTTAATGCCTTATAGCTTATAATCAAACCTCTCTTAACTTTAGAAATTTAGATCTTCAGGCATTCTTTAAATTTTAAAATGAAAAAAGTTGTGTAGGGAAAAGTCATTTTCAAAAACTGATTTGTCTAATAATATAGGTAGGTATCTATGTACAACACTGGAAAGCATCCAACTGAAGTTAAATTATTAAAACTAATGCTCTCCATGTCAAAATACTGGACAACACAATGTTTCAACAAATCTAAACAGAATTATCAAGATGTTTGTTGGAAATATGTGCTTCCTTTCATTTATAAATAAAAGTATCTTGTCAGTGAAAAACAAATCACATTTTCTTCTTTCAGAACATGGGTTTTAAGCTTTTAAAAATCAGCAATGATTTGTTATTGGCATTTTGAGATACTGAATAGAACCAAAAAGTACAATTAAGTAAAGCTGCCCTGCCTGCTGCACCATTCTATCCTTCACGCCTCGTCTAGAGTGTTTAAAAATTATAAATTGCATATAAGCAGATGGGATTAGGACTATAGTTTTATTAGGAGGGGAAAAGACCAAAGATGAAAACTGATGCAGAGATCTGGTGCCAGCAGCAGCCCTATTAAACATAATCGTGGTGAATTTGCTATAAGAGAAGATACAGCCCATCGCAATGGCAACTGACTATAAAGTTTCATTGACCTTTTCTTGTGTAAACTAGTTTTATTTTAAAAATCATCATTACAGAAACAAAGAGTACAGAAAACCACAGCCTGATATGTGAATTAAAATAAATGAAAAAAAAATTAACGATATGCTCCAAAAAAAAGCCCTAGAAACAAGACAGAACATATCATTCAGTGAGTATATGCCATCCAAGTTGACTTTTTACATATAGTATTCCATTTAATCAGCAGAACAACTCTAAAAGATAGATATAATTCCCATAATTTTCAACAGAGAAAATAGGCTCAGAGAAGAAACTTGCCTAAAACAAACAGCTGCTAAGTACTTGAACTGTGATATTCTTTCGTTTGATGGTAGAGCTGTCATCTTGGAAAGTAAGCCACCATGAATCAAATCAAATTCAGGACAGCTTCCTTAAATGTTTTTAGGGAATTATAAATCATTTTAGTTTGTGGAAATTTCTGAAAGCTATCTTGTAAGAAACATGAGAGAATACAATAGACTGTCCCCCTTTTCATAGACATATGCTGAGTTGAAAATAGAATAAAATCAAGCATAAAGTTATGCTACTGCTTTTTGCACTTCTCCGAGGGTAATAGAGATGATATCCATTAACCAAGGTAATGTGAACCCCTGCTAGTTCAAGAATAGTTAAGATAATTCATAAAAGAAAACAACATATGCACAAACAACTTATCTGTTAAAAATTACTTTCTCACCATTCATCCATCTATAACTACCACCTAATATCTCTCTCCTTCATTTCATAGCCAGATTTCTTCAGTGGTGTCCTACTGATCTTAGGATAAAGACAAAAAAAAAATTGGCATTGTCTCAATCATATTCTTGTGCATATTTTGACCTACCTTCCCATCCCTGATTCATGCCAGGATCTCCTCACTCTCTTCGCTTCAATCCCTGGCTTCCTTTCAGTTCCTCAAACGTGCCAGCTCTTTCTCTCAGAGCTATCACACATGCTATTCCTTCTGCTTGGGCACCCTCTACCCTTGCTTCTTTATAAAGTTAATTTCTATCTTTCTTTTAGTGCTCAGCTCTAAAAGTTTTCCTCGAGGAAGGCATTCTCAACCTCTAAGACTAGATCAGGTCCCCAGGTACCCACTCTCAAAGCACCAAGCAATTCTCCTTTATAACATTTATTAAAATTGTAATTGAAATTAAGTGGGCAAGTAGTTATTTAAAGACTTTCATTCCTGCTGGACTAAAAGTTCCATAACTTCAGGCACTAAACCACGCTCATGACTATGTCCCAGGCACAATGCTCTGTATGTCGTGAGATTACAACAAATGTATGTTGATTACATAAATTGGGCAATAGTTGATAATCCTCTTCACACTTTCACTACTAATCCACTCCCCAACATCTTACTCTGGTTTCTACTCTCCACCTTCCAATAAAATTATTTTATTTCCAAAAAGTCAGCAATGAGCAACTTCTAGTTGTCAAATCTGCTAGACGCACTTATAAACTTAATAATACTAAATTTCCCATATCCTTTAGCATTCCTGATCGCTGTCCTATCCTTGAACTTATCTTCTACTTTGTGTCCCATGAATTAATTATCTTCTGTTTTTCCCATTTTTCTGGCCTTTATTTCTTGGGCCTTTTTGGCACAGTGTTTCTCTGCTTGTTCTTTGAATGATGATATTCCCAGGATTACAGCCCCGGGTCGCCTCTCTTGAACACTCTTCTTTGAGTTATAGCTAATATTTTTGAGTATTTTATACTACTTTCCTAAGTATATTATAGATATCATCTCTTAAATTCTCACAAGTTTTCATTATTATACTCTATCCATTTTACTGATAAGAAACTTAGATATTAAAAGGTTAATTAATTTTCTAAGGTTACACAGTAACTGAAAAATTTGTGATCTGAATCCAATTAGTCTGGTTCAAGAACAGGTTTCTTGACCTCTTTCTATATTGCAACTAATTTAAACAGTTGAATTGACTATCTCTATATAATGATGACTCTCAAATCTTTTTCTCCAGCTCAAATAACTCTTACATGCTCTGATTGTTAATATCAACCTGCCCACTGGACATTTCCACTTGGAGTCTCACAGGCACAATGAAAACTGCATGAACCCAAATTTGAACTCTCACCTTTGCTCAGAATATTTTTTCCAAAATCTTTGTATTGTAAAGCATCCCCATGACCCCCACACAAGTTGCAAATATCCAAGTCCAATTCCTCACTCTCCCTCAACCCTACTGATGTTGCATCCCTTAAATGAGCTTTCCTTGACATTTTCCAGGACCTAGTTATCTCAAATACCCAACCCAGTGCCTCCTTAGAGCATTTTTGCATTATTTGGCAAAAGAATATCCCAAACATTATTAAAATTGCATATGAACAATCTGTTTCCAGGGTCCATGGTTACTGCTTCTGTTCTTTCATCACTTAGCCCAATGACTAGTCATAGCTGAGATCCTCAAGGAATGATAACGGAAATATAACAAAAGTCTATACTCATTCCCTGTATCATCTAACATTTATTTTTTCCAAGACTACATTCTTCAGAACATTTTTCTTTTAAAACCCATTGCTGAACAACATCCAAACAGCCATTCTGTTTTCTTATCACAAAGATCCTACCTTCAAATTGCTAGTACACTGATGATAGCACTAAACAGAAATGTCCAGTTTTGGACTGTTAGTAAAAACAACACAATTTAAAATGAACTTTTATAGTGAGGTTTCATGGAGTGTTTTGGTGTTTTTTTTTCCATTTAAGATGTACTATGCTTTTCATTTATAATGAGAAAAGAAATATTTTTACTGCTGCAAAGGGTATCAGGTCATTTAAAGAATTTAAAGATGCCTGAATGATTTATATTAGAGTTAAATAATGTCTTCTGAATTATTTCTCTAAATTACAGTGTTTAGCTTTAAAAGTGTATATGGTTGTTTAATTCCCCCTATGTTTTTTTTTTAATAAGCAGTTTCTAATTATCTGTGGCATGGCTCCAAATGGTAATCAACCAATGTCAAAAGATGGCAAGACTGGGAGGCATTTTTCAAGATTATGGATATTCTACTCTTGCAATGAAAACAAAAACATGTGACCTTCCATTTTTAAGCTTGAAAATACTTAATACCTATAGTCAGATGAAGTTTTTTTAGTGACCCTAAGAGCCTAAAGGACATTTTTACTACAAACAAAATTAATTAATTTGACCATAAGTTGGTTAATTTAGAAAATCTAACTCAGTAACATGCAATATAAATTATTGAGAGCTATTTTGAAAATAAAATGCACAGTGTACTAATAAAGTAAAATAAGTACAGATTATTGGAGGAATATACCCCAGTCTTTCGACACTCATCTGATGGAGGTGAGCCACGCTGTCACACAAAGTATGTATTGTTAACACATCCACTAAGCCGACCTTTACTGTGCTATGAAGCTGCTTTAACTTTGTGAACCTTACTTTTTTTACAGCATTTGCCAGTTTCTCTCACACTTACTTCGCACTCCATTTCTTAGACTATCCCAGGCCTTCCGGATTCATAATCTCTTGCTCCCTCCTTTGCTCCCTCATATAGTATTTTGAACCTGGTGATGAGGTGGTCCCTTTGGCAATAACTTGTGTTATGAATTGCGCTTGCTCCTTTATATTTATTCTCCAACTTAGCCCAGGAAACTCCTGCAGAGCACCATGATTACCTCCAAAGCTCATGTATTAATCAGGGTAGGCTATGTTGAGCTGCAGTAATAAACTTTTAACATCTCTGTGGCTTCTCTAACTCTGCTACAGGTCCAGCAGCTCTCAAGGAAGGCACTGGAATTCAAATGGGTCCAATCAGTGGCTCCACAATCTTACCAGGAACCTTCCATGATCACACTATGGCAGCTGAAAAAGAGAACTCAAAAGTCTCATAAGTGTTCAATGCTCTGCCTTGAAGAGACAAAAGTCACTATCACAGCCCACGATCTAAACAATTGACATGGCCAGTGTTATTCCAAAGATGATGAGAAAAGTAAAGGATCATATGCATATTTGGTAATCAATATATATTTCATCCAGAGAGTTTAATACTTTTTTTTTTCCACTTAAAAAATGTAGTGGAAGTCCCAATTAAATCAGTTTTATTTTCAAATCAGGAACTACTAAATTCAAACAAAATAAAATAATGAAATTTAAGTCATAAGTTTAGTACTGAAAACTACATATTTTGTGTTTCTGTTATTAAATGGGAAGAAACCCTCAACATGTAATGAAAGTTTTCAAAGGTGGCGGTGAATCAGGACTCTGTTGCTTACCTAAGTCACTTTCTGTTCTATGAAATGAAAACCTCAGGTAAATAGAGTGGGGTGATTACTTAGCAAAAAGGCTATGCATTGTATGTATTTTTAAACTGCTAAACTTAAGCAACAAAAGTTCAGAATTTCATAGTGATATAAACCACTTTATCTTTCATTGTTTATATATGTGAACACACACACACATACACACACACACACACAAGCTGAATGCTACTGACTTTAGTGACAGTCTGATGAAGGAGACTCTAAAGTAAACAGTTCAAATTGTAAAATGAATGTGATGATAAATGGAAGTCTAGAGTATTTTTAGAGCCTTTAGTAGAGTCAGCTAAATCAGACTGATTATTTGGTGAAAAGAGAAAAGGAGATTCAAGGGAATCATAAATATGCATGGTTTACAAAGAAGCTCTCTCTCCCTCATTGTTATTAAAATTATAAGGCAGCTAAGGTCAGAGGTATTAAACAATAAATATTTGAACAGTATTACAAGATCAACATTCTTGGGAGTGTTTGATTGTAAATATAGCTAAATCCCTGTCCTTGAGATACTTACAGTCAAATAAATAAATCTCATGCAATCTTAATCTCCAAACAATTCAGATACCTACGGTCAACACAAAGGACACTAAAACTTGAATAGACTGTTGCACTTGAACTCACATTACAATGCTCAAATAATACAACTACAAAGAATTATTCTATAACCCAGGATACAAAAATATATGATATATGTTTAAGAAATTAAAAATCTAATTAGAGAAACAGATAAATTAACTATTTTGAAGCAAGGTAGAATACATGGACATAATTAGAGGTCTAAACCATGCTAAGAAATACCAAAGACCAGTTGGTTTCCATTGGAGTTATACAGGAAGGTACATAGCTGGGACATAAAAAAAAAAAAAAAAATAGTTCAGTTTATAAATAGAAAGTGAGGTGAGGAGGTGGGCATATTAAATATTATGTGAATCCTCAGGGAAATCAAAGAAAATATTCAGTGAATTGATGGAATATAGAGTAAGGGTGATCCTGCAGGGAATTTCAATACCAGAAAGATGAGTTGTAGCAAGATTAAAAAGAGCCTCTGGATGGACCATGTCAAAGTTGCATTTTATTTTGTACAAAATCCAGTAATATGGAAAATTTTAGAAAGAATAGTTTTATATTTTTAACTGTGGTATAAAAGTATAAAAGACAAATTAAAGAAGAGTTTCCAGGTAGTGCAATAACCATTAAAATACTTAGTTAATAGTTTAGACAAAAATAATGATGGTAAGAACTAGGTGAGTATTAAAATAAGGGGTTAGATATAGCATATATTTCAGAAAAATGACTGATTGAATGTCAAGGGTTACTGAGAGGGAGAAAAAGAATCTAATGCAATACTTACCCTTGGCAAAACATATATATATAATAAAGTCATGATTATTGATGAAATAAAGAATACAGAAGGAGCAAATAGTTTTAAGATTATTCTTTGATTTTTTATTGTATTTTACATGAACTATATTGATATCCAGCAAAAGATGAAAATTCACATCAGTAGTTCAGAAGAGAGGTCAGGGACAGAGATTTATAGATGGTAGTCAACTGCAGTTTCCTAATATAATGGCTGAACACACGTAGAAAATCTCATCTGGAACACGGCAAGGAATGGTGCCGTATCACGGAAAAGGTATTGCTGAGGAGTAGTCTAAAAAAATGGGAATCAACCAAGGAAAACAAGAACCAAGGAGAGGAACAGAGACAATGGAAACATGTTCCACATCTTTACAATCCGGCCCTGAACTGTTTCCAACTCTCATTATACCTCCCTCCATCCCAACCCTAGGCATTGTAAGCCTGATCCACACTCACTATTTCCAAAGCACATTATGCCTGTTCCAACTCTATTTAATCCGCCTGAAATTCCTACTGAGCAATTCTTTCAAATACCACTTCCTCTGTGAAATTATCCCACAATGTGCTTTTGCGCAGCAATGTCTTCCTTGGCAAACGGCTGCATTACAGCACTCACCTCCCTGTACGTTAGTTGCTTTGCCTCTATTTTCTCTGTTTAAACATGAACTCCACATGGGCTTACGTGGGGCCTCCTTACCCGTCTTCTGAAGCTAAGGTCTTGCCCAGAATGGGCATCTACAGAAAGCTTACTGCATACGGAAGGCTTAGGTGGGTAGCAGAGCTACAGGCTCTGGCTGGTTAAGGAGAGTGAGCGCAAAGAGCAGGAAGCTGGCCTTGGCTATTTAGAGGGAAGTGATGACCTTTGTAAGAATTATTTGCAGTGCTGTGGATAGAACCCAGGTAATAAAAGATTAAGGAAGAAATGCGTGGTGATTAGAAAAACTGCAGATCACTTCATCTACAGTTGGCTACTAAAGGGAAGTTGCGAGATGTGGGAGTAACTTGAGGGGGAAGCAATGCTGAGGAAAGAAATTTAAGGATACGGATATCTTGAGTAAATTTATAAGCTGAAAGTAGATATTTAAGAAACCAGATAATAGGAGTAATTGTGGGATGTAGAGAAAGATGAAGAGGAAGAGAAAGCAAGTACACAGGTAGCAGAAAGCAAATAGGAACCTTTCCTCCTCAGAGATTACAAGGTAAAAAGAAATTTTCTGTTGTAGATAAGAAGAGTTTCTTCTCTTATTGAGAGGCTTCTGTGAATAGGCGGTGATTATTCTGCCACCTTCATGAGTTATGGACTTAGGAGTAAGAATATGGAAAAAAGATGTAGAATTAAGAAAGGCTACAAGACTACATAATTGAGACAAACATATTTTTAAGCATATAAAATTTCTTTCTGTAGAAAACTCTGGTTTAAATATACAGAGAATCAAACACTTTAAAAACAGAAATGCTTCTTTGAAGTAAAAAATAATTTAGAAATTCTATAGAATTTTTTTTCAAATTCTGATACTTAAAATTTTCTTACTCTGATCTACAAATACATCATGCCATTTACTGTCTTTAAAATATCACTCTGAAGTAGGCTCCTCAAATATAGTACAGTGGTTAAGAGCCTGAGGTTTGGCGTTGAACAGACCTATTGAAATACTCAATCCACCATTTACTAGCTAAGTGATCTTGGCAAGAGGCTTAAACTGTCCACACCTGTTACCTCTCTTGCACAATGGAGATAATTGCGCCAATCTCACGGGTCTGTTGTGAAGACAAAACAACCTGCTGCATGTAAACCATTCAATACGGTGCTTGGCACAGAGTCCACTCTCAATAAATGATGGCTATTGTTATCACTGAAGGCTTCTTATAGTACAACCATTTTCCTCTGACAGGTTTCTTCAATAACTAATTTTTTTAATCAAATACATATGAAGGAAGAGCTGTTAATTTTGTGAAGCAAATATTACTAATATATCACAAAGAGCGATAGTGGTATTTCTTGACAAATCAACTTAAAATATCTATTATATTAGCTAAATCTGCTAATGAAAGGAAAACTAAATGAGGAGATTAAAGATTTATTAAAATGTTTTAGGGAAAAATACCTTTGGATAACTTTCAAAAGTCTCATGTCCTTATGGTTAGCAATTATGGAGATATATAGACACTTGCAATTTGGAGATACATTTGCAATGTACGTATCATTAAATATAAAAATGTCAAGCACCTTCTGATGAAATAATAACATTAAATATTACAATAAATTACTGAAAACTTTAGTGTTTAAAACCCCCATTTATAACATTGTCCTCTTTCTCCTTCATTACTAATTAATTTACTTTTTTTTCCTTTCTCATATTAATACACAGTGTCCTAGTGCATAATTGGATATTCATTATCCTCTCTGAAAGACATTTTTTAAAAAATTCTCAATTCATTACCAATACTTGTATTTACCTCAACAAAAACGGTTGGATGAAAAATTAAATAATGCAGTCAGAGTGACCAAGTATTTAATAATGTTTGTCTCCTCAATCATAAAAATGTAATTGAAAAAGTTACATTTACTAAAAAATATATTTAAAGTCTTTACAAAATATTATAAATCTGAATTAAATAAATATATTTTATCAATGCTCTTTGTAAGGGAAAGTATGTACCCAAAAGAAAGACAATTACATAAAATTTTGGATAAAAATGTTCAATTCTGGATGTGCTATTCTCTTGACTACCTTGAAGTCCAAATCTCTCTGGATATAGAAGTTACTTTAAATTATCCACATGTGTCATAATGCAAAATATGCCAAACTGGACACTGAACAGAAGAGTCAGGAACTACAGAGCCAGATGTTTTCTAAAAATCAAGAGAGCCATCCCAGGCATGCTGCTTGCCACAGGGGATATGTTCCACACATCTCCCCAGGACCCTGTAATTACAACAACGGGGTACTTACAGCTCAGCACACCTCTGCACAGCCAGATCACTGTGAGAAAAGCTCATTTTCTTTGAAGACTCACTGGACTTTGGTTTTGATGTACTAGCATTAACGTGAGAGTGGTTACAACATCAGAACCAGTAAAATCCAAATCCAAATATCATGTCCTATGGTGGAAGGAAACCTCGAAACTATTAATAAATGATAAAAGGAGTCTGAATAGCATACTTTCAGTATTCAGTATTGAAATTTTTCTTGATAATCACTCAGATATAAATACAAAAAGGTTGATTTGGGTGAAAAAGTGAATATTTAAATCAGTCTATTTAATAAGAGTGAGCATCCTTTCTACACACAGGCACAGATTTTTCAGCCAGCATGAGTCAAGAGCCTACTCAGTGTGAGGTATTTTCGTCGCACTATGTTTGGAATGAAAAGAGAAACAAGTAATTCACAACCTGACCCTTAGGAGCCTACAGTCCAGTGAAGAATATAGACAGAGTCGCATTAAGAAAGAATTTCAGAGCTCTTTTGATTGCATGGCAGGGATACACAGAGTTTGAAGAGCAGCTCTGGCAGGCCACCGAACACAGATGGGGGTAGGCAGATGCGGGGTAGAGGTCAGTAGGAGAAGAGAGATACAATATTTTCTTCTAAATATAGTGGTGAAAATGCTCTGGCCCATGCAAGTCTCTTGATTAATTCTACCTAATATCCTAGCAGCAACAAATTAACATTTGTGAATATTTTAATTAGCTTTTTGGATGGGCTGCAAAGGACAAAAATCTAGTTATCTCTAACCAAAAATACCCATGTATATGAGTGTGTGTGTGTGTGTGTGTGTGTGTTATGAAGGAGACAATTCTATGGACACAGGCTCTGGGAATAAAAACCCATGAGGAGACAGGGTAACTTTGTTCCCTCTGTGTTTCTCAGGGGCTGTTTGGTTTCTTTCATTCCATAGCGTCTCTGCTCTTCTTCCCTAACTCTCTGTTCTTTTCATTGCGATTTCTGCTCCCTCATATACATTCTGCCATGACTTTCCTGATTCAGCTCTTCCTGCTAGTGGCTTTAGCCCCTGCTTACACATACCTCAAATTCTGATGCCAGGTCAGGCATAGAAGGACAGATAACTGTCCGTGGGTCAGGACCCCATCCAATTCAAGCCGGGTGTGGACAGGAAAGTGGTCCAAAGCACATCAGTCCGCTGAGCAGGCATTCAGTAGGCACTAAGCAGTCAGTAGGCATTTCTTTGGGAGGTGGCATGGGCAGGCAAGCACAGACCGAGCACTGACCTTCAAGACATTGCCTGACAAGGTTTAAGGCACATTCTGGCCCCTTCCAGTTTTAACGTTTGTTCTTATTACTTTGACGTTTAGAATCCTGTGGCTCCTTCCAATTCTCTAAAATTTGATCTGTGGCCTGAAGAACCTGATTGTTTTAACTGAATTCTTTATTATCTTTGTCCTGCAACCTTCCATGACACAAATTTAACTTGCTCATTTAAGGCCTTGGCCTCATTAGCTCTCTGCACAGAGTAAGCCCCTGAGTTTAAGCTCCAGGTGATCCTTTGTTATGATTCTATAATCATATTCTGATGGTGATATTTTTTTTATTTAAGGATAATTCATTCATTCATTAAATATTTATTTAACTTTTACTATGTGCCAGAAACATTTGTTACAGCAAGGTACAAACAATGTAATTATTAATCAGAAATTTCTGGAAAATGAAATATTTGAATATTTGAAATAATGACAATTCTAGGAAGTGAAACATGTCCCTTTAATTAACACATTTTGAAATAAGACTTTCTGTGATAAATTTGATAAATTCCAACCATTTAATCAAGTATCTTGAAAACATTTATCCATTTCCTAATGACAAAGGAAAATTATTATGAATATCTATTGTGCCATTTAATACCTATAACTCTATGTAGTGTTTAGGACTATTGTACTTCATTTGTTTTCTCTTTTTTTTCTCCTTTCCAAAAATGTGCACTCCTTGAAGACATTTTATATTTTCCCCCAAAGCCTGCCAGAGAACTGGCTCTGACCATTGAATGACTAAGAATAAAACATTTCCTGAGATAGCTTTGAGGGATAATTAATTCAATCATGTACATTTCCAATATTATTACAAGTAGAAATTAAAGGGCACGCTGTTGTGCAGAACTTCCCAAACTTATCAGAGTCCAGTAGTTTCAACTTCAAAGTGTTTTGAGACTATTTTCTATTGATCATCTCTGAACATCAATGAAAGAGTAAAAGGAAGCCTCAGGTGGCAGGAGAAGCTTTTCTCATCAGTGGCTTTTGAAGTCCCTAGAAAAATAAGCTTATAATAGAATGCTGAGCATATCACCTTTCCAATCCTCAGGGCTACGGACAGCAGGTTAGACACATCTGTGCTGGGCAGAGCACTGTGATAAGTGCCACATCGTGTTCAATGAGGCATCCCTAAGGCCAACGAAGCTAAAAGCACACACTGAGATTTCCACCCATACGTAATGCCAAAAAGGAGCAGAGCCAAATTTGGGGTAGGGAGGAACCACTCTTCAAGAACCTCTAACGATCACCTTCACTAACCCTTTTATTGTTTGCCCTCTGGGAAATAAGGAGACAATGGGGAGATGAGTGGGGACCCATAAATTTTACTCCAGAAAAATCCTGCCAAAGCATAAGCAGAGACTATGCTGAGTAAGATCTATAATATATTTCCAGAGGGTGGGGAAAAGCAAAATAAAACAGAGATCCTCTGGGTGAAAGCTCAAGGCTGCCCTCCAAAAACTTCCTCGTAGCTTTCTATATAATTCTGACAATTCATTTGAAATCTCCCAGATCCATTTTCTCAGCTGCCAAATGAATGATTTGTGCAGTGCACCTATGAATTTACTTGTACTTCCAAGGCCTTCTCTCTTCTAAAACACAAGTAGGTAGTACTTCTCTCCTACCCTCCAGCCCAGGCAAAGAGAGAAACCCACACATGCCTCCCCTCCCTCAATCACTTGTCACTGTGACAAAATCTGCTGACAGACCAAATTAAAATTCACCCAGTACTGTTCATTTATGATTAACTTACTACTTTAGGTCAGCACTGTGTTTGATGCTAAAGCTTTACACTAATCATCCCAACTCATAATCCTCACCACAGTATCAGAAAGTGAGAGGCTGCCACATAATCATATTTTGTCTACTACACGAATAATTCGCACTGTCCTAGGACTACCTGTCTGGCTTTTGTGAAAGGATAAAATCCCACCCACCAAAGAAAGGATCAAAGTGAAGGGGATGATTATACAAGTAGGAATAAAAATGATGCGCAGGAGAAAGGCAGCCCATGCCTCAGTGCTGACTTCTTCTTGGTATAAATCTTATAAAGTCAAAGGTTTTGTCCATTTTGTTCACGTCTGTGTTCTCAGGGCCTAGAAAAATGCCAGGCACATTCTGGGTGTACAAGCTCTTGTTTATTAAGTGAATGAATGAACATAACTGGGATTTAGCCGGGTCTAGGTATAACCATGTTCATCGACTAACTGAAAAAAGATTTAGTCTCGCCCAGCCAGCATGGCTCAGTGGTTGAGCATCAACCTAGGATCCAGGAGACTGTGGTTTGATTCTGGGCCGGTGAGGGCACATGCCCAGGTTGTGGGCTTGATTGCAGGTGGGGGGCTTGCAGGAGTCAGCCAGTCAATGACTCTCTCATCATTGGTTTCTCTCTCTCTTCTCCTCCCTTCCTCTCTCTGAAATCAATAAAGACATATTTTAAAAAAAGGTTCAGTCTTCTCTATCATAAATGTTTCACAGTGTCTTCTTCCTCCCCTAAATATTTTTCACTTTGATCTAATCCTAGGTCTCTCATGCCTGTGGACAGTGATAAAAATGAATAGTGTAATAAAGTATGAATAATGTAAGATGAGATTCAGAGATAAACTAAAACAGTCTTTGTGGGCTCGAAAATGGGAATAGCACCCCCAATTCTCCATAGCCAAGGCAACCATCTAATCCACCTATTTGCAAATGCTATGTGAAGCTCTTCCAAATGAGAACTATACCTGGTACAGTCAGTTGGAAGTTTACTGAACACCAGTCTCTAAAAGAAAAATCCTATCTTTCTATAAGTCTCATTCTGAATGTTTTCTGGACAAGCTCTCAGGAAATATGCATCTCTAAGGGTAGCAGGGTAGGGGAAGTTTGAGATCACAGTGATCTGGCTATAGTTGTCCGTTCCTGGAGAAACTGTAGCCTTGAGGTGAGTCTTAGGTGGTGCTGACCTGAGGCTTCCTCAGGTGGTTGGAGCCGAAGCAGCACAGAGGTGAGAATGATAAAAATGCCAAGATCATATAACATTTGTGTTTCTATCCCAAATGGCTCCCAAAAGATTTAGAACACCCCCTTTATTTTACAGGTAGGGAAATAGAAACCCAGAGAGTAAAGAAACATACCCAAGGTTATTTAACATATTAGTGGCAGATGGGTGTTCTCTCCAAATCATAAATGCTTCGAAAAGAAAACTGTAGCCACAGCATTTCTGCACATGCTGCATCTGTCTACTTTCACTGCATATGTGGGCACATGCTATTCACTTTTGACTAGAAAGGTAAAATTGGGCCAAATAATATTTAATTCCCCACTGTAACGGTAGTTTTACATTACACATTCAGGCAGCTGGCATAATTGAAGATAGCTCGGAACCCCTGAGGATATCCAAACTGTCGCAATGGGAGAAAAGATTTAAGCACCCTGCAGTGTAAGACCTACTCAATGACATTACAAAGCTGATTCAAATATCATCTTTGTTGGATCCTCAATATCCAATCTATGAACAATAGACGTAATTAAACATAAAAGCTGTAAATTAAGCAAACTAAATGGTGGAGCAAATCATTTCATTTTTGCACCTGTGAAGTACAGTATGCCATTGTCATTTTCCCAAAGAAGAGAGAGCAGAGTCTTTCATGGGCAATTATCAAAAGGGTTCAGAGCAGTAGCAGCTATAATGGACAATAGATTTCTTTCCAAAGACTAAAAAGATATCAATGGATGTAGTTTTCAAGTCAAAGTGAGAATACACAGCTGCCTCCACAGATTCTATTTAATGTATTTCAATGTTACTAATTAAAATAAAAACTCATGTCTCCTATTCTCAAGCTGATAAAAAGCAGAGAACACAGAAAAAACAACTTCAAGTTATAATTTTGTACGTTTCTGAAAGAGAGCTTTTGGCTCTTTTTGTGCTTGACAGCTATAGAAAAAGCCTGTGTAATGAAGCACCCAGCCCAGAGATGACTGTCAAAGGAGTGGGTGTCACGGTTAAGAGCTTGGGTTCCGGAGAAAGAAGCCTGGATGCAAATCTTACTGGGCTACCTCCTGAGAAGCCTCAGGCAAGTTATTTAACTACACAAGATTGTGTTTTCTACACTAGTAAAATGAGGGCAGTTCTAGTTCCTACCTCATTGGATTACTGTGACAATTAAAAGCTTCAATGTAGGTAAAGCACCCGAAATGATGATATTTAGTGACCACCCAGCAAATGTTAGCTTTGGTTATTTTGTTCTAACATATTGGATGTGAGATTTTAAATTAAGCCAACAAGAGAAGATTGCTGACTTAATTTACTAAGAATCTATTCTTACCCTAGCATTTTAGTGTCAGATTTATACCACGATCAAGGAAATTTCAACCATAAACTGGCTCTCTAAAAATTTAAATTAAAAAAAAACCAACTTGCTACATTGAAATCAGGTAAAAAGTAAATAAAATATATTCTAATGTGAACTGATAACATCTTTGCAAGGTCATTGCATGTGAGTTGCCAGCAGAGATACACAGTGTCACCTCAGAGCCTGGAATGAACTAGAGAGCCAAGGGAAAGATCTGCCAAAGAGCCCACCATGAACTAGCATAAAACCACCTGCAAAATCCATTCAAGCATCTGTCTCTGTGACATGCCAAGCCTTCTCCTCCCACCTGACCCGGCTGGCCTCATCTACCACAGAGCAACACTAGAGGTCTTTTTTCCCAATTCATCATTACTGGATCTCCTCCATTTGATCATTCCAGGAGGCATTACATGTATTACATGTAACCACACACAGGAACTTGTTCTCATTCTATATCCCAATTTATGCTGTATATGGTTCTCCCTCTAATGTACTACTTGCCAAAATCAATCAGAGTGATCCATGTGTTCAAGAATTGGACATTTAATATTACCTAAAACAATCTTTGAAATTGTCATAAGGGAAATCAATGGTCATTTGTCATCTTCTGAAGGTTTAAAGTAGGGAAGGGACAGTGGATTATTGATAAGGAATGTTTCAGCTATAATGGTTCTCTGTATCGATGCAAAGGCTAAGACAGAAGAGGAGTAACTACTACTAAAACATTTCCACATCTGTAACTGAAGATAATATTACCTACTTCATGTGGTTTTTGTGAAGATTAAATGATTCTATAACTCTAAGTGCTTGGACTAACTCCTGGCAGGTCCGAATCACTTAATAAATGATGAGATCATGATCATGTGATGATAATAACAATGATGACGATGAAAGAAATTGCTAATAGGCAATGCACCTCACGCCATGCAGCAGACTAATAACTGCAATTCAAAAAAAAAATAATTAGAATATTCAGGTCATCCTCTGCTTTCACTGATTTTACATGTTTTAGGAGAAAATGGAATAAGCCATGTTAGGCTACTCTAACTGAAAATATGTGTATGACCTTCTAGGCCTTTAGAAGCTCCCAGGAGACAAAGTGCAAGAAGCACTACTCAGCTTTGCTTCTTGAGAGAGAACATAGAGAGGTGATGCTTTGAAGGCTCTGTACACCTGGGAGGTAGGAGATCAGAGAAACACTAATCTATTTAAGAAGTCAGGAAAAAAGGCCCACCCTCTGGGAACATCTTCCCAGTGACATAATTAAACACTCCCAGAGAAATATTAAAGAATTATGAATGTAATCTAAAATTAAAGAATGATTTGAGAGTGTGTCATAGAAGGTTTAAGAGAAGAGAAATTTCAGGGGAAAAGAAAGAAAGAATGGCAAAGATGAGAAAATAAATTTGTTTAGCTTTGAACATATTACTTGGGGAAACAGAGAACATATATGAGATCCACTCTTTACTAATCTACAAAATAGCAGACAAACCCTCTGTATCTGGAAGCACTTTTCCATATTTATCTCCTCAGAAGAACACAATAGGAGATTTGGGGGGGAAAATCTGTAGATTGTACAGTGAGAAGACCAAAGTCTGAATTTCAGCTCCACCATTTATCTGGTTGGATGGCCTGGAGCAAATTAACTTTTCTGAATCTGATCTGTTTCCCCCACTGGAATAATGAACAGAATGATACCTATATCAAAGAGTTATTTCAAGGATTAAATGATTCAAAATGTGTAAGAGCACAGATCATGGTTAAAGAGGAGGCATTCAAAGGTTAGCTGACTTGAAAAAAAGTACATATAACATAAAAAGAGGGAAGCATATTACAGGCATGGAATCCAAAATAAAGTACTAATTGAGAGGAGAGATAATAGAGAGAAGCCCTAGAGTGGTGATTTATACAGGATCTATAACAATGGTACAAGTCTTGAATGGAGCAAAAAATTGAGTCACACATTCCCTACTTCCAAGGCAGGACCTAAGCCCAGTTTTCATCCTGAGAGTGCAACGAAGACTCTGCCCAACAGGAGGGCATACCTATCATGGAGGTTCAGTGAATCAAAACCAGAACCCACCTTGCTTTATCCTAAATGACAGCATGGAACCAGAATGCCTTAAAATTCTGTTTAGAATATAAAATATCCTATATAAACAATCTATCAATCCAAATTCAATGACTTTTCTCCAGCATATAATTTTCAGTAATAAAAAGATTGCTATTGTTTTCCCCTGGGTAATCTCCTTTTACTCCAAATTATTTTTAAAATAAAAGAAGAAGGGAAGAAGGGAGGGAGGGGAGACAAAGGGAAGAGAAGACTAAACTTGTTACAATATATTGAAAAGAGGCAAAGGCACTCAACCGACTGTCAATGCTCTTGACACTCTTCCATCAATGCGACCTAGTGCTTGTGTATTTTCAGTAATTATAGCCCTGTGTTCTTGACATATGCTCAACCAGTGTCCCACTGAGATCACAGCACTTCTTCTGCTGTGTTATACTCTGCTTACTCAATCATTTTCTATCACTGGGCATTGCTTGCAACTCATCATTAAAAGCAATACTTTGACAAACTCCTCTCTAAGCATCATTCTGTAACCAACAATTTACTGCCTGGATTATATTTATATTTATCTAACAAAATACTTATAGCATTGGCTGAGGATCAGCCACTGTTTAAGCATTTTATAAGCAATAAACTGTTTAATCTTCATAACAATTCTAAGGGTTAAGAATTGTTATCACTAATTATACACAAGCAATCCTAGGCAGAGAGGTTGAATACCTTGTCCAAGGTGACACACAGCTAAGTGGTAAAGCCAGAGCTTGAACCCAGGCTTAGGAGTCCATGCCTTTAATCAGTACCTGATGTTGCTTCTTAAATATGATAAATGGGCTGATACATACAAATACCATAGAATAATGCCTGGCACATAATAAGCACTGAATAAATGTTATTCTTCATTGTTTTTGTGATGGTGTTGTTGAGATCACTCATAAAGGTATTGGGTTATCATTCTGGTAGGGTTTATCTGAAATGTCCCTATTGGCCAAAACTGTTGCCAACCTTTTGCATATTGGTAGAAAAGTTTACTTTTCCTAGGCTGTTAACTGGGATACAGTTCAAGAACAGAAGAAAAGCCTCACGAAGTCAAGTCATATTGGGACTTTGACTTCAGATGGATCTACTAAGTCTGTCATTCTAGCACAGAAGGAAATTGGATTAATCCAACAAGAAGTGTTCCTCATGGAGTCACATTGATTTTTGTCTGCATTAGATGTTCTTCCATGTGCTTACAAAATTGATCAATTCTGGGTGAGCAGAAAAATCTATCATTTTTGGAGTTTGCCCTTTTTTTGTTTGCTTGTTTTTTAAACTGCTTCTAGCTTACCTATTATTAAGTATATATTCCAAAAGTACAGACAGAAGAGAATCCAATTTTCCATAAAATACAAATATGGTTTTTACTCTTATGTGACTTAACACATCAGTAGTTCTCCATTATATCATCCCAGTGATTATTTGTATTTTCTTACCATCCTTGATAACAATGGGTTTGGAGAAAATCAGTAATAACCTAAACACATGATGTAAAATAAAATATAAACTGATGATATTCTACAAGAAAATAAGGGCATAGATATTAATGTAGCATTCTTGATATCACTGAGTTTTCATTTTATGTGAAGACAATAATGTTTCATAGTTTAGTTAATTTTCTGCTTGAATTATGAGGTTATTTATTCTCTTATAGTTACTACATAATAATATAACTATATAAAAGCTCCAAATGCCTCATGTTCTTCCCCAACAGCTATTTGTAAGTACATAGGGTCTAAGAATTGCTGACTTGTAAATGCATTGAACTTATGCATAACACTTGAAATAGTACAAGCTATTATCTTTTATATACATTTGCTGACAGGAAGAAATGCCTTTTAAAGGAAGATGCTATTGCTTCTTCTTCTAGATTCTGTAAATCAAACCCAATCTTCTCACTATGGTGACCATTCTTTAGGTATGTTTGTTACTGATACGAAAGCATTTATATATATTACGTGCCTGTAAAATGCAAAGAGCCCTGAGTTGTGGTGATACTTATTCAAACATGGATACAATGAATATGATATATAGGCAATTTATTTTTAAGAGAGTTATTTTCTGATTCCAATAACAATTTCAGCCTTATTAACAGCATTTGGAATTCTATTATGATTCAGTCATTTTTATCTTCAAATTTATAAGAAAAGTCTCTCAAAGCTCATTATAAACTATGATTAGGTGTACTTTTGAACTGGATTTCATCAAAGCTTTAAAAAAATCAGGTGAGAGACCTGATTATCATAGTTCCCTTAGAAACACAGGAAAGAGTAAAAACACCTTAGAATCCATGACTTTTTGGCAAAGAGTCTTACAATCCAGCTGCTGTGTTCAGCTATTAAGAGAATATAAACATAATAGCAATTATTCAAAAAATCATGGTGTATAATTATATTTTGTTAATAAAGGGAAAGAAATTACATTGTCTTTATGACCTATAAGTATATAGTTAATATTAGAAGAAAGCAAGAAGAAAAGGGAGAGAGGAAGGAAGGAGGGAGGGAAAAACAAAAGGAAATGAATGGAAAAGGGAAGAAGAAAAGATGAAGTTTGAACTTCCATCATTATCTACTGGCCAACAGTTACTAAAGGTAGACCAGCAAACTTCTAAACTATATCACTTAAATTTATTTAGTTATTTATTCATTTGTTTAATAAATATTCACTAACCCAAATCCTATGTGACAATGAGCACAGCAGAGGCAGGAGATTTAACAGTAAATGAGACGTAATCCTTGACTTCAAGGATTAGTGATCTTAGAGGCCATTGAGGAGACAAAATAAAAGTATAAAATTATAAAATGTTTTAATTTTCCAGCACTCCTCATCAACCTCCATCCCATTCTTTTGGCAAGATCTTATCTTTTCCTTTGAACAACTCCTAACCCATCTCTTCTTCAAGATACCTCTCTCAACGAGTATTCTTACTAGACCGATTCTGGTGGGGCTAGAACTCATGGTACCCAGGATCTCCTCTCCTACCACCTTCCCTCTAAGTCCATCAATTTTCCTTGGAAATTTGAATACTGAACACAGATACACAAAGGATTTTAAACAGAGTCATCAACTTGCAGTCCACAAATTCTGCTGTTGAGATTCAGGGACCAAGGCTTAACTTCAAACTGTTCGTTCAGTTATGACTGTAGATAACCTCACAAAAAGCCTCTTTCTTTTTCTTGCTTACACTATTAAGATCGGTGTTCAAATCCTGGCTTTTTAATGATTCTAATATGTCACTGTAAACTCCCATATGTTAGTCAAAAAAAACAGGTGTTCTAATTCTTCATGGAATCCTTACTCCAACAAAATTCCCAGATCAATATAATTATATTTATATTTTATTTGTGACTCAGAGAAACTTAAAATTAGAAAGAACCTTAAGGCAACATCATTCAGTCTCCCACTCACTAGTTTTGAAAAACTCCACCATGCAACCATACAACTGCTCTTTGAATACACCCATTGATGAGGGAATGCACACCACACAAAGTAATTAGTGTCCTTTTGGGATGGTTCTAGTTGTCAGAAAATCAAGTTTGCCCCCTCATAAATTTTCATCATAACTTTTCAATGATCATTATATTCTTTGCTATTTCCTACAAAGATCTAAACTTAATTTGAAACTTTCACTATCAACCAGTCTTCTTATATGTTCCAATATAAATTGTCAGAACAGGCTCAAAATCTTAAAAATGGAGTTGCAAAAGAATGTACATCTGCACAGACCACAACCTTGACCACAGAAAAATAGCCACGCTTGAATGAATATTAAAAGATCAGGTGAAAAACTGCCAAGAATCCCTAACCTTTCATGACAAGTTGCCAAGAAAATAAATATTTCCTGGCAGTTAGACCAGATCCAAAGGCCAAATATCAATGGATGCACTTATCCTCCAATCTTTAATATCATTCAATGAATCTTAGCACTGGCTAGAATTTGAGAGATCATGTAGCTAAAATCCTGTCATTTTACTAAAAGGAAACTAAGGCATGGAAATTAACTTCTAGTCTCTAAATAAAGTTGCTATTACTTTATGAAAAATCATTCCTCTAAGATAGAATTTCTGATGTTTTAAGATGTGACAAAAAACCTACAGCTAAAAAATTATTTTTCTTGTGCAGACATGACTTAGGACATTGAGAATTGGGTTTATTTATGACTCACACATCTAGAATGCAAAGTATGAGACAAAAACTTTAATGTGCTCGGGAGATGTCATTTTAGCAAAGAAAATAAGAAGCTGCCCATGAAATAACCCCATGAAGAAGTGAAGATTGTTTGTCACTTATTGCTACCCCTCTTAAGCAGATGACTTTGCTGCAAAGACCCAAAAATTAACTTTAAAAAAATGGTAATTAATCTGAGATAGTTATTTCAAAATTTCAATTTCCTGCTTCAGACATTTAACATTTTAAAAATAAAAGCCTTCAAGTATTCAGATTATTTTCTTTCTTTCATTTCCATGATAGTTTCATTAATGTTCTAAATTTGGGGATTAAATTGATTTTCATTTCTTCAGTATTGTATATAACACTTTCAAAATACAATAACAGCTCCATTTATCAGTAAGTTAGCCATCTCAATCACAGAAAACTTGGCTCTAATTAGATGTTGATAAAAAAGACATTGGACAGTAGAAATAAATTTTACAAAACATTCACTAAACTCTTATTTTATTTTATTATTTTATTATTTATTTTATTTTATTTTATTTTATTTTTTATTTTATTTTATTTTATTTTAATTTTTGTAATCCTCACCTAAGGACATCTTTGAGAGAAGAAGGATGAGAGAGGAGAGAGAGAGAGAAACACTGATGTGAGAGAAAAACATCAATCAGTTGCCTTCGGTACGTGCCCCTACTGGGGATGGAAACCACAACCCAGATATGTGCCCTGACCAGGAATCAAACAGGAAACGCTTTGGTGCATGTGACGATGCTGTAAACAACTGAAGCACTCGGGCACGGCTAACCCCATATTTTAATCATAAGAAAAGTGTCATATGCTTACTCAGAGCCTGTCTGTTTCTGTTCTGCAGACATTTCTAACATATTCACATGCAGAAACAAAAAACAGTAATTAAGTGAATAACATGAGGAAGGAGCTCTGACAGTGAAGTACCAGTTGGTAGGAAGGATGCACTTTACCAGACTGGCATCTTTTAGAGTAAATACAAGCAGGGCTAAATAAACAAAAGTTACCGAGGGCATCTATGAGCCAGAGCAAAATACTATAATCAGTAGACTTAATGATGAGCCTTGACAATCAGGAAACATTTTAAATCTGCTTAACTTACTAGGTATAACAAAGTTAAGAGTATACTACCTATAAAAAAATTTCTATCATGAGTGACAAAGCTTTAAAAATTGCTAATGCTTAGCCTTGGCCAAGTGGCTCTGTTAGTTGGAGTGTCAACCCGTACACCAAAAGGTTGCGGGTTTGATTCCTGGTCAGGGCACATACCTAGGTTGTGGGTTCATTCACAATCGGGGTGCCCATGGGAGGCAACCAATCAATGTTTCTTTCTCAGATCCATGTTTCCTTTTCTCTCTTTCTCTCCCTTCCTCTCAAGTGAGGATTTAAAAAAAATTGCAGATGCTTAAAATGGTAATTTTAGTTATATGAA
This sequence comes from Miniopterus natalensis, assembly GCF_054644295.1. NCBI lineage: Eukaryota > Metazoa > Chordata > Mammalia > Chiroptera > Miniopteridae > Miniopterus > Miniopterus natalensis. Next base: position 52,284,318 of record NC_142085.1, on the reverse strand, counting down.
AAATTAGGTTGGGGATATAGCATATTTTCTAGCATTGTCAAATAATACACAATACCACAATAAAAACACAGAGCAGTGTAATTTTTACTCTCCAATATACCTGTATACCTGGGAATCCAGTTGCCATCACTAAGCTTAGATTAATAGATTACATATTCTGACTATAGTATATAGGAAGGGGCAAAAGTAGGTTTACAATTGTATGTGAAACACAGTGTTTATTCATCTTGTTAATAATTATATTATTTTCCATATGAACTGTAAACCTACTTTTGCCACACCCTGTATACTCTGAATAACCTACTTAAGTGTCATTGCATCTTGAGACAGAGCTAGTCCTACAAATATAAGCCAAATATATGCTTATAGTAAAACCAGAAAAAGCAAAAATTATTCTGTAAGCAAAAGATGCTAGGTAATAATGTGCTGTTATCAAGAGTCTTGTTGATTTCAAATGTTGATGCTGTGCATACTTTCTTGTTTCTATGGTAATAGCAGTCCCCTTTATTGCAGTTTCCTTTGCCATCAGTCTCAATCTGAATATTTCATCTCCACTATATTTCAGAATTCTTTAAGCAAACAATGCTATACAGAGGGTTTCAGGAAAATCTTCGTGTGACAAGCATTTGCTAAGAGATGGCTGCTTAGTCTGGTAGTCCCTCCAGCACTGTTTCATTTCACGGCAGTGGTAGGTGTAGAAGAGCGCACTTGAAAACAGGAGACTCTGGTTCCCTCTTCAGCCGTGTCATTGATGGTTTGTGAAGGTCAACAAATGACCCTGGGCATGTTTCTTCAATTAAATAGCAAGTTAGAAAAACTACTATTATTTCTAAGTCTACAGGTGATTTGAAACCCTCTCAAGCCATTCCACCTTGCCGGGACTAGCACCCTCTCTCCATGGCACAGAGGCCCATCTGGCCACAAATACCGGGGCACAGATAAAAACATCACCAAAAAGTCACTGCTTTCTGCCTCTGTCACTCCCTGAAATATTGTCTCCCTGATTTGCTTAAAACCAAAAGAAAACAAGACAAAAAGCACAGTCACTCTCATTTTGTGACCCAAAGCAACTGATTAAAATGCCAACTCGTTTTTAACTACTAGACTTACTCTGACTGGAACCCATATTTATAAAGCAAAATACAATGAACTCAGTTGATTGGTAATCAAAATGGAAATAAAATATATTATTCCTTTTTAGTCCTTATTGAAAAAAATGGTTCATATTTAATATGAATTACAAAATATTAAAGAATCAAACATGGAGAGCCGAAAGTGCTCCATGGGAATAAAAGGATCCATTTCCTAAGTGCTTTAACCCGTGGCCTACCTGGATATCGTTTCAAGCTCTATCCCAATAACCCACTAGGTAAAACTCCAGGGACCCAGAGGAGCAATCACGCCTCAGTGTATTGGACCCACTTCCACGCCAGGCCAACAGCACGGCGCATTCATTCCAAAAGCCACTCATTTTTAATTTTTATACTTTTACTCCTCACTACTAACATCATGGCTGATGTTAAGCTCATCCAAATTGTAATAATGTGGGACTGATTAAAACTACAATACATTTGGCCTTTTAACTGAGAGTTATTACACACTGGAGGAATCTAGGTAAACGTACATGAACACCTTTTCACTAACAACAACTTTTGGCCCTGGGTGGTTTTGCTCAGTGGTTAGAGCCTCGGCCCCCAGACTGAAGGGTCTCAGGTTCGATTCCGGCCAAGGGCACCTACCTCCATTGCAACCTCGATCCCCGGCTCTCGTCGGGGCCCGTGAGAGAGGCAACCAATCGATGTGTCTCTCTCATATCGATGTCTCTGTTTCTCTCTCTCTCTCTCCTCCTCCTCCCTTCCACTCTCTCTGAAAAGCAATGGGAAAAATATCCTCAGGTGAGGGTTAAAAAAATTGCTATTCATAGTAATAGTCTGATTATAACCCAAATACTTATCTAAAAATATTAAAGGCAGTTCTGGAGCCAGAGAAAAACCATGCTGTGTCTTGAAGCATTATATATATCAGAATAAACCTAACAATAAAAAAACAATTAGAACCACGGAGTGTAATTCCTGTAAATGCCTTTTCTAAATCTTTCTCTGATTCATTTTGTGCTGCTTATCCCCACCCCCACCCCGCTGGATTCTGTTCCTGGAGAAAATGGAACGTACAGATTTCTTTCAAGTAAAACCTAACATTAGAAGAATATGGACATGCTAGAACGAAAAAAAGACGTGCTTGATATGCCTAAGGTCATTCTTTTTTTCTGGCATAATATTCTATCTAAAGTATTGCAAAAACCAGGCCATCTCTGATGCACAACATGAAGAGAGTGTGCTGGCACAATGTACATCATTCCTGAACACCTTTTAATACCAAAAATGGTGAGGGGTTTAAAAGCAAGTTCATGAAAACAGTCTCCTTTACCCTTTCAAAATGTCAATGAGACAAACGGGAAGTGGAATTAATAATAGGTAATTAGTATAATAATTATCTCAGATGACCATGAAATTATAGCTTGTCCCTCAAGATTTTTTTGTCTGCTGCCATGCAACTAGAAAGAATTAAATCCATGAATGTAGCTAGAGGGGAAATGCATTAAAATCTACTAGCAGGCTATATCCTTTATCTCTGAAGCATAGCTTGCTAATTGGTTTGATGTTTTGCTTAAACACTAAAGTGTGTGTGACCAAAACATTTGCACATTACTTCATTTAGGTGCTTACTTTCAGTAAAAGCAGTGTTTTACAGCAACAAGATGTTCTGTCTTCATAAAACATGTCTGTGTTATGAAAGAAAAGAGAAAAAATCCTAGCAAGTGAGTTCTTCAACATAGCTCATCTATATCATATACAAGTATAATTGCTTTTTAAACAGAAGAGAACCCAGCAATTGCACAATGTGACCCTATCCATTTTATATACTAGAGTTAATTCAGTTACAGTAAGATAGGAGGTGAGCAAATATACTACGAGCTGAAATAACAGCACGGTAATTATTTGACCACCACTTGAATTAAAAAATGATCAGCAGTTCATTATTCCCTTGATTTCCCAAACAAAGCCATTGTGTGGTACTGTTGCCTGGTTCTTATTTTCTTTACATTAAAAACAAAAAGTTATCCAACATGGACAGGAAAAGAATTATGCCTTAGATCAAAAAGCAAATTTTCATTTTCATGTGGTACAACCAGGCAGTTATATCCCGTTAGTTGACAAGCACGATATTGCTACCATACTGATGTAATCTCAGTTTAAGCCCAATATTTCATGAATGTTTCTCATTTCCAGCCAAGATTTAGAGATATCAACAGTAAACACATCATGCCTTTATGGAGGTTTCTGTTCCCCTCTGACACACCATTTTAGTGATACATTTTGTTACATTAATGGAATTCTTGTTTTTTGTTGATTTTTTTTTTACACGACTGGAGCAATACCCAGTTATTTTCAGAGAAATCATATGTTTTACTACTTGTAGAAAATGTGGGGTATTATGCCACAAAATGAAACTACTTTGCTTTTAGTCATAAACAGTATGTTAATGATGTAGTTCAGAACCCAGCAAAATAATGTCAAACTAATCTGCAATCTGCCCAGAAAAAAGTGAAATGTCAGCCAATTCTACCAAATGGCAAATGGTTTGGCTGTTCAAGTACATGGCTTATAAATCTGCTGGTTTAGAGTAAAGGTGGGAGGGGGGGGGGGGAAGAAAAATCAAAAGCCTTGAAAAAAATCATGATGATGCACTTTCATTCTTCCTCAGAGAAAAATGCTAAAATTTTGATGATGCTTTAATTAGCAAATTTTCTTTTCTTTTCAGTGCCATTACAATGACTGATTTAGTAGCTCAGATATCTTACCATTTTCAGGGTTTGTAGGATAATATGTTTCGAAGAAATTATAAACAAAGCCCTGTCTCCCTCAAACATTATTAAAAATAGCCCTTATAACTGAACCATTAAATGAAATCTTGTACAAAAAGTCATTTCCCTGTGTCGATGTCCACAAGGATTTCCACGGATTGTATTCAGAGTGCATCTTACTTAAAGTAAGACCAGCATAAAATACAGATAGATGCCATTTACATACAGTTTAGATCATTTGGACTGATTCAAAACCACTCATTACAGTATTAACATACAGATTTAATACTTTGTGGGTAACAAAATAGTTTTTCCAGAAACAGCATATCTTAAAAAGTGATTACTTTCTCAAGTATGTGAACACCACAAACTGGCTGAAGCTCTTCTGTATTAAAAGCAGATATGGAAAGTATTCAGCAGTGCCCTTTAATACCAGTGTCTAATCAACCCACATCAAACAAGTCTTATGTCAGTGATTAATAGTAAGAGGCATAAAGTTGTGAGGATCTATCTTTCAACTCATATTATTTTCCTAAGACTAGATATACTGTTAAGTTGTCCAAATTGTATTGGGGGGGGGAGAGTTAAAACAATTTATATCAAAGCTCTGCTTCTGATTAGCTGATCACCATCAATATTTTAGATAATTGGGGGGAAAATGTTTTTGTAAGGATTGCTTCTTGAATCTAAATAATTTTCTCTTAATGTCAATGAGTCAAAAGGTGACTCAATGAAAGAGGATCTATGATATTAAAAATCAGAACTTCATAACTAGGAAAGGACAAATGCAAAACAAATACAGAGATGCTATAAAACCGATAAATAAGTTCCAGCAACAAATGGATAGTCATGGATTGTGATTAACTATGAGGGCAGATGTTTAATTTCCTTCATAATGAAAATAAGTGGTTCAACAGCTGTTATGTAGTAAAATCACTGAACTCTTACAGCTAGGCACTGACGCCCAAAGCCAGAGGACAATTCACAATGTCTTCACGGTGCCCTACGAGTATAACTGCCCCAACAGCACTGTCAGCAGGTAAGGTGTGAACTTCACATGGCGTCTCAGCTATTTAAAAAGAACATTTAATATCTTCAAACATGCCTGCCTTCTCTGAACAGTTTTGCAGATTAAAAGTCCTTTCGCATGCACTATGATATCTTACAAAGTAGTATAAAGGACATTCCAAGGAAAGGAAATAACAAGGTAGAAAAGGGACCGTTATTTCCTTCCAGGCTTGACTCTTGCCTCTTCTCTAGCACCCAAGCTAAAAGATCTTTAATTTCTGCCTATTTTTTCTCTGATATAATTCACAGCAATGCTTCTTTTTGTGCTCACTGATAAATTAATTCCTACACTGTTATTTCTGCTTGACCGCTTCTATTAGTTTTTTAATTGCTCTTCTTGGAGACTTCTTCACTTCTTGTAGGCAGGTAAGCTTCATCCAGCTAAAGTACCACTTCCAAAAAGGCACCCAGAGACGAGCTCCCCTTTGCATCACTGTGCAAAACTGAAGGGCTTACCATGGCATCTAAAGCCTTCTATGATCTGGTCTCAGGTCAGTTTCCCCATGTGGTTACGAATGGGTAAGTGAGCTAGAAGACAGGGATGAGGGAAGACCTATGTTGACATTTCATGGAGAAATCTGAGATAAACTATACCTAATTGTTCATTCTGTCTTAACTATTAATTTATTCAACTGATCCTCCTTTAATACCTCTTCTATATTTCTTTTCCATGCTTTTTTTCTTTCCTTCATAGTCGTCCACACTCCTTTCCCACAATTTTATGTAAATACATTGAATGACCCTATGAGCAAACATTAACTATGCAAAGATGTCTAGACAAAGTCCTGTCCCTCCTCACCTTCCTCTTCCTCATAAAAAACCTTCCTCTTAAATAGAACCATATTCTTAAAACCCAAATCTGTTTCTTGCATTGGTGCCTTTCCAGCAGCCCACACTCTCTTCTAGGTATTCCCATCCAAAATCTCTTTGGACTCTGATACTCCAGTGAGATTCTATCACCGCCCCCTTTTCTATAACCACATTCACTAACTCTGATTTTTCACTCTCAAATTCCTTAAACTTCTAAAATCTCTCTCTATCCTTACCTCTCTCTTAAAAGTGCTATATTAAGGTCACAAATAGAAACCTAATTTTTTTTTAAAAAAATTGCTTCTCAGTCAGCAGCATCCTTCTATGCAAAAGTTGATAAATATTTATTGGATATTTACTATCTGTCAGGCACTGCACATGATACCAAACTAAAAGCTGATGAAGATAGTCTCTACCGTCCTGAAGTTCACAGTAAAAAGCCCTGTCTTACAGGCGTGTAAATACAATAAGGTATGGTAGAAACTATAGACAGCATAAGGTACATTCAGGGTCTAAGAGGAGTGGTCAGTTCTGTCAGGAGAGGTCAGAGAATGCCCCTGAAATGAGACAGTAATTGATCTTGTTCTTATAAAATGAACAGTAATTCTTCAGAGTAGAGGAAAGAGCACTCCAAAAAGAAGAATTCACAATGTACAAAATGGCACGGGTTGTTTGATATCAACTGGGATTAGGGCAGTATGGTTGGAGTGGTCAGTAAAAGAGAGTTATGAAATTAGAGGGAGACCAACACATGTCAGGCACCCCACCACACCAAGGCATGTGGAGTGTAACCTGAGCAATTGACTGCAGCACTTTTAGAGAAATAAATAAAATTATATTGTGTTTTATAAAGATAATTCTGTTCTCTAATGGTGGCAGCTTGAAGCAAACCTGGAGCCATGAAGGACAACTTGGTAGGTTACTGTCATGTTTCAGCTGGACAGCTACAAGAACTAGAATCAGGGAGAAGCAGGGGCAGAGGGAGGTGTATACTTGAGACACTCGGGAAGCAAATTTAGTAGAATAAGCATCAGATGTGCAGCACGAGGACATCTCAGCTCTCAGGTTTCTGATACATTGGATGGTGGTACAGTCAACCAAACAAGAGCTAAGGAGGAGAAACGGCTGAATGGGGAGGGGCAGGATTCACTCAATGCTGGAATCCTCGATTTTAAGGGTACCATTCAGAATGTTTTATCTGGAATGCAAAAGAGATCAGAGCTGTAAACATATATTTGGAAAATTTCAGTAAGTAGGTAACGTACATATATACCTACACTTGCACCTGTGTGGGTAGATGGGCTCAACTAGGAGGAGCTCTTTTGTAATTAGGTACTCACCCTTGAGGATTCCACTTCTATAGGTTCTACCACAAATTCTAGGGAGGCTCTCAAATCTATACATTCCTTGCCACCTTTCTTACTTATTCATCTAAACAATCTGAGTACCTACAGCACCAACACTGGATTCAGCACTGTATATACATGTTTTTTTAAGTGAACAGGCATGGTCCTTTCCTTTTCAGGTCCTTTCTTTCCCAGGTATACAATCAGTAGAAACCAATAATATCAACATATGAAATACAATTTATTAAATGCTATATTGGAAGTATATATAATTCTATGGGACCAGAGAGGAGCCACTAATTTTGACTAAAGGAAACGATGGGGCTTGACTGAGCTCTTGACCCACATTTCTAATGGGTTTATGAGATATCCCCATGGGATACCCTATGCCACTTCAAATTCAATGTATCTAAACTCAACCTTTAACTGTAAAACTTCTGATGAGTCCCTTAACCTCCCTTTCACTTTCCTACATACAACGAGAGAAAAGAAATAAATGATCACATCCAGACCTAACATTCTCTGGTTTCTCTGAACTTTTTTCACAAACCTGAAGCTCTTTTATAGCTGCTTCATTTAGGCAAAGACCACCAGTCTTAGTCAGTGGCTCCTCCCTCTCCTTTGCCTGCATTATCCTGACAATGTTCTATTCATTCTCCCTCCAAAAAAATTTGGTATCTATGCTTCTCTTGCATGTCTACTGCTACTATCACAGTCCATGTCCTCCTTACCTCCCTTGTAGATCATTAAACTAACCTCTTAGATATCCCCTAACTAAAAGCCCCTCCTAAATAGTGTTTCCAGAACAACTTCCAAACAAGAGTCTCCAGTAATCATTATTACTCAGCTCACAACCATAGTTGTCCCTCTCTGCATTTGCCAATCACAAGAGTTAAATTTGTATTTTTTAAAGCTTTGCAGGGTTTTCCAACAATCAGTTTCTCAACTTTATTTCATTCACTTTTTCTTCATCATCTTTTCATCTGCTTTCTGCTCCCGTCAAACTGGGTTGTTTTCATGAATGCACATACATGGCTATAATTCCTCTCTAATTGTCGTGTTCTTCACTAATCTGTCACCAACAGTTAAAATATAGTTCATAATGACTTCTGACATAATGATTTTTAAATTGTTTCACTTGTTTTGTAAATTGACTCATATTCACTATAATTATTCAAAGAAAATAGAAAACACAAAGAAGTAGGTAAAAATCATCTGAAATTCTACTTAACTTTTGTTGAACATCTTTTCAGCGAGTTCTCTAGGTCTTTATCTATCTATCATCATCTATCTATCATCTATATCTATCTTATATATAATTTTATACTAAAAAAGTCATACTACACATGCTGCTTTAACTTGTTTTTTTCTTTTTTTCCTCACCTCAGGATATGCTTATCGATTTTGGGGGGGGGGGGGGAGAGAAAGACAGACAGACAGAGAGAAACTTTGACATGAGAGAGACACATGGATCAATTGCTCCCATAGGTGCCCTGACTGGGGATCGAACCCACAACCCAGGTATGTGCTCTCTGACCAGGAATCGAACCTGCAACCTTTTGGTATATGGGATGAAGCTCCAACCAACTCAGCCACCTGGCCAGGGCTAACTTGCTTCTTTAATACATCCTTCTATGTAAAGAAATGTAGACTTTAGTCATTATTTTAATTATTATATATCCCATTGTAGGTAAGGGTCATATTCAGCTAGTATGTACTAGTATAGCGCATAGGTTGGCATCTGTCCATTCTGAAAAGTCAGACATCTATTCTGAATTGTCAGCATACACATTGTACTGGCTGTTAAGACATTTTTTAATATTAATCTAATTTTAGAAATGTATCATTATTTACCTAAGCAGTCTACTCTTAATAAACCAAAAAAGTAATATTTTAATCAATTTTAATAAAAATAAATTGTATTTATTCTTTAATGCAATTTCCTCCACTAAACCACCATTAAAATCCCTAGCCAGGAATCTCTATTCTTCTTCTGAATTCCCATAGGACTTTGTCCAATCCTCTGCATTTATCACTTTTGACCTTGAATTCTAATTATCTTAGGCTTCTTTCCCTAATAGAATATAAGCTCCTTTAGGACAACAACCCTCTATAGATTCTATAGCAGTTGGATCAATGCCTTGCTCATCATAAACATTGAAAACCTGTTTGTTGAATAAATGGTTGAATTAATGAATATCAAAAATAGGCCAACAGAGAACACTGTATCACAAGGGCAATTCAAAATTCAGCACGTTGAAATTATTTGTAAATACTCAAATAAACTATGTAACTTATCCTAAATTATCTAGTAAGCAAATTAGCAACTGTCAATGACTTTAGAAAGAAAAAGGAGAAAAATCTATCAAATAGCAATTTCTCATAAAGCAATTAGAAAAAGCAATTAATGAGTGGTGAGCCTTGGAGACTATAATGGAATTATTGGGTAGGAATGCATTCATCGTTTTTCTAAATGTCAAGCAAAATTTTACAAAGTTAATTTGCTGATGGTGTTTTGCTGTAAGAAAGCTAAAAACCAGAAGGGGACAGATACTTTGAATTGTGTGAACTATATTTTGAGTTTTGCCATCATCAGTATACCCCAAAAGAATTTTGAAAACAATAGAGAAACAAGGTAAGTGAATAATAATGCGAGTTTAATTTAAACAGGCATGGGGCTTCCAGGCACTCCAGCTTCATGTTGATGAAAAAGAAATCTAGCTTAACACTGCATCTGGACCATTAATCCAGCAGAATAGAAGAAATGGAGTCTGCCCTTAAGAAAAGATATTCATAGACTAAACCAAAGCATCACCCAATCTCATGCTTTAGCTGATTAACTTTTCTCAGTATCAGTGAACTGGTATGGAAAATCCTTTCCTTATCTTAAATTTCATAATCAAATAATAACATGAATTTGTAGCACCCCCATGTAGTGAATATACAGAATGAGGGATACAGACAAAATGAGTTCTATTTTCTGGAATACCATAATAAGTAGATGGTTTTGCATTTTCTTACCTAGAACTTCAAATCAACCTTTCTACTAAACCTCATTGTCCACACAGGCATTATTTTTGTCTACTGATAGCAAAGCAGAGCAATGTGCGACCTGGATATAGGCACTGGAGACGTAGAGGTGAGAGCCCCTCTGCCTCTGGGCACCAGTAAAACTCTGGAACTTTCTGAGGGAAAAGGAATGGGGTGAGCCAAAGCAAGATGGTTCTGTGGACATGAGTTTCAGCTGGAGGCAGTCTTGTATATCTTTTATAGAGGAAAACCTCTGAAGTAGTAAAGCCAGACCAGATTGTGAGAACATGTTTTCTGAAAATCAAGCAGGGAGATTTCAGTGAGGAATAATTTCAATTTGTGTGTGTTGTCTGTTCAGTCCTAATTGAATATTAGAACCCTCATATAAGCCAGCCTGCCCTACAGTGAGGGCCTGAGTCAGCAAGACTCTGAGAACCACAGAGAATGGGTCCGCCCTATTTTTGCAAGAATGCTACTGATCCTACTGTAGGGTCTGGTTTGGCTTACAGAAATAGGAAAATGTAATAGAGGTTCACAATTCCTTAGCTGAAATATAAAAATCATAAATTCTCTCTTAAAAAAGAGGTTTCTGGTAACTTGGTTAGTAGCAAAACCTAACCTGAATTGACCTGAAGCTATAATTTTTCTTCATCCCATATAGTGTGAATATTCTATATATTTGTATGTAGAAATATCAAAGTGTTTTAGAATTTCTGCCTCAGGCCATAAAGTGGGTGTTACATATCATATAGGTAATTTCTAAAATCTAAAATATTCTCACTTCCAGCCCAGCCATTGTTAACTCAGTGGTTGAGCATTGACCCAAGGACTGGGGATAAAGGTTTGATTCCTGGTCAGGACACATGCCCGGGTTGGGGGCTCGATCCCCAGTAGGGGGCGTACAAGAGGCAGCCAATGGATGATTCTCATCATTGATGTTTCTATCTCTCTCTCCCTCTCCCTGACTCTCTCTGAAATCATTAAAAACATATAAAAAATAAATAAAATATTCTCACTTCAAAATCGATGGCTCTGCAGGTTTCAAATGTAACTAGTTAATATTATCATAGCTAATAATTTCAATTAGGAATATTTACTGGGTGCTAGATGAGTGCCAGGTACCTTTTTAAGCACTCATTATGAGTCAGCCCATTTAATTCTCACTGCAAGAACTCCATGATTATGCACATTTTAGAACCGAAGAAACTGGGGTACAGGTAGATCCAGCAACTTGCACAGTTACCCTTCACACTAAGTGACAGAGCTGGGAAACAAACCCGGCAGCCTGATGCCATAGCACACACACACCATCTCTCCACTCCACCCTCCATGCTTTGTTGGAAGACACTGTGAATTAATCCGCTCCTTTAAAGTAATAACTATTTAAAGGACTCTGTGATAAAGCCTACAGGGAAGGATTAAACACGTAATCACCCACCAGTCATCACCTGCCACAATTTCCCTAGAGGAGAGTGGGTGGAGAAGGAAAGAACACCTATTGTCCTATTTTTCACAGAATGTTACTGAACTATGCATTTTGGATTGGGCCTCTCATGTATGAGACATCACGCCCTGAAATGAACTGATGAGATAGCCACTGCTGGCATCTACTCCTAAGTAGACCTGAAGATCACCAGAAATTCCTCTGCACAGCTTCACATCACCCACAAAGCCTTAGAACAAACAGCCAAGACTGGCTTTCATCAATATCACAAAATCACAAAATCAAAAGGTAGTTCACATGTTCTGAGAAAACAGAACATGTGAACAGGAAATTGGAAATTCTGGTAACTGGAAATTGACTTTTTAATTAAAAGTTAACTTTTGAGTTGGAAATTTTCATTCCATATTTTAGTTCCAACTATGTCATCATGATAATACATCTATTTTGATAAGAGGTCCCTGAGACCATCGTCTTTTGCTGAGCTTTAGAGGATCCTTAAATGAATACCATTTTGTAACTAGACTTCCTTTCTTTGGTTCCTAAAAGGGAGAACACCTATGGGCCTCTAATCTAAAATTAGCTGATGGAGTTTGATCATAATACAGCAGTTTTAATTTGGATGGCAAAATCAAGTGTAAGTGTGTGACTGGTTTATAGTTAACTTCTAAAAGGGTGAGCAGATTGTTTTTGCTTGTGGGGGTAAGGGAGATTTAGAGCACCCTGCTATACTTGATGTGGCTGGATACCTGGTGTCTTTGATCTGTCCACTCTCTAAAAGAGTACAGGCCACACTTTGCTGGACTCAATAGAAAGAGCACGCAGAAACCACTCTGTGACAGCCCGGGGCCGCGGAATTCAGGTCAGGTATATGACCTCAGGTGTGAACCCACTGGAATCTGCTAAGAGAACTACTGCCTTCTCTGAAACCCCTGAAAAGAACTCAGATTTTACATGACCTAAGTCTGAAGAATTCATTCCATTTACCCGCCCTCTGTGCCATCAACTTGTGCAGAAATCTGTGTGCGGGGGTTTGAAATTGCAACCCTTACCTTCCTCTTTGGCCAGCCCTCTTCCTCTAGGTGTCGTAGGAGCTGCAGGCAGCTCTCAGCTCTGAGCCTATATCCCCTGTATAAAACCCCACCATCTAGAGCAGGGGTGGGGAAGCTTTCTTCTGCCAAGGGCCATCTGGATATTTATAACATCACTCGTGGGCCACATGAAATTATCAACTTAAAAATTAGCTATGAAAAAAGCTCCTGGATTTATTGCATTTCAAGTCCCGCCTGCAGTTGCCTTGGCAGGGCCAGACCAAATGATTTCAAGGGCCATATATGGCCCACAGGCTGGACGTTCCCCACCCCTGATCTAGAGAAAAATGACATTCTCCAGCTGCACCTCTGAGATTAGAAAATTAGAATTTATCAACACATCAGCCATCCTTTAATCTACCATAGGCAAGGTGAGAGAATGAAATGCAGCAGCTACCCTCATGTTTTTCAATTATCCAACTAGTTTCACAGCAAATTGTTGAAACACACTGATTTATGCTTATTTTCTTCCTGGTTTAACATTTAAAAATAAGCAATTTTATATAGTTTTACATATCTACCCTGATTATAGAAATTCTAACTTAACTCTCCCATTCAGTTTTCAATTTTTTTAAATCCTGTCAATAAGAATCAGTTTTTATTAGTATCATATATAGTGGCTAGATGATGTACTGCATTGTAAGAGTCAAAACTGAAGCAAATCATTACTCTATTGAGAATATTAATTAAAAATCACAGTGATAAAAGCTCTCTTTTCTGAACTTAGGTTAATGGTAACTGACGAGAATAATATAAAGTCAGCCATCGGCTGAGATCAGGCCAGAGTGTCCACGATAGAAGAGTTGGTCTGTGTACACATCTAGGGACTCACTTCTACCCTGTGGCCTTTCAGGCACTATCCCAGCTTCTTCTGGTTCATGCACCCCAATCTCCACAATCTCAGTGCATCTTGCTGCACATTACTCTTTTTATTCCTCACACTATCACACTTTCTACAGCACTAGTGGTGTTTGCTTTCCTCTCTTTTTACTCACCTCATTTCTTGGCCCTTAAAACAGCACTAATGCTCAGAGGAGGAAGTCGGAAACTGTGTGCCTGATTAATATGCAAGCTTGATAATCCTCCCTCATGTAAGAGAACTGACAGCATGTAATTATACACTTACATTATTTTCATAAAGTTGCTCGCTCAGGTCATGTTTGAAATTCAGAGTATACTTTTTATTTTTTTATAAAGTGGGGGCTGAAAAACAAGGAAGTTTGACTCATCCTAAAACACAGGAAATTAAAACCAGAGTATGAAAGTATATGAATGATTTCAAGAATTACCCTTCTCTGAAATTAAGGAATTGGTCCTTTAAAGGTATCAGATGTTTGAAAAAATGAAAGAATTACTAACTAAGCTCTTATAGGTCTGCATCAGATGTGTTTCCCCTATTTGTGTATTTCCCTAACTAACTGTATTTTCCCATTTGGTAGTAGGACTCCATCTGCTAAATGGTGAAGAGGTTCTAATTCTTTGTTATTAACAGAAATTTACACACCACCATGACTGGCAGAACACTGAAATCCCAGCATCAGTAACTCATGAGGCGGCCTTAACTCCTAGAGCTGACTATAAACACTAGCCCTGCCTCCAGAACAAATATTCATGCTGCCGATAATTTAAATCAATCCGCAACACAAACAATCATCTCTGTGTAATTGAACATGTGAGAAACAGGAAATAAATGACACTATCTAAAACAATCAAATTGTATTCTTCTTGGGTTAAAATGAACATGTATGCATCGTTTTCTTTAAATAGCCTAACTTCTCATCTGCATTGTCAAGCCGTATCACTTCCATTTTTAAAAGCCTGTCAAGTTACTCATTAGGTATCAGACTGCAAACAACAAAAAATTCTGGTGAGCTAATTTTTTTATACTGCCCTCAACAACCTGCAACTCTGAAGTTTCTTATCAATTTGAAGAAGAAACAATCTGTAAAACAGTATGGTGTGAGGTGATTACAACGGGCAGTCTACTTACTGTCTACCACCATTACACCTGGGGATTACACTATGTAGGCCGTGGGCTTTTTCTAAGTATCTCACTAAATCTCGGCCTTAGATTTAAAATAGAGAGAAGAACAGGCCTCCAGTACTTCTAAACTGAGTACTATCTAAATTTTCTAACACCAACTCCCTCAGTAATTTAATTACACATATGTACATATATATAATAGAGCACTGATTAGATTTCTACAATTGGTCAGAATAAACTAGATTATGCTATGGTAGCAATCATATCCAAATATCAGTGATTTTAAAGAACTGTTTCTTCCTTGCTCACGCTACATGTCCAACGGGTGTTGATGGAAAGGGTTCTGATCCATGTTGGCAAGAATCTACCCTGATGGAGGCTCTGTCAGTTCATGACACTCTATCTCAACCTAAAGCTTCGAATCTATGGAATATAGGGGAAGTAAGTATAGAAAAATCAAGCACAGCCTCTTTAGAAGTTTGGCCCAGAAATAACAAATATCACTTCCAATTATAGCCCATTAACCTTAATTAGCCTGTGGTCCCACATAATATTACAAGAGTTAGGAAACATTATCTTCTGTTTTTACAGGAAGGAGAAAAAAACTGAGAATACTGATGAGCACTAGCCATGTTAATCTCAAGTATTTAAGCAATGCACCCACAGTAGAGGGTTTTTGTATTTTCCTCTCAGCTTGGAATGGCCTTTTGCCCTTCTCAACAGACTCAAGCAGGTAGGGCCCAGATACAATGCTCCTTCCTCCATAAAATCTTCCCTGATATTTATTGCTTGAAGTTGTTGAGAGTTCGTCTAGGAATCATAGCCCCAGCTCTTACCCTTATGCTCTACTGCTTTCTGCAAGGGACGCGGTTATGTGTACATCTTATCCGCAGTAGATGGTCAAGTCTTTGAAAACAGAGATGATGACTCATTCACCTTCGAATACCCTTTTTCTATCTTCCCTCCAGCAAGTTCCTAGTATAGTCATTATCATAGTAAATCTACAGTAAGTGTCTTGTTAATTGGGTGGGAGAAGTTACCAGGAATATCTTGTGGAAAAATTATTTCTGGCTGCCAAGAGCAAGTTTTTTCTCCTACTTACAATGAAATATAAACATTCACTAAAACAGATTTACTCAAATAGTATTAAGCACATAATACGTACTAAATAAATACTTGACTCATCCATTAAGAAAGAATTTGCTTGTTGCATAGTAAAATGCACAACACAATACATGAAACCACGGGAGAGACCAAAGAAATCAACTTAGGTCCAACTTAATCACTTAGCATTCTAGTCGAAAGACTGCAAGCCATGGAAATACATTAGTTCATTAATTCAACAAATATCTATTTAGCTGCTTACTGTATGCCAGTTATTGTAAATTAAAATAAAATTGTGAGCAAAAATAGATGCAGTTCCAGAAGTCATGGAGCTTACAGTGTAAATGGTAAAAGATAGAGAATTATAGAATTCATTATGATAATGGCTATGAAAAAAAAAGAACAAGGTGTTAAGATAGTTTCTAGAAAAGATCAGGGGAGAGGGCAGTGATCAAGAAAAGATATACAAATGTTTAACTGAAGCAGAGTTTGATAGACCTAACTAATGCCTACAGCATTCTCCTTCCTGGATCACAACCTCACCTATCCAGACTAATACACAGAGACCAACAGGATAAACAGTGATTCGGCAAATGAAAGGGGCAAGAAAGGAAACAGGATCTGGGTATCAAGCAAAAAAAATCAGCTGGGGCAAAGTCTTGGCATCAGAGATAACAGGTGCTTTTGAAAAAGTGAGCAAAATTAACTTCATGTTTTAAACTGTTGTTACAGAATAACCTAAATACTTAGTTTCAATGGGGGGGGGGGGCTGTTCAAAATAGTCTTTTAGCCCTAAAATTCTGACAGCTTCTAAGGACATGTGAGGTAAATAGCTAATCGATAGTAACACAGCTTCTAAGGAAACACTATGTCCATAATACCTTCAAAATACTCATATAAACAAATGCCCACAATAATAATTGAAATTTCATTAACTATAAACACTCTGTCTTACTTTGAATGTCTTACTTTATTTTTTATTTAAATGAAGTAAATCCAAACATAGTCTTTCAGAGTAAGCTTCCTTTTTTTATATGTGAATTAAAATAAAATTGAGGTCCTTCTATTTGATTATTTCCTGTCTTCCCTCTGAAATGCATAAACCAGAGAAAAGGGGGGAGATTGAGTAGTTATTTCATCTCATGTCACAACTTATTTCAAATAACTCTAATTTACTATTAAGAAACTAAACAGTTATCCCCTATATAATAACTGCTTTAAAATAAAAGTACCCTGTTATTTTACTTCATTTTATTTTAAAATTAAACATTTCTACTCAGTTTCTGATCAATACATTGCTAATTGTTTACCTTTTTTTTTTTAACTTTAACAATTGAAGATTAAAGACTTCAATCATTATAGAAAACAGTTCTGTGCTGCCAATTAATGCAGTATAAAATTTGAGAACAGAAATGTAATAACAAAAAAAGCAAACTACAAATAAAAGATACTATAAATGGCTAATTCCTGAAAATAATAATGGTTCCATAAAATAACACTTCTGGAAACATACAGGCAAAAAATCGTGTGTTGATTTGCTAATAAAGTTAATGATTTGTTTCAATATTTTTATTTTTAAACCCCACACAACTCAAAGTCTATTAAAACTACATGAAGTTGAGTCTATATAATAGTGTTCTTTTCTTAGCCAGAATAGATGTGGCAACTCTTCATAGTAGAAATTGAAATTGGCATTTACCTTTGAAATAGTAATTCTTATGCTTTCCTTTCTATAGAGAAGCTAATTATAGAAACTGGTTAAAAACATTTTAATTTAGAGTAATGAAAAACTACTATAGTCACGTAGTACAACATTGCTTCTTCTACTGGATAAACTTTCTTTTTCATTTTGGGGAATTTTTTTCTGGAAATTGAATTTCCTATGTATCTAAAACATCGCATATCAACAGATACAAATTAGCAATTCTGAAAACTTTGAATATAGTTGAAAACATTTCCCTTGAAAACAATCATAAACAAAATTAAGTTTTCTTTTGAGACATCAAGACAGTGCTCTGCTTCACAGCACTGCAATCATTTTTCAATCCACAGTATGGACACTGAGAATATTTAGAAGATTGTGTTTTACTTTACAAAGTCTATGTGATCACTTGGTTGTTTGCATTTTAAAATTCTTAATCAGATTGTTTACTATCATATACATTTTCTCAGAAAGGAGTTGCAAACAAAATGTCAAATGAAACTAGATACCAGATAAACAAGAAGTCCCTGGTCCTTTTACTTCACTCAATGAGATTTGAGAACATTGGGCCTAAAATAACCCGTGTTTTAATTGTATTTTCTTCCCCAGGTACCTTTTTCTTCTGTTTTTATTTGACTACTCAATACTTATAATATTAAACATATAATAGCTGTTTATTAATTGCTACTCCATCCTCTGTACATATTATATCTGTTGCTTATTGAGCTCTATCAAACACCTCACATATCAGTTTGATATATGACAGAACATGCAAACACTAAAAATAGTGCTAAATGTTAGAGAAAAAATTTCCTTGCATAATAGCAGTTAACTATAAAAATTCAGAAAAAGTGTGAAAAATATTAACTTATTTATAATTTTGTGGCAAGAGAACTATCTTCCAGGTACAAAAATGTAGAAAAAATGTTAAGAATTTTCATTATGTTGGTATTCTAATCATGACCCTTATTATTAATATTTTATAAATAACACTGGATTAAAAAGAAAAGTCATAAAAACTTTGGAATCCCCATAGACTTTCTCTGATTTTTGAGGCAATCTATGTCTTCCAGTCAATAGACATATTTCTCGTAATCTGTGGCGATTATCTAGATTAATTTTATTAAACAAACTCAATCTCAATTCTGGCTGATTATACTAAAAGAAAAAATCAGGCAAGTGAGCAGAACTGTCTTATATATTCCTTACAGAAATCGGAATTTAAAAAATTCCTTAAGAGAGAGTCAAATATAAAGGCTGAGAAGCAACTTGACTGGTTCCATTTTGGACCAGGAGAAGTTCAGGATTTACATGAATAATTTTAGTTTGATACCTTTTATGTACATGTACAATTGTAACTCAAGTTACAGCGGTGGTTCATAATCTTTTCTATTTTTATGTCCCATCAATAACTCAGACAAAGAATGTGGTTTTCAGTATGATAGGAAAGAAATCATACTTTCCCTAAGAATAACAGACAAGGTATTTTGTGTTCTGGGATTTAATTAGACAACAATCTTATACCAAT
Organism: Miniopterus natalensis; assembly: GCF_054644295.1. Classification (NCBI taxonomy): domain Eukaryota; kingdom Metazoa; phylum Chordata; class Mammalia; order Chiroptera; family Miniopteridae; genus Miniopterus; species Miniopterus natalensis. Next base: position 52,265,349 of record NC_142085.1, on the reverse strand, counting down.
CTAACAAAGCAGCCAAAACACAAGCTCTAAGATGGGGTCACAAATCTCCAACATTCACTAGAAGTGTAACCCAAGGAAGTTTACATGACATCTCAGTCACTTGATGTACATAAAAAAGAGAAATAATAAAATTCATATCATGGAATATTCGGTTTTGAGGGCTGAGATATAATAAAGTGTTGAAAATACTGCCTGACATGTCATAGCACCACGAGCCAAAAAAAAAAGTCTTAAACTCCACAATGTGCCAACTGCTCATTTGGACTTGGAATTTGGAGCATCAAATGTAGAATGATGTCTCTTCTATCAAATCATTGCCCATCCACCGAGGCCGATTTAAGTCCCCCTGCCCCGTGAGCCCTTTTTCGGCCTTCCCAGCCTCCCTAAACCTGCCTGTCCTTCAGGTCAGCGGCACGGCCTGCGAATGCCGGCACATCCCAAGGTGTGCTGGGGACGCAGCGGACGGCACTGACTGGCACGCTGATGAGGTTACACTAAGAGCTCTGATCACGGGTAAACTTCTAGAGGCATGATTCCTAAACCAAACAGCATTTCTATTTTGCATGTTTTACCAAATTTTGCTCCTGAAAAGTTGTTACAATCTCTACTGCTCTCAGTGAAGTGTTTTTTTAATGGACGCCTTTTTAAAATCAGCATTTCATCATAGAAAGTAAGCTTTCCCATCTGTTAAGGGGACACTCTGCTGGATTAATCAGATTCAAAATCAAGAAGCATTTCCTGAAGTGGGTTCCTACAGGGGATACTCAGGGCCTGGTCAAAATAAGTTTGGAAAATTGCTTGTCCAAATAATTATTACTGGCTTCTTTAGTGCAGTCCTTCTCAGACTCTTTAATATGCTAAAGTATACTGTAAATCTCTACAAGAGATATATATCGGGCCACATTTCCCAAACACATTTGGCTATAGAATATTTTCCTCAGAGTATTTCAAGGAATGAATGTCTCGTAGGCTACTTTGGGAAATGTTCATCACTTACTCATCTATCAGCCAGTACTGCTGTTTCACGTGGAGAATTTATTCTTTCCAATGTGATGGGAAGCTACTTACCTTGTTTTACAATCTTTGTATTCTGCATAATAACCACAACATACATTGCAGAAAAGGTCTACAATAAATCTTTGCTGGTTAGTTGACCAGTTACATCTTTAAAGAAAATCATGTATGCTAGCAGTTCAAACAGAATACATAAGAAAGGACCGCTGCTAAACAAGTAGGGCCCAACATTGTCATTTCCATCTTTTAAACTAATGAATGTGCTTTTTTCTTTTATCACACACAGAAGTGTCATTACATACTGTGGTACATTAACAGTGACTGTTTTCTCTCTCACTACAATTAAACAGTTGCTATACCACTTTTAGAAAACTTTGTTGCCAATATATTTGTCTTAGCAACAAGACACACTCTAATAAACAGTTCATCTTGCAATCTTAATAATTCAAAACACTTGGGGTCTCAAAACATTCACAATGGCTCTTTTTGTGAGAAATTTAAAAAAAAAAAAAAATTCCATGTCTAAAGAAGATTAGCTTTCGGTTGAAAAGGCCCAAGCTTAAAATAATCACATAATTGTATGGCGGATAGCAGACACCGGGGAGTCAATTCCTCACTGAGAGCTGTAAAAGGAAAAATGGTTAATATATGGTTATGACGATTAGAGCCAACATTTGCTATTTGCTCTCTCCCTACACATATCTTTTAAAATATCTTTAGCCTATTAATAAGATTCTTTATTAAGTAGCCAAATATTGCTTGAGAAATAGAAAGGCACTGAGTAAAATCACAACTGTTCACATGCCATACTTCAGAGGAAGCTAATAAATATTACTCAAAATCTGCTTAGAAGGCAACTCATTTTCAGTAGGTAGAGCCTAGGATTAAAAGTCAAAACTGTGCTTGCCCACTTGACTTTGCCTGACTAAAGCACATCATGCTGGCTGTTTTAAAGAACAATATATTTACAGTTGGAGGTCTTTTTTGGAATGCTTGGACCCTAAACAAGATAAGTCCATATTTAATATTTTAGTAAAAGTAAAAAAATAATTGGCTCAAATTTTTTTTGATTCTTATATAACTGTAAGATATACATATAACTGATTGACGATCTACTGAGGACACCTTTCATATACTATAATTTCTCTTAACACTTAACCTCCCTCCCTCTCAGATGTACAAACTGAAGACACAAGATAAGCAACTTTAGTCCTAAAGTTTCACAGCCAGCAAGTGGTAAGTTCAGGTGTCAAGCTCAAGTTCTATGTGGTTTTAAGTCTGTGCTGCTGGCTCTCTTCCATAAGTGCATAGCCTCCCACAAGGTCTGTGCATTTACTGTTATAACATGTCCTATAAAATATGCATGTTTGTTAAATGAAAAGTCAAAATGACCAACATATGTACCTTAACTTAACTTACGCAATAAGAAAGGTCAGGACACAGAAAATGTATCCCAGAAAAAAAGCTTATATAGTGACCTAAGAATCTGGCCAGTTTGTTCCAAAAAACAGTCTAGTTTGGAACACAAGACTACATAATGCTAATTACCAGAGTCAAAACACAGATAAGTTATCTGCATTTCAATTTACCAAGTAGAGTAAAAAGATGTGATTTCACTGAAAAATATATATATATTAAGGGCTGAAGAGGCCAACTTGTTTAACAGATGAGGAAATTCAGTTTTTATATACTTGCCTTTTGCTGGGAAGACAGCCAAATTTCTAACTGAATCTAAGAAAGTCTATATTTTATTATAGCTATATATATGTAAATGAACAGTGTATAAAATATAGGCAATCTCCTTTCATGTTACTTAAACAATAAGGGATGAGTATGCCATTAAGAAAACATTCTCTGTTCCACTTTTTTAGAAATTAAAGATTTCAATATGTCTTCAAAAATTATGTCATTTCAGAATTTCAATGTTTCAAAAAAAACTACACAACAGAACTGCCTTACCGTATTCTCAAAACAAACAAAAACCATATCTTGGTTAGAGGTATAACTTACTATCATGGTCTTTTTTATTGAAAAACACCTCTATTCCATCATCACCATCATCACCACTTGCATTCTTTCATAAGCAGGACTGCTACACAGCTGACTCAGACAGAAGTGTCTCTAACATGTCTCCGGGTATTAGACTGTTCAATATATGTACAACATGTTCTACTTATTATTAAACATTAAAGACAAAGTTGTATTGGAGAATTTATAGCCTTAACATTAGAGTTCCTTAAAAAATATTTTATGGAAAGAGTGTATACAAATGACAGGGTGTAAACTTGATTGGAATTAAAAAAATTAGCAAAACTAGGATACAGTAATAGCACCACACATAAAAGTGACTGTTTACATTAATTACAGGCAAAATATTATGACAATGAATTTGAAGCCAGTTTTTCAAGTGTGACAGGGTGTTGTCAAAGCAGTTAATCATTTGAAAACAAGACATTTAAAACATAGTGAATCTTTATAATACCTTGTATCGAAATCGGGATAACCATAAATGTAATTTTGCCACATACTGGTTTGCTGATTATATTATGGAAAATGGGAGAAAAAAGTGGTTTACTAAAAAAGTTAATACAATAAAAAAATGTGGTAAAAGTGGATGTTTAGAAATATTTTCATTATGTGAAATGTTTTACAGGATTTTAAACCCATTTGTTAACAATGTATATAAGCCTAATAACTTGTGATTAGAGTAAATGATTGACTTCAATTGAGATGAAAATTCCCCACCTGGATTTCATAAAAAAACTTTAGCATAATTTTTGGAGAAGAATTTTCTTTCTTCATTTGTACCATATAGCTTTGTGAGGACGCATTTTTCAGTTATAACAGTGATTAAACAAATAAACCGAACTTTAGAACCAGACTTTCAGATCCTACACTTCAAAGTATTAAGCCAATTAAAAAAAGATTCATTTCATATTATATTGCACTACATCACAAAAATGTTAGCATTATTCCATTTTTATGTTTTAACCAGAACATCATGTTTATATCATGAAAGCAAAAAAAAATTATTTTTAAAATATCAGTTATTTCATTATCTTATCCCTTTAAATTTCTACTTGGTATATTTTATAAGGTACATAATATAGGCCATGTATATATAACTTATAAGTAAATATAAGGGAGGTACATCCTTAAATATATTTTATGTATGCATGTATGTATATATTTACAAATAGACATATTCAACAAAAATATTTTTAGAGACCATGGCTTTAGCAATGACACATTTAGGGCTCAACTTTTTATAGACTGCTTCCTTTGGATAATTATCTAGCCTCATTTTACTGTTCAACCAATAATCAGTGTGTATCCCACTCTGTGTCCTATGTGCTCAAAATATCAAGAGTTACACTACTAACCCAATCACTGGTCAGAGGTAGTTTCATAAAACACTCAGTACATTTTCTAAAATAATCATTTTTAACCAATGTATAAATAAATCATAAGATTACTTTAAAATATCTCAAGGTTTTCCACCATATAACTATGATTAAAATAGTCTTAGAAGTGAATACTTCTGCCCGGCTGGCCGTGGCTCAGCAGTTGAGCATCGACCTAGGATCCAGGCGATCGGGGTTCGATTCCGGGTCAGCGCACATGCCCGGGCACATGCCTGGGCTCGATCCCCAGCCGGGGGCGTGCAGGAGGCAGCCGATCAATGACTCTCTCATCATTGATGTTTCTCTCTCTCCCTCTCCCTCTCCCTCTCCTTTCCTCTCTCGGAAATCAATAAAGATATATTATAAAAAAAAAAAAAATGAGTACTTCCATTTTCGGTTTGCATTTTGCTATTTTCCTAATGCAGAAATCTTAATAGTCTGTTTTTTTATATTTGTCTTTCTAATAATAAATTTAAATTATTACAAAATTTATATAAATTAAAAAATAAGTTTAAATGTATACATGATTATACATTATTAATTCCAATTAGTTAAATTTGAAAAGAAAGAAATATCAATTGAGCTATCAGCTTTTAAAGTGCGTATACATTTTTGGGGGACACCCAACAGCTTCACTTAACAAATACGGGAGTAGGGACCAAGAAACTTGATAGTTAAAGGTCAAGAAGTCAGGTCATATAAGTCTTTATCCAGTATTTTCCCCACTAAACTGCATGAATGCACCAGAGCCACTGGAGAATTAAATTGTAATGATCTGTTATTGGACAGAGAGTTTCTGATGATAAACACATTATTAAAGTACTCTCTTTGTTGTAAGATAATTATAAGCAGTATTTTCAGTCCCATAAGATATTTACCTGGTGCCAGAGCAACTTCCCTAAAGAAAGGTAACTGGATGTTTATAAAAAGTCCTACAGGTTTCCTGTAATGTTTCCACTTAGTGTAATAGCTGATTTGATAAGATCTCTGGAATTTGCATTATAAAAAGCAGAATATTTCATCTTCTGGAGGATGATTTGTTCTATTCTTATGAATCCCACTCTACTGAATATTTTTTGGTCAATTGCCTGCCAAGAATCCATTGTACCTCCTTTTGGTAACAGAAGCCTTAGTTTTTGTTTATTTAAAGATCTACTCCTCCCCAACTCTCAGGCCATGACCTTACCTAGCCAAACAAAACCACTGTAAGGCAGTAGACACAATGACACTTTTGCTGAGAATGTGGCTCTGGAAGACCTTGAGAGGCCGATGGGATTGGGCCTGCTGCAACATTCCTAACTCTCCAGCTGGAGCTTCACACCCACCCTCGTGCATCTTTTCATGATAAGCCTCCCTGCCTCCTCCCATGTGAGAGTCCTTGACAGAACTCTGTTAAACCTGAAAAAAACCTCTCTGTCATGCCAGGGATTATATAAATCACAGATAGTTTTAGTCATGTTCACTTCTTTATTTATGTACGAAATTTCTGCTAGTTCCATATATAACCAACCCTTTATTCTCGTTTCCTTACTGATATAAATAGATGAAATGAGACATAATTTCAACTGTTTCAACAAGCCTTTCCCTCTCTCCTCACTTGCATTACTTCACCAATATATTAGGTATAGTTTTACCTTTTAATTTTGCCTAAAATATACTAATAAAATAGGTACTGTGCTATAGTTTGAGATTTCATATCTGGAATGATTATTGAATACTATTAAATTAATCATTATTAATTTTCATATAGTCTATAATCTGTCCTTTCAAAGTTGACTAGTATTCAGTTTTGAGGACACCAATACATTCTTATTGTACACTTTTTTTTTAAAGTTTTTACACTCAGGTTATCTTAAGTGATTTTCCAGTTTAGAAACAATAAAACTTATAAATATATTTTAATGTAGATATCATTTTCATTATTTAGACAATCGTTACATTAACAATTTTGTGGCACAAGACCTCTAAGTATCTATTAGACCAGTGCTTCTTAAAACTTCAGAGCACATATGAATTACCTGGGGATCTTGTTAAAATTCAGGCCCGAGACTAGAAAAATAGCCCCAATCTTGTATGCGCTAACATTCAGTGGTGAACTGAGTCTCTCCTGGCCCCTGGAAAACGAGTTTAGCGAGCAAAGATTTAAGCTGCTCCTCAGGATATGTAGGTGTTGCACATTTGGCTAAATTCTGAATAATTGCAGAAACACTATCTTTCACTGAAATCATAGTTTGTCTTCCAGCAATGTTTCTTGAAAATGTTTAGATGTTTGATTTCTAAATGACTTGGATTAAGATTCTCAGGTCTCTTCAGCACCTCTGAAACTGAATTTGCTGCTAAAAAAGCAAACCATTATTACAAACTAAAGCGTACCATATCCAATTAGAATTATAAACTATTACTTGACTTGTTAAAAAATAATGTTTTTTGAGTGCTAAATTCATTGTACATATTTTTACTTCTCCCTCCCCACAAAAAGCCAAACTGCTTGTAAAAATGTTTGATCAAAAGAATTCCAATTCTCTATTTACAAAGACTCAAAATAATCTTACTTGCTTCTAATTACTAGATAATGGGTACTGATTTACTTAAGAAATTATAAATCAAAAAGCCTACTTCAATGACATTGAAATAGGTTTATCTATGTCTCTTCAAAAATTGATAGTCATTTATTTAGAGGGAATTAAATGCATATTTCTAAATTAATGAAAATATATGACAAAAACATTGGCCAGTTAATTATAATTAAATAAATATATATGTGAAAGAGATTCACATGTGCTTCTAAACGGCCATGAAATATTACATCACAAATTTAAAATACTTTATGAAGGTTTAGTTTGTGGGTTTGTTTGGTTTTTTTTGGAAAGCAGATTGAACAGAATAGATTGGAGAAAGAGACTGAAATGTAAACTATATTCTTTGCACTGTGCTATGCACACAGTAATGACATTTCTACAGTCAACTCCAATGATTCATACTAAGAGAGCAAAGTAGTCGAGCAGAAAATACCAAATTGCAAATAATCCAAATATCATTTGTGATGCATGTGTTGCTTTCTATTTGATTATAAATACCCTTGATGCTTTGGAATTTACAGGCAGGGCTTCAAATGAAAGAACAAAGCCAAGGTTAATGTCTAATTCAGAAGCAGATGGAAAGTTTCCCAGATTCTCCACCCTCTACCTGGATCACTTCCTCTCTATGCCAATTCCATCCCAGGATGCAGGCACAAGGTAGTCTGAGCTTCTCCATAACTTCTTCCTAAGCTTTCAGTTCAAGGCAGGAAGATAACCATACATTTTTGTTCAAAAAAATATTTTCTGGTAGCTGAATTAGAGAGTAGTCTTCAAACACCCTTGACTTTCAGCTTTTAATGGGTAATTAATTTATAAATTCAGTCACTCAGTACATACAACCATCAAGGACTAGGGAATTAATAAATTCAGCGTTTTTAAAAATCCACTTTGCATATACTGAAGACCTTATCTTTAAATGGCCTTAAATCCTATCTGGCATTATGGGGGATGGAAACAAATAACAGCCACTGTGGTCAGGTTGGTTAGGCACTTTGTATACATCACAAAATTTAATCCTCACAGCTCTGCCTGGGAGATATTAACAACTCCAATGTACAGGTGAAGAAATTGAGGCTTGAAGAAGATAAATAATTTTCCTAAAGTCATATACACAGAAAATGTCAAGAGATGGAATTCAAACTGTCTCTCTAAAACTTGGTGCTCTTTTCAAAATACCAAACTGATCCCTAGAGAAGTTAAAGGACTTATTAAATAAAAATAAATTATCATGTCATCCAGGCCAAGAGCCTCTGGCATAAACATATCTTTGGCATAAGCTATATCACAGTTATTTCATTAAATTAATACATTTGCCTTTACATCTTAATTCATTAAAAAGAAAAACCCTAAGCATGGGGCAAACTTATGTAATGATCAAAGCAAAGAGAGAGTTGACTATATTAGTTTCATATTTTTTCCATTTAAGCTGTTATATAAGGCTTTTCTTCATTCACCATTTTCTAATAATATTAAGGGGTGGATTGGTCTCAAGTACTCCCTTCAGTTAAATTTACCTAACTCTTTGAGTTTTCAGAATTTGTATTAATTGGGATTATAGTCAAATTTCAGTCTCTTGTCCCTGTTGAAAGTCAAGATCCTGAAGAACAGAAATGCATCTTACTCGCTTTGGAACTTCAGTAGTACCCAACACAGCACCTGGAAAGTAGTGTGAGAGAGCAAAAGATATGTACTAGATTTAATTTTCTCTTATGTTTTAATTTGGTCTGAGGTGAACTGAAATAAAGATTAAACAGAAAAACAAAATAGAAAGCTTTAACATAAGATGATTTAGTCCTAGCTAAAAAAAAAATCAGGAAGCCTATTAATTAATCGCATGTGGATATAACAACTATTTAATTGCCTAAATTTCCCACTTCACTACTTTCTTCTAAGGCATATACAGTGGCAAACAGGCAGAAAAGTAACTATTGTCTTCCAGATTTTTCTATGATGTTTATTTGATGGATCCAAAACAATGTTTTTTTTTGTTTAAGTTATGAAGCATGATGATAAAACTAACTCTTGTGATCCCACCATATAAGTTAAACCCCAGAATATTACCATAACCTTCTCCCCAAACTCAACCCACTACGTCTCCAATGGGGACATTATCCTGATTGTTGTATTTACTACTTCTTTTTTAAAAAAAAAAAGAATTTAAAAATGTATCTTTATTGTTGAAAGTATTACATATGTCCTCTTTTTATTCCCCATTCACCCCTTCTTTCTCACCCCCCCCCCCCCCGCCTTCACCACACTATTGATTGTGTCCATGGGTTATGCATATGCATATAAATTCTTTGGCTAATCTCTTCCCACCCATTTTGACTCCTTTTTAAAAAGTTTTACCACATATTTGTATGTTGCTAAATAGCTTAGCTTTGATTCTATTTGTGCTTTTTAAAAATGGGATTACACTCTATATTGTCCTCTACAACTTGCATTTTCTATTCCACTGAATAATATTCCACTGTGTAAATATACTATATCTTTATATTTTTTAACTTCAAAGGTTTTGGAATTTTTTAAACCTACGTTCTCAATCTTTGATATTTCAAAATAAACTTGGCCTTAACCCATATAGAAAAATTCTGATGAAAACCTATAGTAGGAACTATTTCTAATATATAAATAGAATAATATCATCAGTATCTTTAAGTATACAGGCAACAATTAGATACATCTCTAAGGCAGGGGTTTTCAACCTTTTTCATCTCATGGCACACATGAAATAATTACTAAAAATTCTGTAGCACACCAAAAAGTATATTTTTTGCCAATCTGACAAAAAAAAAAAAAAATAGGTGTAATTTTAATTCATTCTGGCTGTTGTCATTTTTTTATTTGGCAATCTAAGGGAAAAGAGGTCAGTCCCTGACTAAATGGTCAGGTATTGCATGTTTTAAAAATCCTTGCAGCACGCAGGTTGAAAATTGCTGCTCTGAGGCAATAAGTAATTATCTCTCTATAATCAATGAATTCTTCTGCTTTTTAGAGTAGCACAATTTATTAAAATGAAGTGGTACATATATACAACAGAATACTACTCAGCCACAAGAAAAGATGAAATACTGTCATTTGTGACAACATGGATGGACCTTGGGAATGTCATGCTAAGCGAAATAAGTCAGACAGAAAAAGGTAAGAACCATATGATCTCATGCATATGAGGGATATACTACTAAACAACAAATGATCAAACAAGAAAAATAAACAAAAGCTTACAGACACAGACAACAGTATGGTGGTTACCGGAGGGAAGTGGGTGGAGAGGGTAGTAAAAGGTAAAAGGGGTGAAATACATGGTGACAGAAGCAGCTCTGACTTTGGGTGGCGGGCACACAATGCAGAATACATGCCACGTATCACAGAAATGTACATTTGTATAATCTTAACCAATGTCACATCAATAAATTTAATAAAAAATTCTTTTTAAAAAAATAAAACAAAGTGTTCTAAATTAAAGCACTTATTACGCATGGTTAATATACATACTTTTTTTAAAAAAGAGTAGTTTATTGATTTTTAGAGACAGAGGAAAGGGAGAGGGAGAGAAAGAAACCTCAGTGTGAGAGCGCAACATTGATCGGCTGCCTCCTGCATGCTCCCTACCGGGATTGACCCGAAACCCTGCTTGGGAATCAAGCCAGCAATTCTTCTGTGCTCTGGACAATGCCCAACCAACTGAGCCACACTGGCCAGGGCAATATATACATATTTTTAAAGAACAGGCCTTCTAAATTAATAGTAATTACATATATAAAGAAAGTGAATTTCTGAATGAGGTTTTAGGAGTCACTTGATTTCAAGATTCCTAAAATAGTCAAAATGGGAATAAATTCTCAAAGTCTGTGAAAAATGAAACATCTGCCCTAGGAAGTTTAGCTCAGTGGTTAGAGCATCAGCCAAGAACCGAAGGATCCCCGGTTCGACTCTGGCCAAGGGCACATACCTCAGTTGCAAGCTCAGCCCCAGTTGCGGTGGGTGCAGGAGGAAACCAACCGATGTGTCTCTCTCACATCGATGAAAAGCAATGGAAAAAATATTCCCACATGAGGGAGAATTAAAACAAAAAAGAAAAATGAAACATCTGACCCTTGTATCCATGTTTAATCGAATATACAAAAGAGTGAACACAGTGGTCCTAACTGCTCTTATCTTTGTGGAAAGCCACATGGCTGTTTTTCCCACTTCCTACAGTGAGTAGTCTGAATTATTAAAGTGAACAACACGTTAGTGATTCTAAGAACAGAAGGCTTTCATCAGTGACTCACTCCAACCTGACATAGACTAACCTCAAATTAGTACCAAGGTTTATTTAACATGAAAACCTAAAATGCATTTTGTATCAAACCCAGTTCTTCAAACTATCCTTCATATCTTTACCCAATTCACAGCTCCCACAAAATATGCACATAGGTGTACAATTTAAGGCCTTTTAATGTATAAAACTACTAGTCATTTAAAATACATCAGGAGTTAAGTGTCAGCAGCTTCTTTCAAAATTGGAAAGAAGAGCTCTATTGATCTGTGTCAATCACTAGTCTACCCAGTCAAGAAATAAAAATAAAACACCTTTAAATGGTGAATTTAATTACATTTCCATGGAACCCTGATCTGTTAAAAGTGGGTATTCATCTAGCAGACATAAAACTGAATACATAAGGGGAAGCTTAAAATTTCAGTCCTAAAATCATATATTTAAAAATAACCATATTCCTACTACCCTAAAAACTTTTTTAAATAAATATATTGGGCATCATAGAGGCATAGAACAAATATTCTCTATACTTCTATATTATGTTGAAGGACTAAGGGAATGGGAAGTATATGGATTATGAATTTTCATATGAGAATAAGATTTTTTTTAAAGTAGACATTCAGTTCAACTTCTTTCAGTTAGAAAGGAAAAAAAAAGCCCCTATCCGGACAAAGCCTCAACGCCCATGGAGAGTGCTCCTAGGCAGGGAGCAGCCCAGGAGGGGAGTGCAGCCCACGGGCAGCAGGGCCCACTCCTGCTTTGCCATGTCGTTGCAGTGTCACAGTGGATCCCACTATGTATTACCTTCATCATCTGAAAAATCAGAATTATAATGTATATTTCATTGAGTGAGAGGGAGCATAAAATTGTTTAATTCATGCAAAGCACTGTAAAGATACCCAGCACATAGTGAATACTCAAAAAGGGGTTTGTATTTTGACTAATTAACTTGCTGTTTGTTATCCCATCCCTAATAACAATATACTTTATCCTAATTTAAAACCTCATTGTACCATTTCAAAATTTATTTTTAATATATTTTAGTTTTAAAAAGCTTTTATCAAGGGAATGATTAGAGATTGCCTCCTCCTTTTCCTCCATTTTTTCAGATGAAAATTGAAATGTCATCTGATTTCTAAAGTTTTCCAGTAGTAGTTGTATCTGTACAAGAGATTGTGTAAGTCTAGTCTTCTTTAGGGTCTAATCTTGGAGAGAAATGAGAGCTGACTATCCTTCTTTCCACTTCTAAAATTTTTTCACTTTAAATTGGTACATTTGGCACTAATACATTTGAGACTTCATGAAACTAGATCAATAAACTGAGGGGACTTGCATGCATTCATAAGGAAATGTCTACGTGATGTAAATGGTATTATCCTAGTACCATTATTTTAGTTTTCCAAGTCTGGTACAATGGGACCAAACACATTTTTAGTTTAGCATTGTTGTTAATGACTACAGAAGTCACAGATGACTGAATCATTGAGTGAGAGTCAGCAGGCTGAGCCAGGTTGTGAAAACCCTCTTTACTTTTCTCTAAGGAAGCACCAGGCTCTAGCCAGCTGATAAATGAAGGAAAACTTCCACAAGTCATTGGCAAAGGACATTAGCTTGAGCAACACTTTCACAGGCAGCAACAAATGAACTTCTCTTGGCACAAAGCATGCCAGGTACTAGAAGACATGAAGGCAGAACTGAAAACTCATAAAGGAAGTGAACAGTGTGGGTAATAAAAGCAATGCAATCCTCAAAAATCTAGGACACCAAATCCACCAAAGACTAAATAAACATAGTAATTGTTAGACTTAATGCCAGAGCTGCACTTCATCAAATAAGGTTGTTTCCTAAAACAAATTAAGCATTTTTATGCTTACTATGCTTATTTTTTAAAATACCGAACTACCAAGTATGACATTTGAATTGAATTGCAAAAATTAATCATTTCTCGTTCTCCTCTGCACTTGCTATGATTATGTCCAGGGACACATTTTTTTTTTTTTATGCAAATTTCTGATGGTATGAGGGAAATACACAGCCCACACAAGGGGTATTTGGGGCTATAAAATTAATAGGCTACTTCTCGCTTGAATAAGGTTGCACTTTATTTTCTTATGCATAATCTCATAAACTCCATATAGAACTTAAAATAATTCACAATGAATGTAACATACAATAAAACAGAGTATTTAATATAATATCTGTTTAAATATTCCAATGCTAAATCCAGGCTGTCAACTACTGACCCCAGGGTACAATAACTAACCTGGTATAATTTATATTGTTGCTCTTTTCCTTCAATATGACCAGCATTAACAGAAAATGTCTTTTTTCATTTAAAAGTATTTCAGATGAAAATAAAAGTCTGAAAAAAATTACTAAAAATTTTATAGTAAAATCTGAATTATGTTATGATGCATTTTTCTTACTTTTCTATGGTTTCCAAATTTTCTACAGTCATGTCTTAAGTTAAAAAAAAAAAGTCAAAAGCTCACTTACCTGGTAACATGATTCATATCCTTATAACAGAGTATAATATTTATACCAGACAAATGACCCCTTTGCTAAGTACGAGATTTTAAACATATTTTATCTATGTCTCAGGAAAGTTTATAAAATACCATGCAGTATTTGGGTTGTTCCATGGGTCAATGAAATAAGTTCAGTAGAGCCAAAGATAAATATGTAATTTAGAATATTACCCATTTACCAATTTATATATATAATATACATATATAGCATTAGTTCGTTCATCTATAAAGAAAGGGAGTAGTATTTAGACATAACTGGTTCTAAATTTTGTATAATTTACAGGAAGCACCTTGTTTGAAAGTGATGCTAAAAGTTCTTTTCTCCATGGCTTGCACCTTCCAGATATCCTGCACAGAGCATGTTCATATGTACCTATCTTCTCCTCCCTTCCTCCTCCACACCCTCTAGCTCTACCATCTTGCCTGCTTCCACATCTAGCCTAGTATTCTGGGGTGGGAGGAGACACAGCATTTGACCTAAAGAAAGCCATGAGCAAGGCCAAAATTTTGCTAATTAAAAAACTGAGGAGAGTGTCAAAGCACATGGGCAGTTTTGTTCAAGCCATGAAAAAAGAGGAAGGAACACTCCAAAACTTACATCCTAAAACGAGAATCAGATAAATCTAAAATGGGAACTTTTTTAAGTTACTAAATAACCCCAATTAACCATCAAAAATTTCAGGTATCAAAGAAAATGTCAAAATTGAACAATATAACTTCTTTGGGAGCTTTCCAAGAAGAACTCATTACAGAATGTATGCCTAAGGAATGAAAATCATTTTGCATTCAGTTAATCATCTGAAGTTGGGATGTCTACCCCAACTGATGCCTTTGGACAAGTGATAAATTTAAGTTGTCTTTAAAAAATGAGAAGATTTCGGACATCAAAGAGTCTTCGTCATTTTTCTCACCCTCCTCACTCCCATTCAGAGCCAAATGTCTTGAACAAACGCAGTCTACAACATCTATATTCTCATTTCCTGCTCATTCATTCATTTTGAACTGGATCCTAACTCCCCTCCCCCAACCTTCACTGAAATTGTTCCCACCAATTATCACTGTGCTAAAAATGTATATATTCATCCTACAATATCTAATGTATTTGACTTCCCCACAGGTTTTGACATGGTTGACCATCCTTTCCTTCTTAAAAACTCTGTCATTCCCAGGCACCAAGAACCCCACAATCTCCCAGCTTTTCTTAATTCTTTTGTTAGCCCCTTCTTAGTCTTCGTTAGGGGTCTTTTTCCTCTTACTTTGGATGTTGGGTTCTAATTTTCTTAGGCCCTTTTCTTCTCTGTGAGCAGCATGACCTACAGCTCGCAAGTCCCTCTCATCAGTCATGCCTCACTAGAGCAGTCATCCCCAGCTGAGGGAGGGCAGGCATTCAGTGTGGGAAGGAGGTAACAAATGTAGCTTGCAAAAGCCCTCCAGTCCTACATAAACTTCATTTATACTCTCAAGTATCCTGTCCCTCCTACTTTGGGTGAGAATCTCCAGTGAGACCATGAAAATCCTGAAGTGGGACAGTGACAAAGGGATTAATAACAGTGAAAAGAAGGCAGTACCTCATTTTTTAAAAGTTTAGTAATAGTTGTTTTAACTTTAGTGTTTCAATGAGATATGAATGCATTCGCCAGCCCCAACACCCAAATATCCTAGCACACTCCCCACAAGGGACCACTATCAATAATTATGTATCATTTTAGTGCTCTTCAATAATTATAATAGTTCATAAGAATTATATATTATATTAATATACAAGTTATAATTTTGTATTAATTACCTTTATATTCTTACATTTTTACGTAAATAATATAGGGTGTCCCAAAAAATATATACATACACTTTGAATCTAATTATGAAGGTAGTGTTACTAAAATATATTTCATTTACAAAACTGTGCTATCAGCTGTTAAAGCGTGTATACATTTTCGGGGGACACCTGTATTATACTTTCTATAAGCTGTGATTGATTTTTCCTTTATTATGTTTCAGAGATCTTTTCATTTCAGTACATTCTTTTTCATGACTATACCATGATTCACTTAATTTTTCCCTTACAATGCACAGTTAAGTGTTTCCAGTTACCTAATATAAATAATGCTCCATTGACTATCCTTGTACATAAGTCTACTTGTACCAATGCATTTTTAGAGTATATTTCAAGAAATGATATTACTGAGCCAAAGGTAATGTACCTTTTAATGTTTAATAGGTAATACCAAATTGTCCTAGAAATATTATTTTAATGAGTATCACCAACCGTGTATGAGTACCAGTTTTCTTATATCAACGTCATTACTTTTTGCCAATAAGTAATATTTCACTGTTATGTTATTATCCCAATATTACAGATGAGGAAACTACAATTCAGAAATGTTAAATAACTTTCCCAAGGTTAGTAAACAGTAGAGCCAGGTTTCAAATGAGGTTAATCTAGCTCTTTCTACAGGCTTGGCTGCTTTTGAGAAAATACAAATGGGTAAGCCAGATGTAGAATCTACAGGATGTGCCCCACTTGTTAAATGTCAAGCCCACTGGAATATGTCTGGACATGATTAGGTGGGATCACTGAGTAGATAAATGTGACTTATTTTACATTTCTATGCATAATCTATGCAATCTAAAATTGCAAGCAAAATACTTGGTATAAGTAATCTGATAAAAATTGCTTGCGATACTTTTCACACTTTTTAGTATACGCATAATATTAACTGGTCTCCCAAATTTTAATTAATGACTTAGTCTAGAAAAAATAAACTACCTTCAGTTCTCAGACTCCATAGTTAATTTTGAAGGAGGGAGACAAAGGGGAGGGGAAATTAGTGGACATCTGTAATACACTTAAAAATAAAAATGAATTTTTTTAAAAATTAAAAACAAAACACACAACAAAAACAGGCATCCAGAAAAACAGTCCTATCTATTTAATGGAATTAAAAAACACACACAACACTACCAAATATGTTTTAGTAGAATCACATATTAATGCTGAGATACAGACTGAAGTGCTTAAGAGATTTCTCCCAGATCCCTCATTTATTCAAGATGCTTTTCATGATTTTGAGTATGTTCTGGACACTGTGTGCGCCTCTAAATCTGTATTTATGTGATTGTCAAGAAAGTTGATTCTCAAGTTGAGAAAACATTCCTGTCATTAATATTGAAAAGGCTACTCAGCATCATAATTATCTCAAGATATTTGACAATCTCCATTTTTGATGAAAGAACAATCTAGAAGAAAGTTATCATAACTTATAAAGTACTGACAACAATAACTAGCCTTTATCAAGTATCTCACCAGATAGTGATCTAAACATTTAACATACTTTATACAATTCTACATTAAAACCCTGAAAGGTAGATATTGTTATACTCAATTTACAGATATATTCAACCTGATCAAATGAGCTGAGCAGAGTTTGGGATTCAAACTCTGGTTTTGATTTTTGTAGTGGACACTTTCCACTATTTTACATTGTTAAAAGATGCAGAATAAGTTATAACCAAAAGCATAAACTGGCAATAAATATAAATAAAAGTCTTTGAAGGATAACGGCTTTCAAACATAATTTTAGTCTTTCAAAGATGTGCTCCTGTAGGACAAAAGTACTATCAAGAAAAGCAAATTCACACTTTTTCTGTATAAGTCCCATATATCAGTGCCATAAATTCATTATAGTGACAGACTTACATTTAAAATTCCTAGACTCCTTTTATTTTTAAAATTTCAATACGCAAAGATAATTGACTTTCTTGGAAGAAACCCACAACTTTCTATGCATACAAAGATCATCAATATTGACAGTTTGATAGAGGATATAATTTATTTTAAATCCTTTAATCCAGAAACTACCATTAATTAAATTAACTCCTAGAACACATTATTTCACTTCACAGTGTATCAGGTTCCTATACTAAAAAGTGAGGAGGAGCTTCCCATCCAACATTACTAAAGAGAATCAGAAAAATATGTATAAATGCTATATTATATATAGTAAAGATCATATATGCACTATCACAAAAACCTAGAGTGCTCCATATGGTCCTTCCCTGCTCCTTAGAGGAAACATTAGTTCACTCTGTCCCTTCATCAATTAATTAAGGAAGGAAGGAAGCAAAATTCACCGGGTACTAGGTAAGTGCCAAGCTCTGTTGTGGTCTTTGCAACACAATTCCCACCCTAATGAATCTTAAAATAGAGCATATGCCTATACTATGCCTATAAATCTACAAGTATAGAAAAAATTACAATTTGAAAACTTAAATTTTAGTGGCAGAAATAAGAAATGTAAAATATTGCAAATAACACGTTTCTGCAAAATTAACTAATTTTCTCCAAAAAGAAACTAAAAAGAGAAATGTAAAATAAAGCAAAGGATTTGACAAAATCAAAGTACATTAAAATGTACTAAATATCATTGCCACTTTTATAAACCAATACAGTGCAAAGCTTTATTTGCTACAGAATTAATTGAATGCTCTAAAACAAATAGAGCCTTTATATTATGAAAGCTATAACATGTACTAACATGTCAATAAAAAGTATAAAGTTTACTAAAGAAAACAGAATATTTTATTTTAAATTCATGAAGACATTTGAATTTGGTACGTGTAAAAAGAGCATCGCTATTTCAAATATTATTGACTTTTCTAAAACAAACTTTATAATTGCATATCAAAATCTTTGGTAAACGCATCCCATCTTTATAATAGTGTTTATAATAGTTTTAACCAATAAAAAATGAGCTTGTAGAAATAACCAATGCTTAAAATTTAAATAGAAATATTCAATAATCATAATTTAGAACATTTAAGCCATATATTTCTATTTCTTACTTTAAAGTAAAATTTCATAATACTTTTAAAATGTAGAATATAAATTTAACTTTATATTAACCATGACTCTGAACATATGGAACTTTTACATAAGAAATCTTTAGCACTAAGTATGAAAATTTTAATGTTATTTAAAAAGAATAAGCAATAATAGGTTCAGCATTCTTTTCAACCTCATTTGTCCATCTGGTGGAACAAAAATATTACTGGCTCATTTTAAAATGGGAAAAGCAAAGATGCAAACTATAGTATTTCAACAGAAGCTCAATAAAAACTGAACAGAATCAACCCCAAAATGTACATATTTCTGATTCATCCATTTCATCATTTATTTTACATTACGTCAAAAATATTTATTGAACATCTGATGTGCCTGGAACTATGGCAAACATTGAAACAGACAGTTAAAAGGTTAGGCATGATACCTGCAGGCCGTGCAGGTTGACTAAGCCAATGGAAAGATGCATATAGAATCCCAGGTGGTGGTGAGGTCTATAACGGGGGGGGGGGGGGGGGGGGGCTGAGGGGAAAGACAGGACCTCTTTCTTAAGTTGGCTTACTCAGGGAAGGAGAAAGGAGATCACTGCAGAACAAAAAAGGGAGTGGGTAAGAAGTGACTAAGAGCGAGCGCAGCACAGAAGAAAGCTTCAGGCTGGAAAGGAATTTGGTGTGTCTGGAACGACCAGAGGCTGCAGCAGAGTGAGGGGAAGAAAATAAGAGTGAACTGTATCTATTTAACCTCATGAATACTATGTACTTATTAATTACTTTTTAGCTTACTTAGGATCTCTTACCAAACATGAAACCAGGGACCATCAGGTACCCTTTCTCAAACCATAGTAAAAGCTATTTCCAAGGTTTATTGGATCAGTCTCTCTTTAATCCTCATGTTATCAGCTAAACTGAGTGAACAGCATATGGGCCTAAAATATGAGTGACCTTCAAGCTCGAAATAATGACAATTTTTTGAAATTGAAAACTCACTCTAACTCATAATTTGGGGGACAAATGTTGGTAAATGACCACTTAAATTTTTAAAAATCCAAAAACATACACTTCCCCATTAAATTTGAAAGCATTAAATTATATATCATGAGTTTTTAGTTACTCTCCAAACCTTGCTACTTTAAAAGGCACAGCTTTTGTTTTTCTTGGGTGCTAAAAATGAAACATTCTTCTAGATGCCAAGTTAATCCTTGTTGGCAAAATACATACTGTGCATAGTGTTTGTACAATTTGTAATCACAAACTGACACCCACTGACAACAAAGAATAGCTTCTACCCAAGCAAGTACTTAGGAATATTGAAGACCATTTTCTGATTCCATAAGGCATGTCATTAACTTTCATTATTACTAATGGAAGTTACGGGCGCACTTCCAAAATAAATCACAGGCATTGTGTCATATCACTGGTCCTAAAAAGGCTTTATTTTCAGGTTAGATATTTTTAGTCAGCAATGCAGGCATTTTGTTTTTTTTTTTTCGTTAGAAAAGTTCAGGTATGCAAAATACCAGCGCATACATATCTTTCCTTTTTTATCCTATTATCCCACTCAGTCAGTACATAATTTAGGGAAAAAAGGAAAACCAGTGTAAATATGTACTTAGAAACATTTTATATGAAGAAGAAACTGCATATTTGTATAATAGAATGCAGTGTTTCTAAGTGAAATGTACATTCCCATATACTCTGTTTGAAGTATGAATTAATGTGACCTTTATGGTAATCTGACAGTGTGAAGCAGAAGCCTTAAAACATTCTTAATCTTTTATTCAATAATTCCACATTAAGATATTTATAATAATAAGATAGTCCAAAATCCCTATGTGCACAACAATTCAAACATCTCGGGAAAGTCAATGAAATTCCCATGCTGCATGGGAAGCAATGCAATCTTAGTGCATCTTAAAGGCTGAATGAACACAACTGATAAGAATTTAGATAATTAGTTGGATAGGTAGGTAGATACATAGATGGCCAATATGCAGATGACAGATTATATAAAATATATTAATATAAGTTTATATATTGTAGGTAACGTAATAGATAAAATAGAACAATGTCTGAAGAGGGTGCATCAAAATTTTGACAATCTCTAAATGAAAAAATTACACATAATTTCCTTTAATATACAGGGTGAGGGAAAAGTAGGTGGACAGTTGTTAGCACATGAAACACAGAATTTATTTGCGCATTATTATTTATTATTGTATTATTTTCCATACGAACAACTGTAAACTTTTTGCCCCACCCTGTATATGTGTACATATATTTATATGGTATTACACAATAGAGAATTTGTGTAATTTGTTATTTGTTTTTAAATGTATCAAGATGTATATTTATTGTGAAATATAATTTGGTATTCCAAATTTTCTATAATGAATTTGGAATATGATTTGGCTTTATGAAAAATATAATCAGTAAAAGCAATACCTTTTAAATATTTTAAACCTCAGGGGTTCTAATATGTAAAGAATATGTCCTCATGCAGGCAAGGACCGCCACCTGCTCTACCTCCACAGCTGGACTTCACATTGTCCCTTCCGATTCCCACTGTCCATTTTCCCCTATATACTTATTTCTGTTCTTTTCATGGCTACCCTATAAATTAATTAACTTGCTTAATTTTAATTAAGTTTAATTCTAAATAATGCAGAGATAACAATTTTTTAACTCTAATCACTATCCTTTAGATCTACATACTACTTGTGTCTAGTATTTTAGTTGTTTATAACTTCATAAATTTAACATTATTATTTTATACAGTTCATGTTATTTACATTTATACACATGATGATCATTTTCTTTGACAATTCCGTTTTGCATCCCTGACCTCACTTCAAGGCTCCTTTTTTCTGCTTCCTAAACTATATTTGTTGAAAGTTCATTGGTTAGTAAATATTTCTTGATTTTTGTGGTCTGAGAGTGTTTTTATTTTGCCCACATTTAAAAAAAATAATATTGCTGAGTTAACTTCTGGTTTCAACTGTTTTTCTTATTTCAAATAAGTATATATTTTATTTCAAGAAGTTGTATTTAAATCTTTTTCAGATCTGCCAGGTTGCTTTTGATAGTCGTTCCTTTTCTTATTCCTATGCTAAATCACCAATTCCCCCCCTTCATTTCTATTAATATAGTAAACATATTTGCTTTTTTGAATATGATAGTTGTCATATAGTCTTTGAAAGTCTGATTCTAGAATTTGTTTTCTCTGCTGTCTCCAGTGATACTTGTCTTACCATACATTTGGGGTTATTTTGTGTAAGTCCATGTTAATGATAAAGTTATCCAAAGGAATTGTTTTTAAAGTATATTACTTTGGGCTCCCTGGAAAACTGTCTAATTCCAGGTCTGGGGCAGGGAAAGTGCAAGTACAGCCTAGGACACCTTGTGCTATACGAAAATGAAACCCTGGAAAAAAATGAGGGCATGTCAACAAGACACAAGAGATAGCTTAGGAAATATGGCCTTCAAATGAACAATAACTCTAATTTATTATAATTCATGGAATAAACTTTTTAATGAGTCATAGTAATATTCAAGAAAGAGAAAAAGAGAGATGGAGAGGCTCATTTGCTCTTATTAGAAATGACTGTTATGCCAATAGCTTTCAAAGAGAATTGACAACTGAAGTGGGGGGGAGAAATAGTTTACCTTTTAGGAGGAATTGTGTTTCATTCCCAATGGATGAAGGAAAACTCATCGTTACAGAACATCAGCTAATTAATGTTAAATATCTGCTAATGTATATCAATTCCCAATAAAGTAATTGATTCAGCTAGTATCATTACAGGATGCTGTAACTAATAGAAGAAAAGTTATCTGGGGGGAAAAAATATTCAGCTAGGGATAAAGTATTACCTGAAAGATAATTTGCTAATGGCAAAGGGAAAAATAAGTACATTTTCAAGGATATCTGGTAGTCACCACCTTAACCAAGTGATCAAACATAGCCTCGTTAACAGTGCAGCTTCCTTACTTCTTGAACTTCCAGATGAGATGCAATATAAGAACATAATAGAAACAATCCTTGTCAAAAAAGTTTAAACTTTACCTAATAAGCATTTAGAACTTTCAATTAACACATATATACGCTCAGAATACATTTATATACATAACTGTGTGTGTGTTTGTAAGCTATGCATCTATGACAGAACCCTAGTTAGAGAAAATAACTATGAAAGATGATGTAGCATCACCCATGGAAATCTGAACACAGATTAGACATGAAGTAATATTAAGGAATTATTAATTAAAATAGGAGTGATGAAAATAATAGTGTAGTATGTATGCCCATATTTGGGGGAGATATGTGCTGAAATAATTATGGGTAAAGAACTATGATCTCTGCAATTTGCATTCCAATGGTTCAACGAGATAGAAAATAGATAGGCAGAGACAGAGAAATAAGAGTCAGATATAAAGCAAATTGGCAAAATGTTGACAATTATCTAAGAGGTGGTTATATGGGTTTTCACTGTACTACTCTTTCATTATTTCTATGTTCGAATTTTAATAATTAAAACACTTGGAAACATTTAAAAATTTAAAATTTAAAATGCATCCCTCCAGAACAGGTTTGTACTTGCTTCTGTCATGGGCCTGGGACCAGCACAAGACACCTTGACTGGTTTTTTTGACTTGGCATTTTTCAGGCCACCCACACTGGCAGTGTAAATCCCAGCCCCAAATGAATGTAAGATTTTTCTGTTTTTACCCCCTCACCTAGAAACAAGGTATATAATGACAAACACATTTCTGTATTTGGACAAACAAGGTTGTTTTTTCGTCTTTTTCCTCATAAACTCACATACTTAGAAAATGAGAATTCTGTAGAAGAGGACCACATGCCTGGAGAAACCTAGCTAGTTATTTAAACAGCCTCTAAAAATATTTCCTTGACTTCAACAGTTTAATTACAAAAAGAAAATAAAAATGAATTGGTAAGTTAAAAAAAAAAATTGAACACTATGTTACCATAATAGGCAAGATGTTGATTTCACAAATTCAGCCTCTACCGAAGTGCTTCAAAATACCACCAATATTGCCCGGCCCGAGTGGCTCAGTGTTTGAGCGTCAGCCCATGAACCAGGAAATCAGTCCCATTCCCAGTTAAGGTACATGACCAGTCTGAGGCTCGATCCCCGGGGGTGCAGAAAGCAGCGGATCAATGACTCTCTCAACACTGATGTTTCTATCTCTCTCTCCCTCTCCCTTCCTCTTTCTCAAACCAATGAAAACATATTTTAAAAAAAAAATACCACCACTATTAAAACAAATATCAGATTTTCAAGGAAAAAAAAAGTGAATCAATCAGTATTGGGAAAATAAAACACTCTTTGGACTTTACCTATACTTTAAATAAATGGGTTTCCAGAGAAGAATAATCCGCTGGCCTCCAGGCACTTCCTTAGCTCTTCTTGGGGAGTTCCCATGGAACATAATGTGCCCCACTTTCACTTTCCATGGTTCTCTAGCCACAGTCACTTAATGGAAAGCAGTGTCTGTCTGGGATGACTGCCATAGTGATTTTTACTCCTGAAATAAAAGCTAATTGTGTCTCACCTCCTTATGTAAATAGAGCACACTTTTTCCTGAGTATTTATGACATTTTGGCAATATACATTTGGAACCACAGTTGAAAAGGAGGAATTCTATAGGAGGGTTTATGCTCAAAATTAAGTCTACTGGTCATAGTGTTCAAAAAAGCAAAAGTCTTAGAATTCAAATGAAAATATAGATGTTTACCTCTATCATTATTTTAGACAAATCTATTTTAAGCAATACCAAATTTATTTTTCTAAAAAATAATCACCTCTTCAAATATGACTTAGCTTCTTTCCTACAGCTTGCCAGTTCTTCCTCTTACTCAGATTTATAAATGAAAGTGCAATAATTACATTTACATATTTTCTATATATACAGATCCATCCCCTGTGGAAGAGAAAAGGTAAACCCACCTATTTTCAGGAATGCAATATCAAGAAAATCATTTTGAAATTTAAGTAAAAGCAACAGCCAAAAAAATAAAAAGTGTTTGCATGTGTGAATGTAAGAACTTAAAATAAAATAATTTAGAGATCATTTGTCCTGATCACTTTATTTTAGGTACAGGATGATGAGTCCAGAGAAGAAAAGGAGCTTCCAAGTCACATAAGGTAAAACCAAAATGAAACTCACTTCCCCCAAAACTAATAGAGATATCCATCTGTCAGCACATATATTAACTGGAACAAGCCCCAAAGTGAAAATGACAATTCTCTCAACAATCTCTCAGATTAATCTCACACCAAATTCACCTATATCTTTATGTGAGAACATTAACAAGTTGTTCATACTATAACAACAAGCACTGTTTCTTCTGTTGGTAACACTTAGATCAGAATAATTTGGTCAAATACAAAGTAGGGTGATTATGTATAAAGAGAATATATGACATTAAAAATATATTATTATAAGCACTAATGATGCCTAAAATATTTTACGGACCATGTCCATTTTGAGCTTCCTTACATTAAGTTTTCAAATACAGTCTAAATGGAAAGAGGGATAAGAGGAGAACATATACTTTGATAATGGACATCCATTTAGTAAAAAATCAGATTATGGTTTGTATTTTTTAACATTAGGGAGATTAGAGTGGTTATACATTTCTTGGTAATTAAAATACAAAAATAAAAATTTTCCTGTTAATGGATAGTGTTTTTCCTACTAATTAAATGAAATAACATTAATTCAGTGTTAGTGTGTCATCTCCTACATAAATCTGAAAAAAAATTTTCCTCTTCCTGTCTCAAAAGGCAAGCTCCATGAAAGCAACGATTTTTGTCTTTTTTATTTAATGCTACATCCCCAACACCTAGAGCATCACATAGTATAATTATCATGTGATCTTAATAAATATTTGTTGAGTGAACAAATGAATGATGCAAAACAACAGAGCGCCCATAGGTGTAAGTGACACGATCTTACACCTACATGTAAGTCACATTATGTCTCTTACTATGTGTAAGTCACGTGGTATTTTTTTCATAGGTTTATGTCTTACATGTTGGTGATTTTCATATAAGATGGCTGCCAAACCTCTTTGTCAAAAGATTACAAAACAAGAGTGTTTCATCCAAGTTAAAAATAATGACAATTCCCATTCCCAAGCACCACCTCCTTTCATCCTTATATTAATGCTGTGGTTGAGGTAGAACTGATGCTATTACCTCCAGTTTATAATGAAGAACTCAAGCTTGGGAGAAGGGGAGAGTTCTGCACGTTTCTAAGGTTGATCATAGGCAGAGTCCATTCTAGAACGGTCAGTGTCTTTGGTCTTTTAGACCGGTATCCCGTGGCTCATAACAAAAATAATCTAGGGGTATTTCAGCAACCATTTTGACAAGAACAGCACTGAATACTAAACAATACTACATTATTATTGTAGTAATACATTAAACATTACTTAATAATGTTTTAATTACATTAAAATAAGATTAAACATCTGGGAAAAAATGACTTTGTCAGAACATAAAACTTACTCTACACAAAGGTAGAGTAAGTAGTTCTCTGTGTGGCATGAATTGAGAAGCAGTGCCAGCCCTTCTTTCCCCATCCCAAATTCTCCCTCACCTATGAAATTGCCTGAAAAAAGGAGATGGTGTGAGTTAAAGACAAAATTTGCCTCCTCAACAATACCGTCCACGGTGCCTGACTTCAAGGTCTAGTACACTACAACTAAATATCTAGACCGATTATTTAGAGACTTAACCTTGTTCCACACAACTACATCCTTCTCAGGAATTGGTGGTATTTCATTTACCTAGTCATTGCAAGAGGCATCAGTAATTTAAAATATCCCATAATTAGTACAAAGAATCTTAGCTGTGGAAGAATTACAAGTAGATTACCTAAGTGTAAACTCTGGCTCCTGTTCTTCCTGATTGTTGCCTATCTACCAGAGAAAGTTCCACTCTAATTTACTACTGTCAATAAGTGAAAATAGATTTGATGGAATGAATTTTTGATGCCTACTTCTAGCTCAATAAACAAAAATACAAGCAAAGAGCTGATAAGCCACTGAAGTTCTTTCCCAATCTGGTCTTCCTTCACCCACCAAAGAGTTGGTCAAGGTGATTCCAATGCTTAAAGTAAACACAAAAGTGTATTCTGGGCACTCTACCTTGGCAGTTCCTTATTTAAATGCCTTAGTGATGACTTACCTGCAGCTTGGAGTGAAAACCTTTTAATGTGGTAGACTTTCTATAATCTTCTTGCTTATATACCACTTCTCAAAATTCCATTTTCATCATGCTGACCCAACAGTAATCCTATGGCTACCCCACAAGGAAGCCAGCCTCATAAACGCTCAGTGACTACTAATCCGCAGGCTGCTTTCCCCCATACCTACTCAAACTGAAAATTTGCCTTGGTGACATCACTTGTCCTTCCACCTCAAGGTTGTTTTAATTTTGTTTTTATTTTGCCTAAATTTTACTTTTTAAAAATTCTAGGAAGAAGACAACTAAAAACACAATGGCATGGTTTTCCCCAGGCAACATATCTTCCAGGGAAAACTTTGATACAATATTAAGGCCCACCAATAGCCACCAATTTCATTAGCAACAGGCTGATAAATTAAATTTCATATAAGCATAAAATAGTATAAGTTAAAATCATAACTAGTAATCTGTGGATTTCATACAATAATGTTTTACAGACATATCACCACCCCCACAAAAAGGTAAAGCTATTTTGCTAAATACAAAATCACATTTTCTAATTATATTTTCTACGAAAGAGAAAATGGCAGCATAAACTGAAAATATAAAGCTCCTTTGGATCACATAACATAATTCCAAAGAGCTATAGCTTTTCTTTGCCTATTATGCAGAAATGTAGCTGTAATTATGCTATTTTTCTAAAACAAATATTCATATTAAAGACTTTCATTTTATATTCATGTTTTACCCTCTAAGTATATTTCAATATAATTGGTCCTATCTCTATAAAACCTCCCTGTTATAATCAAATCTACTAATATTTATGGTACAAATCCTTCTCTAAATTCCTTAAGAATTACATTTTAAAATTAATGACTGAAACAAAATGATTTACATACAAAGTTATCATATCACTATATTTCATATAATTATCACAGAGCAAGTTCCCCAAAAATGTCACCAGTGAATTTTGTACCTAATGATTTAGGAGTTTAAGTGACACAAAATTCCCATAAAAGGAAAATATTTATATTTGAAAGGTTAAAGAAAAGTTACTGACCATTCAAATTATCTTATTATGCCAAAAGTAATTAAATATAAGGCAATGAAAAAATACTGGACTGGGCTGAGGTCATGCATCTTGCATTGTATCCCTCCTCAGCCACTAACCAGCTGTTAAAAATCATTTAACTTCTAAGGGATTTAAATGTTTTCATTCATAAAATGAAGAAACTGAATCATCTCATTGTTACAGTACCTAAAAAATGTGTGATTCTAAAACTATAAGTGGTATACATAATTTGGAGTAAGATAAAGGATTTAGCATACTGATATTTAGATGCATTGTTTTTGCTGAAGCAAATGATCTGTTTAGTCAAGGTTGCTGTCATCACACTATGTAAAAGCAAGGGTATTTGATGGCATTTAGTTTTCCTGAAAGAAGATTTGTGTTTCAATTGAATTATGACATGCTTCTGCCACCTGATTCCTGCAAGACAGCAGCGGGCTGCTATCTGTAAGCTACGCCAATAAAGTGGTAAATGTTTCCAATGATTAAGTTATTTGTCAATAACAGAAGAAGCATTTTGAACTCATAAATTCTGCACCTATAATTTCTCACTTGTTTAAAAATATATAATCTATTTACCACTGAAATATAACAGAAATAGTTGAGGAAAACCAGTATCACATTTTCTAGGTTAAAGAAATAAACTTTACCTCAGACTTCTCTGATGCCTGAGAAAAGTTCCAATAATAAATAATAATAATAATTATTATTCTTATTGAGGCTTTCACTGCTTCTTTGAGACAGCTTCTTGAATACCAGACATTCTCTAACCAGACATCATTTCCTCATATCAAAGACATAAATATCCATTTATCATGTCCCATACATTTATATATATGCATATATGCATAAATTTTTAAATGTCATAGCAACACAGTAAAAGAATCAGCTAGTAAACTTTCAATAGAATGTATTTAATTTTTTTTTTTAATCTGATAGGATTGTCAGGGAAATCTTTTCTGAAAATACAATGGAGGATAATATGCTAAAGTAGTAATATTCAGTCTGTAGTAGGTCTTTGGGGAAATATTCAATGTTCCTTTCAGCATTCACTGAAAAACGAAATAACAAACCACAAGCAGCAGAAGAGTTTCCCCCCTGGATGTGGACAGTTATAGATGTATTAAGGAGTATAACATATGCTATTAAATATGGATGTTGAATAATTCATATGTGCTATCAAAAAAGCCAAGCAACTGGGACTAATATCTACTCTGCTAAAATTCTCACTTCATTCTTTGTTGTCTTTTGCAATCAGTAGACTCACAGATTATCTAGTGTAAATGAAAATAAGGTTGACTGCAAAGTTATAAAAAATAAACAAACTAAACTCAGGTTATAAGCCAATGACACAGTTCTCTCCACTTGAAAAAGTCTGCAAAACACTCTAAATAGCTGCCCAGTATCTCTCATTATAATCTAAGTAATGTGCTGGCAAAATGTCCATATTCATTTCCTATCTTAAATAACTGTTTGGTCGAGGAGAGAGGGAAAGTAGACCAACAAAATTAACACAGGAAAAAAATAGAAGGAACAATCATATAAACTAGAGCAGTGATAGAGGGTTTTTAAAGGTGATTATTTAGAGGTGACCTTCTGCTTAAAGGACATACCTGAGCCCTAGCCGGCTTTGCTCAGTGGTGAGAGCATCGGCCCTCGGACTGAAGGGTCCCGGGTTCGATTCTGACCATGGGAACATACCTCGGTTTCAGGCTCCATCCTCAGGCCTGGCTGGGGGCCCATGTTGGAGGCAACCAACTGAGCTCTTCTTCTCTCTCTCTCTCTCTCTCTCTCTCTCTCTCTCTTCCACTCTCTCTGAAAAGCAATGGACAAAATATTCTCAGGTGAGGATTAAAAAAAAAAAAGACCTACCTGGATGAGCAAGAATGTAGTTCTGGGGTGGAGGGGGCCAACGGGGGGAAAAGGGGGACATTTATAATGCTTTCAACAATAAAGATTAAACCTACTTTTAAAAAAGAATGTAGTTCTGGAAAACACCTAGAATGGTTCAAAATCAAAAGGGCCAGAAGTGGTATTTCTGTACTCACTGCTAATCACACTGCAGAAGATCTGAAAGAAGTAGAAGTTGCTTAATAAACGTACTTTGATAGTAAAAATCACTGTAAATAATGACATTACCACTTGCCCAGCATAGCCTTTCTCACAATGAAAATCCTGAGAAGGACAGGTCTAGAGAGTAGAATTCCATAAAATATTAAAAATGAAAAAAAAAATTGAATGCCCATTGTAAATTCTGCAATATTTTACGATCTAGGAAAATAAAATAAATTTTAAGAATCATGAGTACTCCTTGAGAAAGATACATAACAAACAATAACATGAGACTGCTATGATGCATTGCTAAGCCTATTTTTACATCTTTATGTGTATAGCTAATATAAAAAATTACATATTAGAAGCAAATAATTGCTCATTAAAACTGCCAAGTAAAAATTATTATTGGTTTATCATTACAAAATTTGTTAAAATAACAAGTAAAAACATCCTCTTATGGAAACCGAAAAATAGCTTTAAAAAGTTGTATACAGTGAAGGAGATGATCTTGCTTTTCCATCACTTCTCATGTCCATTTCGTCCCTAAGTCCTAGTGAGTCAACAGTTCCGTTCATCACTTCTCCATTTCCACTCCATTACTTTAGTCCAGGCCTCTTATTTCTTATCTGGATTATTCTAGTAGTCTCTTAACATGTATCTCACTTCAAATCTGCTTAAACCCACTTAGCCTCACTCCCACGTACACATTTCACATTACCATTGCTTCCAGAGTGATCGTCCTAAAATACAAATCTGACGCCATTCCTTTGCTCAAAATCCTTCAAAGATTTTCCATAACTTTTATTCTGTCAATCAGGGTCCTTAGTTTTTAAATCATAAAGCCTTTCCTGATCTCATCGCTGCCTATCCCTGCAACCCAAATCCAGCTCTAGCCTCACACATATGTTTTTCTCTAGGCAAACTGAAGTACTCAATGTGCCCTAACAGTGCAGGGTGTCCCACCAAGCCCAAGCCTTTGCTCACAGGGATTTCTTTGAATGAAAATGTATTTTTGTCTTGTCCCACTCAAATTAACACATCCTTTAATTTATAAATGGTATCACCTTCTTTGGGAATCCTGAACTGCCCAGTCTGCTGTGGACCCCCGTCTTTAGCACCTCATTTCACTGAAGGCACCATATTCCAATCAGGGATGTATCACTGACAATCCCTATCTTGCCTGTTGGTAAGGCTGGGAAATCCATTGAGAAAAGGGAACATGATTCATTCTATTTTTCCAGTGCTAAGCACAGGCCTGACAATAGCAGGTGCTCAATAAGTGTGTGTTATATGAATGAATCTAAGGGAGAAAGTTTAACATACTGGGATAATAAAAATATTAGTACTTTGACTTCACTAGTGTATTCAATGATCAATACTATATGTCTGCAGTCATTCACTGATTGAATCTAAAACCAACTACTTCTACATGACAAAATATTTTAGAAACACTTTTTAGGTTAATCTTGGTCACCCGTAATTCAAAAAAATAAAATTGTATTTACCTTAAAATATTATGTATTTAATATTCAAAAATAATCTTTGGTGACCTTTCCAATTGGCACAAATAATTACAAACTTTAAATGAATAGTAAATAATTTATAAACAAATTATAACAAAGCACTGTTTTATGAACATTGTCTTTCTGTAAGTAATGCCTTGTAAAGTATAGCTAGAGACTTATTTCTGTATCTCCAAGGATATATTCCAATCTTCCACAGGTAGGATGAAAACTAATTCATCATTAATTAGTAATTATGAGTCTAACGATGGCAAAATATAAAAATTTCTCTGAGATTTGCTCAGAGTATACTGGCTAAAATATCTAAAATAGCCTTCTGCACTGATTCCAAATCAGAAATAGCCTATACACTCCCTTCCCAGAAAACAACAAGGTTTCACAATTTATGCTACTAGCTTCTAGTCCCAACTAAGGAGAGCTACTGAAAAACATAAGAACAATATATTTCCTCAGTCACATTAAAGAAAATTAATATGTTAGTAAGTTTATTTTTTAAATTACATGAACTTTAGAGTAAAATATAAATCAAGCACAGTTATTTTGACATCAAAATTATCCTTGGGTTTAAAAATAGGCTCATCTTATGATTTAAAAAATATATTTTCATAATGAGTCATGTTATGTTTGCCTATGGCATTCTTGTTTGTCAACATACTATTTATTGTCCATTTTCCCTACATTACATAATTACTTTATGCTCAGGCTTTTTCCAGCTTTCAAGTTCTCAATAATCGATTCTTTACCACTATCTGTAATTAAAGAACACTTCTGCTTGTTTGAATTGGCTAATATTTCTAAGACTAAGATAGTGACTAAGGGAAAAGCAAAGGAAGGACCATTGAACAGGACACTTTCCCAGTATTTTTAAACATCTAGTATGATCTTGAGTTAGCAATCTGCAAAGAAAATTCTTAGTAACAAAGTATAAATAAATAAATAAATAAATAAATAAATAGCATGCTATCTTTTCAGGTGGCACAAGAATTTCCATTAGGGAGGAAACTTTCTTTGTTTGGGAAAAATGCTTTACCAAGTAGAAAGCAAAACTTCAGCAGAGGCAGAAGCCAAAGCAACAACGCAACAGTGAGGCTTTGCAGGAAGTAGGAAACTGAGATTTCCTTTGTAGTATAAAAATGAGACTTGTTTTCTTCTTGGCAAAAGAGAAAATTAGATTGGATGTTAAGAGAGGAAGAAGAAAGGGGAGTCAGTGGAATGTTATGAATCTGAGGCTAAATAAAATTCCTGGGATATATTAATAGCAAGGTTAATTTAAGTTGCAAGTTAAAGTCATTTGCATGGATGTGATATAACCACCCCCCTTGCTCTCCTAAAATCATCAGCAAAGTTTACTGCTCTTAAGAATAATTGGTTGAAATGGTTGTTTTGTGGACATTGATAAAAAGGTTTGGTTTACCCTGTGAGCTGATACATTTCAGAACAGAAACTTCTCCGGCATAAGCAGAAACCCTTCCGTGGGATGACCCTGAGCGCACACTTTCCCACCCACCGTAAGCCTTCGCAAATCTGCAGAAGCTGTGGGGAGGGTCTGGACCTACATGGGACGTGGTAGGGGTGGGTGAGCCAATGTCACTTGGATTTTCCGCTGATATCTGTGTTGCTTTATGAGTTTATGAGATTTGGCAAGTTCCCTCTTTCTCCCTGTTGCAAAAGTGTGATTGTTGCCTCTCAAAATTGAAATATTTTGAAATAAAAAACTTCAGAATATACAATTAAAGATAGTGCCCTAATAAAATAACCTAAAAGATCAAGACATCTAAGTGCTGACATTAGTCATCAGTGTGTACAAATCATCAAAAACAAAACCTATTTCATTAAATAAGTAACTTACAAATCCATGGTAATAACCTATTCATTATTCTAACAGACAAGAAAAAGAGTTAAAGTTAGCAAAGATAAAATATGTTGAAATTAGAAGTAATTTAACAACTCCATCAGTAAAAGGTTTTAGAAAATTCTAAATACTAGCATTAATTTTCTTCAACTGATTTTAAAAATCACATCATTATTTTGTAGACTGCAGATCAAACTTTTTGTCTCCTAATTTGCATGCTGGTCCCTGTACAATCATACATGATAAAATAGCCATGAATGAATGGGCTGGTTTTCAACTACACCAAAGTCATAAAACCTTTTTAAAAAGAAAAAACCTTATCCCTCCTGACGAAGGGAACACTTACATGACAACCATCCATCCAACAGATACTGCTTACAGCATCTTTGAAACAGATAGCCTCATGATCATTCCTAATGAAATTAGTATAAGTGCTAAGACTGCTAAGAAGTAAAGGTTACAGAGAAAAATAAGGTCAAAGAAATGAGATTAGTGACCACAGCAATAGGAATTAGAGCTTGGGTCTGTCTAGACATTTTCTCTCTAATTTGTATTATTGTGTAAGATCAAATTTTTAAACCCAAAATAAAATGTGGACGAGGTACTATCAAGTTTCTGGTTCATGACTGCACATTCATTCTGTTTGTTACTCAATGTCCATTGTGTCTCAGTTTTTCTCCTCAAAAGTCTGCTGATTTTGTAGCTATGAACAGTATAGTCTATTTAATAACAATGGCAATATAGGGTGGGGCAAAAGTAGGCTTACAGTTGTGAGTACACTAAACACAGAGTTTTTCCTTGTATTATTATTTATTCATTACTGTCTTGTTTTCCATAAGAACAACTGTAAAGCTACTTTTCCCTTACACTGTTTATGTTTGAAAATTAAGGGTAAACTGCTACCTTTACATATAAAAGGCTAAATATTACCAAAAAGGTAAAGATGGCAGAATGAGGCAAATTGACGGTACGTTAATTAATATTAGACCCAGGCTTCAATTTTTAATGCTACCTTTAAAAGCAATTGTTATAAACACCAATAAAAGAACAAGTTCATTCCTTTGCATATAATGCAATTTTTACTTAAAA
Source organism: Miniopterus natalensis (assembly GCF_054644295.1). Classification (NCBI taxonomy): domain Eukaryota; kingdom Metazoa; phylum Chordata; class Mammalia; order Chiroptera; family Miniopteridae; genus Miniopterus; species Miniopterus natalensis. The sequence continues at coordinate 52,230,920 of NC_142085.1, read as the reverse complement.
TCATAAAATATTTCATTCATCCATATAGTCATCATTAAGTGTGATCTGTTTACAGAACATACTGAACAAAGAAAAGTAAGCATTCACGATAATATACAGAATACAAAAATACAACAACAAAATGGCATTTGAATATTTTAGGTATCCTCTCACAATTAAATTCTGGCGATAGAAGCAAATTTTTGAAGTTCCTAGTAATTTTCAAGGACTCAAAGAACCCACTCATGTGAAAATCTAGGTTTAAAGACCACACTCATGAACTCTTCCTAACTTTGAATGAATTTATGAATCATAAAATCCCATTATACACCTCCACTTAAAAATGTACGTAATCTACCTAAATCCTGTCATAAAAAATCAAAGATTCTCACTCAGCCATCTCAGCTTAATTTTCAAGTAGTGCCTGGCACAAACAGTGTATGTTTGATTTTAAAGACATTCATATTTTTAAAAGCTACCTGTAGTCCTATTTTCAGTAATGGCAAGCACAATACACTCAGATTCCACAGCTATTACAATGCAACTAACAATATAAAATGTAAATTATGGTCTAAACTGGTGAAGAGGACAATCAATTAGTGCTTAATCTGTTTGAAGTTCTTTCTAAAAGTCCCTAAAAATAAAAGACACCTTCCTCCTGTTGCTCATTTAATATTGGCATTTCCATGTGGCAGATGGTAACCTTATCCCTGTGCTTCAGCTAAAAAGATTTTTATTAAGGCTAAACAAGTGTGAACAGCGTTAATTTCTTGCAGCAGGCAGATATGAATAAACCACTAGAATGAGTGTAAGTGCCCGGCCTCACCATATGGTTAAGGCCCGCATTCTGCCAATAGAATGGACTGAAAAGTAGCCAACATGCTTGAATCCTGCCCTGAGTCCCATGTTTCATCATTAGCCATCCAATCAAAGAATAGCTGCAGAGGAAGGGTAATCATAACGGATGAGAAACATAATTCGATGAATTGTTTGGTGGCTGAGCTCTGAAGAAGGGTCAGTTGTGGGTAAATTCTGAAATTTGAAACATTTGCCTTTCAGTAGCCCTCACCATTCTTGCCACTTTTCTTCCTAATACTGACCTACTACTCACTTCTGTCAACCCTGAGCCCACTGATGACTGATACTTAATCATTGCTCTGGTCACACCACCCTAAACTGTTCTTTAAGCATGTGTTCCACACTCTCAAGATGTGTCTCATATTTAAGGACTGTATTCACCTCCTTTAAAGAATATATGTTTTACAAACCCCTAGTCTTAACTTACTTTACAAGGTTTCTTAAACATGTACAAACATAAACTAGGTAGAATCTTAGTATACTTTTAGTCCATAGAGAGTTATAAAAATTTACAAAATAACATTTAAGAACCGATAAAATAAATAAATTTGACTTAACCACAGTTTACTGCTTCACTATGATAAATTGCTTAAGATTTGAATGTGGTACAGTTTTTTCTAGTTTGGTTATACTACCTTACCTTGGTGATGATCTCAGATCACACTGCTTTGTCTTCCTGGAACCACTAAAAATTTCATTCATGGAGCATTGGTTTAACATCACTTCATTTTAATTTGGTGTTAATGTGATAACACATGCTTAGCATCTGGTCATGTCAGTTGTTAACCAAGTGAAACACAATGATTTTTTATAGATCATCAAAATAAACATTACATTTTTTTTAAATTATCATGAGAACACAAGGAGTATTTTAAGAACTGCCCCTCTAAAATTTCACCTCTCCTTTCCCCTACCATAATTACCATGTAGGTAAGATTCAGTAAACTCTTTCCAAGTGCCACACTCTTTCTATGCCTTATCCCTGGAGATCCTCCCAACAGTTCTACAAGATAGATACTATAATAATTCACATTTTATAGATGAACAATTAAGGAAACCAAGTCTTAGTGGACTCCAGACACTTTTCCCTTAATTATCACAATACTCCATCTACCAATTTGTTCTCAGCTAGTTGTCCACTTGAAAGGCTCCTACCAGTTAACTCTACTTAAACACCTGACTATCTCACCTGAGAAGAGTGTGTAATAGGTGAATCCATTAAGAACTATGTTCTAAATTAATCATATAGTGTCCCTGGGGTTAGTTGTCTATTTGCTAAATTAAAGAAAAAAAATGGCACAAGAGTTCTTCTTAATTAATATTTTTCAATACCTTACAACAACAAAAAATTGAAATGTTTCATTTTGTGACATACCTGAATCCATTTGTCTTTCCCAGAGTAGCCAGATCAAATGTGGTTTTTCCTGATTCATTTTTATATATTTTACTCTGCATATAAAAATATTAATCCTTTATATGCTCCTCTAATATTAGAGTACTCTTTTATTTTTAATCTGTACAGATTATAAAATTTCAATCTATTTGTGTAGATATTACTGATTTTAGTTCCCATATGTCTTCTTTCATTCTACTAATCCATGTAAATACTGCCTTTTTCAGGTTTGAATTCCAAGGCTGTATAAATTTTATGCCATTAAGACATTTCTTATCTACAAAATGCTACCATACATCAATAGAAGATTACCAAATACTATATGCAACTCTCTCTTTCCTTTTGTTTGTGGAAAGAGAGAACTGTAGTATGCCCTGAACTCTTCCAAGAGTGCAACATGAAACAAAACACAACAAAACAAAACAAAAACAGGAACAAATGTGCTCATTAAAAAGACATAAAAGTGATAATTTAAGCATTTCTTAAATCTGATCCAACTCTTAAACTGATTAAAGTTCAGACTCTACTATACAATTTTTTTTCTCAGCCAAAATAATTCCTTTTTACTATATTCGCTATAACATACTTCTCATACAAATTTTAAATATTTTGACGGACTCAAATACAATATTTGTGATGTAAAAAAATAATAAAATTATGTGCTTTCTTACCAAGTTTATTTTCCTACATTCACTAAACACAAGAGAATGATAGTTTAGTGAGTGAAGGAAAGCATCACATCTCTAGGGCACAATACACCTTCCCTAAATGTGTGTCAGCTTCTAACACATACTAGCCTTCAGATGTGTTATCAGTCATCAAAGAGAGTCAGGCAGAGGAGATAAGAATTTCTTTCAAGAATTCTTTTTCTAAGGCCTCAAGGGAAGTCTCCTATAATTGATCAACACAAAGAGTTACACCTTCTGGTTATCTAGGAAGCACAAATGATCCATGTAATGAAGCACTCAAGCATTTGCTTGCATAGGATGATGGGAGGAAGAAAAATCTGTGAGCTGCATGAGTAAAAAAGAAATCACTGATGTAAAGATTTATATTTAGCTTTTCTAAAAATTTACAACTGTTGATTTTGTGATAAACAATATTATGTAAGCTTTCTTTTACAGTATCTATCTATAGTATATAATCAAATAATTCCATTACCCAGTTTTCTAATATCCAATTTGCATGATGCGATTTGGGTAGAAGTACAAATAGACTGAGAAACATGCCACTCTTCCATTTTTCCCCCTGTGGAATCTTAATTTAGTTCCCTGACTTAGATATAACAGTGATACCTGTAACAACTTAGTAGGAATATAAAATAGAGGGTAAGGTTCTTAGAATATGATTATCATAGAAATAAGACACTTAAAACCATGGTGCCTTTCAAATATATTACGAGAAAAATCCACAGCAAAATGCAAAGCACAATATTCAAGTCTGAAGTTTTTATAATAAGCCAAATATTTTATTTAATTGACCAGATACACCTTCAGGACATTTATTATATTAAAAATAAATAAAACTGACACTATAACTAGATAGGTAAGAAATATGTGCTAAAAGTGTTCCCCATAGTCTGGCCACGCTCCTCAAACAAGCATACAATTTCACACTCTGTGCAGCTTGAGGAATAAAGCCCTTGCAACTTTAAATCCATAATTCTGAATGGCCAGGGCATTTCCTTTCTGATTGTAAACATTTCGTGTCAAAGACCTTTATCTCAAGCTTTTTTCTGTATTTTTGTTTACTCAATTCAGTTATTTTCAATAAACAGACCAAGAGTAACATTTGACTTAGTCCCAAACGATCAGAAGCACTTCTGGTGGTAGCAATGGCCCAGCAAAGTGCGTCGTCGCCAGCCCCTCGCCCCAAACCCACCCTACAACCACCTTCTCTGAAGCACCCCAGACAGGGTCACCGGTAGGACAGTGTCAGGGAAGGGGGGCATTCAAAGAACTAGGCAGCTAGCCATGTGGCTAATAAGTTAAAAAGAACTAGGCACTAGGTTTTATTTTATTTTTGTTTTGTCTTGTTTTGTTTCAGCTATCTAACGAGAGAACGCACTGTACAATATTACTACACATTTTTAAATGAGTTTAATTTGTGACACGGAAAGCAAGGCGAAATAAGAAAGCAACATCTGCTGCTCATTTTTTGTGCCTTCCATTTAGTGATCGATCATCACATCTATTCCTCAAAGCTATGAATGCACGTTTGACTTTATGACAGAGCAGATAAATAAAATGTGCTACAAACCTAAGGGCATCCAGCATGTTGAAAAGATGGGCAAAAGCAGACCTATAACTAGTAATAGAACCAACTGATTTAGCTCTTATTTGATTCTGGAACAAAAATACAGGCTATTTTAAAGGTGGTAAGTACACTCCATCAGAGGCAGGCACTGAAAAATTTTAGTTCAGTTCCAATTCCTATTTTGTTTGCTGAAAGAAAATATTTGTATTCTAATAAATAGTGTCATACCAACTAAAGCACAAACCACTAGCACTGCAAATTAAGTCCAACTAAATTTTTTACATGACTGCTCTCTACGTCACTCAATAACAAAGGACATTCAGGTTGTTTACAAAATCCATGTTGCGCATAGAGAAACACAGACAAAGAACTGGGTGCCGCTGGTCCTAAAATCCTTAAAATTCCTAAAATTCCTAAAAGGAGCAATGAGTGAATGAAACTTGAAAGCTGAAATAAATTATTTATTCTGATATTTATCATGATATACCTTTCTGAAGCAGTTTATCAGATTCTGAATTGAACATAAAAGCTTTTTAAAAATAACTGTCAGTGTTTTTTTTTGCCTGAAACTCAAGAAGAAGAAAAAAAAAGCAAAGTGAAAGGAAAGCATTCTCTTACTGTAGGGCTAAAAAATTATACAGAAATGAGAGAATTTTTTGAAATGTGCTGAATAAACACAAGATATGATCAAGCCCAGCTGATGTGCCTCAGTGACTGAGTCAACCCATGAACCAGGAGGTTAGGGTTTGATTCCAGGTCAGGGCACCTGCTTGGGCTGCGGGCTGGATCCCCAGCGTGGGGCGTGCAGGAGGCAGCCGATCAATGACTCTCTCATCATTGATTTTTCTATCTCTCTCTTTCCCTCTCCCTGAAATCAATAAAAACATATATTTAAAAAGATACAATCAGTTAGAGACTATCTCAATTTTAGTTTTTAAATCTCTTTCCCCCACCCTCCTCACATCTATTCTGATTTCTATTAAACTAAAAAGTTGAAAATGAATACAATTTGTTGCTTTGCAAGTCTGAATATATAACATTTCTCATTCTGAAATGAATATCATTCTTTCAAATTAGCAATCAAAGAACTTTGAAAGCGGACACTGCAACAAACTGCATAATGATTTTAAATCACTAGAAGGAATAGCTGCCAATCAGCTAATTGTAATTATGTATTGTGCCTGCTCAAAAAGAACCTGAAATGGACATTGTTTCTTATTCATACACTTAAAATAAATTTTGTTCTGCACAAACTTCATGAATTTTGAATAGTCTTTAGGCTGTACATTTTATCTGTCAAGCCATGGGAGGCTTTCCCGATTTAAAAGCACACAAACACAAACGCACGCACACAAACACACAATACCTTTATATTTCTGTAAACATGTTGTGGATGCATTTATTTTAAATGCATATATTCATTATGGGAAATCTATGTGTCTCTTTGGACTCAATACTGAATACTGAAGTCAAAATAAATAACCTTGGATGTTGTGAAAAAATACCAGAACAAAAGGTAATCTTCAGTATCACTGTTTCTAAACTATTATATCTCTACAGAGAAAACAAATTCAAACCAAAAATAAGGCACAAAGGAAAGGATGTCTTTGGAAAGGCAATCTTTTTGGTGCTGATATTTCCAAAAGGGAAGCTATCCCCAAAGAGAAGCTTTAAGATAAATCTAGATACTTTCAATCATAAACATGCCATTAAAAAATAGATCATTTATAAAAACACATTTTTTAGAAAGGTTATTGCTCTATGGCCAAGAAATCCTGTGACTAAGTAATCTGGGCCAGATAACACTAAAAATGCTTAGCAATACAAATCCAACATCCATGGACATCTGTTAACACTTTCAACAAAATAATTTTTTAAAAAATCAAACATCCAAGTATCTTGAGAGAAAAACTGTATTTCAAATGTATGACTGTAGAAAAACATTCTTTATTTAAAAAAATTTCTTTACGGACACCATGACTTATATGGAAGATATAGCTCATCTCGGATGCTTAAAATAAAGACCTCTTTTCTATTCATGTATACACATAATAAACTAAACTTGTATTATTAATAAAAAAGAATCATACTAACCAAAAAGAATTTCACTCAAATGCATACCAACTTGCAGATATGCTCTGGTCACATATTGATGCTTAAAGATTTAATGAGCTTTAAGCCATTCAGTTAATGAATTAGGAAGCTGCATATTTTTTAAAAAATATATGACACTTCTCAAATAATAATTGCAAGACAAACATTAATGTCACCCTTAATTTTAAAAATAGATTCTGCACAAAAATCAAAGCATCTCAGTTTTACATAAACTATTTATAATTTTTAAAATCATTTTCATGACTCTGGTGTTTAGCTGTAAGATATGTTTACTATTCTATCTCTAAATTGGTATATGGCAGCGATCTAAACAATTAGCTCAGATCATCAAAGGCCTGTTTTAACAGCATTTTGTAAAAGTTATAAACACCAAATCATTATGGAATATCAGACTACTGGGGACAGAGTTAAATCAGGTGACATTAGGTAAATAATGAGAAAGCACATTAAATTACTGACTCAATAGCATTTCTAAATGAATAATATTAGTACTAGGCATTATTGTGATAGATTGAGTAATCTACCAAGGTGTTCTACGTAAGGTGACTAAATATATGAAAGTCCAACGAAGGTAAAGGAATTACCCACAGTCATGGCACACAGCAATACTGCCACCCAGAAAAGGCTAGATTTGAACTCAGGTTTTCTGATGTCAAGTTCAAGACTCTTCTGACAGACATGCACATAAAAAATGCTGGATGTACATCAAGAAAAGAAAGTGAAAACATGGGACCAATGCAACCATAGCTATCACTCTGCACAGGGACACAAGAGTAATATGCAAAAGGTAACATTTATATTTAAGTTATTGTAGTCACCTTAAGAATTTCTCCTCAAACAGATCCTGGTGTTTATGGCATCATGGTTGTACTGTAGATCATACAGTCCTCTAAATGTTTTTACATGTGCAAAATAACTGATAGACAAAAGATGTCAAATATTGGCTATTATACTGGAAAACGTTAGCTAAGAATTTGTTAGGCTGTTTTCTTCTTATTTGCCTTGTACAGTCTAATATCAGTGTGTGGGAGGATAGTGAATAGGGGCTTTCCTGGTACTCAGAACTTAGTGACTAAGCTCACAGACCCAGGACAAAGGCTCACCAAGTCTAAAGATAATAACCCCCCTGAAGGTCTTGAGCCCACCCTTCCAAGAGAGACCATTCCCTTACCCACCCTTCAGGGATATAAGGAGAACCCCTGGGAAGAAATAGAGGAATTTCCAAATCAGCACAGCGAGAGGACTTCTAAGGAAAGGGAGGAGAATTCCCCTCCCCTCAAAGCTAAGGGTGACCCCGGTTTGAAAGAGAATGACACCTTAAAATCGAAGGCTCCTCCAGGAAGAAGAGACCAGCCTTGTGCTCCTCCCTTAGAGACCTGTTTGGACAACAGACTTTCTGACTGCTTCCACACATAACCAAGCAAGACAAAGACAAGCAGGAAGTGATGGGAGAGGGAAGAGAGAGGGGCCGTGTAAAGCAGCTCCCGCTGTACCATGCAAGGGTGGAGGCGTGGCCTTCGGGTCAGGAGAGAGCACCACGCCCAAGTAATTTCGCTGGCACTCTATCAGGAGGGTGATCCACCAGTGACGAGACCCCCAAATCGGTTGCTGAACTGCCTGATGCAAAGCTAAAGTGGAAGGAGTCAAGTCCGACTTCCCTTGTCAAGGGCCTGCCCAATGGGAATGGCCCCCAGAGCCCGGGAGCTCGCATGTGCCCACACCAGCTACACAGACGGCATCCGCCCAGGCAGAGCTATCCAGAGAGTCACTGGCCTCCAATAGAAAGAGCCAGCACAGCAGTGCCTAAAGTAGGGTGTGTTCCTTCTTTTGCCTTTTGCTCTGGTGTCCTATAGGAGCCAGGTCCTGAAGAGAAGGAAAGCGGAGGTGTCCAGAAGCAAATTTTGCCCCTGGTGCCTGTGCCATTCCAAGAAATCATGCTTCCCTCGCTCAGGTGTGCAGTGGGAAGATGGCACAGGATGACACGAAAGGGAAGCATTAAACTGAACTGACTTTTAAGAATTAAAGTGACTGGAAAGTTATAGACTCTAATCAAGGTATTATTGAAGGTCGGAATGCCAACGCTCAGTACATGGTAAAACGCTGACTGGAGAGAAACAAAACCGATTAAGGCTTTATATCCCACCATCCACTAAATTCAGAGTTAAAAGAACCTAGCACTTACAAATGTGTAAACCCACTGGTGTTTACTTAACAATGATATCAGCTCTTTGTGGGTACTAAGGGAAATTCTATTTGGACAGTCTATTAACCTAAATAGGCCCCGCCAATTAACATTCTCTAGAAGACAGAGGAAAAGAAATGATTTTGTCTATTTCAAATAATTGTGTTTGACTGGCTTGGGTCTTGCATTAAGAAGTGTGGGGAGGACAGTTGTCTTGTCTTGCATGGCAGTAACAGTTTTCCCTTTTTTCATTTGCACACTGTTTCAATCTAATAAAAATGATAAGTACCATCCCATGTGTTAAAATAGCGCTGGTCATTTATCAAGAAATCTGAAATCATAAGTTTTAATAGCACTGAATAAAACCCCTTGTTTTCTCTAGTATGGGGTTGCAAACTTAGAATGTCCTAGGTGGTGAATAATTTGAGAACACATAGTGAACTTCTCACTTACAGTGAGACCTTCCCTTCAACAATACTGAGAGATGACCATTCACATTCTAAATATTCCCAGCGATTGCTGTCCTGATGGTTTCACTGGAACTGGAGTAGTCCTCTAGGCTACTCACTTCTCGCCCCACAGGTCTGCACTCAGTGATGTCCAACAAAACAAACGTTAGTGATCTGTGCTGGGGGCAGGTGGAGAGAAGCAGCAGGTGAGAAAAGACGAGGTAATTACAATGTGGCACCTTATACACTATGGACATGTTTCCTCCCTCTTAGTCAGACTCGGAAGATGATATTGCCTAATTCTGTGGTTTACCAGATGACTATGGTTCAAGAAAATCTAAGATTCCACCCACGAAAGGTCTCTACCTTCTCCATTTCCTTTGAATTTATAGTAGGATCCAGTAAGGGCAGCTGACAGAGGAATCTGTCTTAGGACCTGTTTCAGAAGGGAATGGACTCTCAGCTGTTTCAAAAGCAAACTGAAAGCCACAGGAGGCAGCCATCCACCTCTTACAAGTTTTTTGTCTAGAACAACATTTTCAACTTTTTTTTTTATTACTGAACTAAAATCTGCCTGTAATTTCCACTGTAGTCCACATGGATAACAACTGAAGCTTTTGGTCCATGTCAAAGTGAAAGCATACTATAAAAATACATGGATAAAAAGACTATAAAAAGTTACCCTGAATTGGAACTTAGAGATTTCTGTTTGATCTGGTTCTGCAGTATAGATAGAAACTCTAAAACTGAATGGCTTCATGTGAGGTTAAACTTCAGTAAAGAAATAGAAAGTGCAACTGAACTAAGGAAGAAAGCTAGAAAAAAATGAGAAAGCATTATGGAAGCAGCACATACTGGGTGGCTATAAATGAAATAAAAACCTAGGTTGCTTTTCACTACAGGAGGTTCCATATGTGTAAGCTAAAGTTCAGCGTGAGGTTTATATGTTGACATTTTACTATGTTGCTGAACGTAGATGACACAAGAAGGTGGGGATAGAGTAGGTAGGCATCTTTAAATGCTGTTTCTCAGGGTAAAATGTTTCCCTACTGGTCTCCAACCAGAAACTATTCCCCCTCTTTCTTTCCACTACACCAGGTAAGGACAATATCAGGTCAAGGGAATTAGAGCCCTAGTTTTGTCAACTATTGAGAAGAAAGACGAAAGGCTCTATCTTGCCCTACTCCATTTGAATTACTGTGAATTTTCACCAGGCTATATAGAGGCACTAAAAACCTTGTCTCTGATCCAAATGTTGAAAGCTTTTTATCTTTTATAAAATCTCTGGTTATGTTAATGAAACACAATCCATAATTGGCTTATCTATGTTACTTTAGCATCTGGCAGTTTTACAGACGTGACTAAAAATATATGTCTAAAGCCCACTACGGCATAATTAAATGAAAGTTTGGCTTTATTCAAAAATGCAAATGAATTCTTGGCTTTTTCTCCTACACTTTTCAATTATTTATATGTACTCCCATTCATAGTGTTTTCTCTGGTCCAGAAACAATTCAATTTCAACAAATTTCCAAATTGTTTAAAACTGTATAATAAAAATGGCTTTAAATTATACGGTAAGCATATTTCTGTTTCTGGAAAAGGGTATGAAATGTGTCTTGTGATGAGCAACTTGCCAAATCAGAAATGAGTGAATAAGCATTTCATTTGCTTATGTCATCTCACAGTTACTATGTATGCATATTAGCAGGTGCTTAGATCAAATCTCAGAACAAAGATTATTTTTATAAATTTTTATCTGAAAGCAATAATTGAACACCTTTACATTTTATCCATCCTTCAAAATCTAGTAAGTCAAGAAGTAACTGTTTCTAATTCCTAGGTCAACAGCAGTCAACAGCAACCATTTCGACATTTCCATCTTCAACATCTGCAAGGGTTTCCTATTAAACCTCCCAAAAGCACAGTCATTCTTGCAAAGTACTCCAAAGCTTTTGTAGTTGCCTGAAATAGATGATGTCTCCTTTGTTCTCCATAAAGGTTGATACCTCGACTTATTTATGTCTTGGAAAACGGATGAATGAAAGATGAAATATGTGTTATGGTAAGTTGAAGTAGTGAGACAGCTTTTATTTTTATAATATTAATATTTCACAGTAACTAAAAAACATGTTTTCACTAACTCAAAATGATTTTCTTTACATAGCAATTGACTACTAATTGTGAATTAAATGAACTCTACAAGCTGTAGCACATAAAGAACTTCCTATTGAGTTTAGGTCATTTTTAGGACTGTTCAACTCATGGAAATGCTGCTAACAATAGAGCAATGTGTTAATATTAATCAAGTTATAAAAATTGGCACACATTGCATATTGTTTTTCTTAATATATAAAATTAAATAAAATAGAAGCATATTAATGAATATTGCATCAAATCTCATACACTCATAAACTACAACTGTGCTTCTCTGAGGTACATGGAATTAATTTAATAAGGCAGTTTTATTTCAATGACTCAGTGAAGAGTGAAGAGTTTAAAGGTGATGAAACCCTGATCCAGAAAGACATCATTTGACAAATTAAGAACACTGGCAATGACAGAAAAAAATATTCTGGAAACAACTGAATAAGCGTGAACCATAACAGCTTAGAGCATCAATGACAACAACATTGACTTGAGGCCAAGACTGAAACAAACCTGTCTTTGATTTATGGTTCTTGTTTTAGAGCTCATTTGGGAAGATGACCTTACCGCATGCTTTCAGACATTGCCTCCCTCTCATCAAAACAGCACTCTACCTCTGTAAGACCTGAATTAATCTAATCTTATTCTCTAAATTGAGGATAATTTTCTTTCTGAGAAATACTGCTAAATACTTGACCTGACTGGAATCTTAAAAATCTGAATTCATTTGATTTAAGTAGCACAAGTGTCCTGCTTGATATTCCCCAGCTAGACAGGAGCAATGTATTTGCTACCACAAAGGTTTCAGGACAGTTTTCTTAGAACGGTCCCTGGACCTCCTTCCTCAGAGTCATACAGGCAGCTCATTATAACTGGAGAGCCTGGATTCCACTGAAGACATACTGGGTCAGACTCTATAAATCTGGGGTCAGAAAATATGCTTTTATATTAAGTTCTCCAAGAAAAGTCAAGGTCTATTGCTCTTAGATGTCATCTCTGTAGCTATATTGCATTTTTGGACTATTAAGTGTTATAGATAATGAAATGGTAGAGGAAGAATTTAGGAGTTCTGTTATTGAGACTAACTCACAAAGAACTGCAGATCTGATACCCGCACATACTCTGTCTCTGCCAGGTATAAGCTCTTTGAAAGGCCTATACTGGTCTACCTTAGAAAATACACTACAGTCTTTTTATAAGAAGGTGTGGTAAAAATTATAATAAAGTTCAGTGCAATTACTTTTAACCACAGTCAATGTTTATACCTGTTCCACTGAGACTGGCTCCTGCCTAATCACATTTTCGTCATCTCACTTCATGTATCTATCTACGTGTTGTACATCACTTACTGAACACTATCATTGCTAAGGACACTGACTCCCTCTTTAGGACTCTTTAGGATGACTTGATCTCTTGTAGGATATCCCATCTCCCTGATAGTCCATTTTCTGCTTGCTGTTTTTGTTGCCAGCTTCCAAACCTGTGCTGATGTTCTGTTCCATGTGTGCTCTTTTGCCAACCCTACCCACAAATACCTCACTAAAGTGGGTTCCCAGTAATTTTTTAAAAAGTAAACAGAAAGGGGGTAATATAATCAAGTAATTTTGGGAAATGCCATACACTTTCTATTTTACCTTCTCTTGGGGATTTACTATACACATTAGTACATTGAAGAAGCTGAGAATTCTTGCAGTAAGGGAAAGTCTATAATATATTCTAACTCAGCATTCCAAGTGAACCCTTTTTAAGATTAAGACAACCATATTCAATGATGTCAGTGCTCCTCAGGATCAACCTTAGAAAATGTTGCTCCCTATACATGTTGGGGACCCTTCACCTTGTGCCCATGACCTGATTCTATCTGTGTGGTGGTTAGAATCCTGGAGTTATCCTTGGATAGAGGCAAAGTCCTGGATGTACCTGCAAGGAAGGAACCTTTCTATCTCATGTGCATGTAAAGTGGTTCCTGAGAAAGAGTTATGGCCTTTAAAACCATTCTCTCAAAACCGATTTTCAGGACTACTCCAAAAGACCAGGTAGTAAATTCCCAGTTGAAACTGAGTTTTCTAGTTTGATGTAATGACAAGCAATGTAGAACATAAAATACAATTTACATTTTTCCTATTTCAGTTCCATTCCAACCATTATGTTTGGCATCAAAACACTCTGTAACTCTCTTGATTAGGAAAACAAAACTACCTTTTTGTCACAAATTTGTTTAAAGAAATAGTAGTAGCCATGGCAATGATAACAAGGCACTTATTAATACTGTGATGAACAAATGCTACTCACAGTAACTTAGGAATAGACTATAGTTTCTTTCCTTAACATTTTGTGTGGACTCTTACAGACTACAGACACTTTGTCTCTAAAATACTACCTGTAAAATGCCATCATTTAAGCTATTAGATTATTTTAATAGAATATCCTTTGAAATAATGATTTGTCATATTGCTGTACTTCATTCAAATTTCCAACAAAATATTTTGATAGATAATATTTAAAAAGAAATGTATCTGACATACTTAAATTAATCTATGACATTTTAATTGATCAACATAAAGGAAGGTACATGCTTTCTTTAGCACAATAATCTTCAACATTATAAACTGTTGCTTATATAAGAAGCCATTTCTTATTGTAATTCAGATGTTCCAAGTTGTTAGAAGTCTTCCCTATAAAACTCACTCAGCAGTCATCTGAGCCCATCCTCACCTTTGACTAACCATTCCTGCTACAGTGTTGGGAATCCTCCGGGATATATTCATGGATGGTAAATCAGGGCTGAATGTTAACTGTCCCCTTGGCCAGAAGCCCCATTCAAGCCCCTGCCCTGCTCTTCTGCATAGCACCTTATTGCTCCATTTTGTCTTCACTGGGACTATACCAACTAACTTCCTCTTTACAAATCCCTTACAAACACTGGCACAGGCCAGCCTTTTACTCCCCAGAGCACAGATAAAAGCAAAGCAGAGAGTGTAACAAGACATTTCTGTAGGCTTTGGGAATTTCATATCATAAGCAGAGATTAAAACAGGACTCAAAAATGAACGTCCCCAGGATCCACAGGCCAAGCCTCTGGAGGTGCTAATGTACAGACTGGCTATTCCCCATGCCCACCCTGTCTTCATCCAGTCACGGTCCTTCATCATGTCTTTCTTCTCCTGAGTCCTGGCTTCCTAGTCATCCAGAGTCCCATAAAAGACAACCTCTTTATTTCCTAACAGGAAATATAATTTCTAATATGTGCATGTACCTAACATGCAGAGGAATTTTTTTTCCTCAAAGACCTGAAGATCTCTATTGTAAAATATTATTTTGACTTCACTTTTGCTGAAATAAAAAGCCTAGTGAAATTTTTCCACAAATCAAAGGGACATTCTGCCCTCTTAGGTAAATTCAATCTTCTCCTGAGAAATATAAAATATCGCTGTCAACTTTAATACAACAATTTCTCAAAATCCCCACCCCTAATCAGCCATCAATTAAAAATGAACTGGGGTTCAGTTTAATATGGAGCACATTGCTGTATTAGAAAAAAATTTATGAAGTGAAGGACATTGCTGGTACTTAGTAGCAATGTACAAAGCTCTTATGTAGTACTAGGCAATAATAATTTTAAGTAAAAATATATTAACATTTAAAATCCTGCAATGGATACTATTAGTATGCATCTATATTTTACATGATCAACATTAGGCACAGAAATGTTCCATGACTTTGTGAAGACCATACAGCGAATAAGTCAGAACTAAGATTCAAAACCAGACAGCCTTGTGAAGCAAATCTTCAGCTTCACATGTCTCAAAACAACTAAGGATGTCAGGGGATATAACAATCTAATAACATGGTTCTGTAGAAAAACTACTGGAAGTCCAAAGACTTGAATTTTAGAATTTTCAAAACTTCATTTTTACTCAGTTTTTTTATTTAATGGAATTTAGCTCAAACTGATATTCTCCTGGTAATCCCTAATTGTTAAATTGTTTTTAGCAACTGAGAAATAGTAAGATCATTTTCTCCAGCATTATGGTAGACAGAAAAATGGTTTCCCACATATGTCCACATCTTAATCCCTGAAACCTATGAATATGTTATGTTACTTGACAAAAGGCATTTTGCAGATTTGATTAAGACTATGGACCAGGGGATGTGGAGATTTCCATGGACTATCCTGATGCACCCTATCGAATCACATGAATCCTTGAAAGCGGAGAACTGCTCAGGGCTGTGTCAGAAAAACGGGATGTGAGGACTCATTTGGCCATTATTGGCTTTGAAGATGAAAGAAGGGGCCATGAGACAAGGAATGTGGTAGCATCTAGAACCTGAGAACAGCCATCAGCTGACAGCCAGCAAGTAAGCAGGATATCAGTCCTACAACCACAAGGAATAGATTGATGCCAACAACTGAATATGTAGGAAAAGGACTGTCCCTAAAGCCCTGAAAAGAAATTCCATCCTGCTGACCCTTTAGTTTTGGTCTAGTGAGACCCAAAGCAGACTTCTGACCTAAAAAAAACTGTAAGATAATACATTTGTGTTGTTTTAAACTACAAAGTTTGTGGTAACGTGTTAGTAATAGAAACTAATACAAACACCCAGAGCCAACATGTGTAAGTGTCCACATGGCTTCATCTTCACCATTTAGGAACTAGGAAATGAGCTAAGTATTCTGCCTTAAGTAAATAATATTAAAAGAGCTCTCTCTTCATCCCCACATTCTCTCATCCTGTTGTATGTCTAAGATAATGTTACACACACTGGGCACACATACAGTGGTACTAAAAGTACTGGTACTAAATATAGTTACATGTCACCTCCATCTCTCATCCTAAAATGACTACCTACATAAACTTCAATACAAGGAGTCAATTTGTTATAAAACCAAAATAAAAAAGACAGATGACTTTTCATCAAAGTAAAAAAATTGACTTGTCGGGAATGTCCTTCTGTTCTCCCTCAGGCTTCTAAGGACACAGAATTTGATGTTTAATTCCTCCAGGTGTCCTTCCAGAGAAAATGAAGGAACTGCATAGTGATAATTGAAAATTCTCTATATGGAGATAACTCCCTGCTGTTCAAAGATTGAATGCTAATTTCTCCAGGATGGGGTTGTAAATATCCTATCTATATGAAACGGGTCAACATGTTAAAATGCACTGTATCATTCTTACTATATTAAAAAAATAATCCAAACTGCAAAAAACTATTCTAATTCATTTGCAACATTTCCTGTCAGTGTTAAAAATGCGTATTTTTTACAAATTAGTTTTTAAACTGGTGTTACATTACTAATGTAATAAGTTTATTTTAGGATCTATTCTTCTAGTCAAGAAAAAACAAACTTCCAATTCAGGAGTAACACCTATTCCCCATATTAATTCCATTAGAATGTTCTATATTGGCTCTTAGGTCCATAAGATGGTTACTCTAGTGCTTTTTCTCTTTGGGGCATTTGTCCATGTATAAACAGACCTTAAATGGCCACAGGGAAAGCACAGTGACACAATGCTTGAGGGATAGAAAACTGGAGAGAAGCCAGGAAAGACTTCACAGAGGAGATGATACTTCTATGGTGGCTTCACAATTGTCATGGCACTATAGAGAAGTAAAGGCAGAATTTGGAGGACACAGGTTAGGACAAGAGCAAGTGGTATGTAATTTCTACAATCCAAAGCAGAATACTCCCTACAGTACAAGAATATAAGAGGTACACATCAAGGATTCCCTACAGTGAGCCTATATATTTTGGGACTTGCTCATTGACCTCCATGAATGGCCCAACATAGTTGAAAAGCTATTAATCTGAAATATCTTATAAAGTTTCTTTTTTGCATAGTAAAAATTCAATTTTCAGAAAAATCATCACTACAGTGTCCAAATAAGTTGTGCCTTATAAAAGAGCATTTAGCCCCTCTATGTCTTTGAATAAAACTTTACTGTGAATATACTAACAGAGTGGGAAAGTTATTTCAGTAAAAGTATATCACAATGGATTTTCTTAAGATGCATAACAAATGTATTTGTGTCTTCTAAATGGGAAACTAAATGGTTTCTTCCACATCAACAGAAATTTTAATGTATGGCTATTATTCTTTTTTCCTCTTTGGACTAAGTCTCATATGCTTTAAAATTACAACATTCAAAGGTTCAATTCAATTTAGGTAATCATCAGAAATGTCATCTGCCTTTCAAAAGACCCTTGGAGTCTGCCAAATTGGGCTAGAAATCATGCTTGGATACTTTTCATTACACGTGAGCTGACAGTTCCTGCTTCTGATCAAGAAAAATATGTTCCTGCAAAGGTGTGCTGGATGCTTTCGCCCCTGTCCAGGAGCAGCACAGGAGCAGAATGCAGGTGACCAGGAAGGTTTTACTTTTCCTGCTACTAGGACTCCAACTTTGAAAAAGTAAGAATTTCAACACTTGGTGCTTTTATACTTTCTGGAAATATTAAAGTAAAAATTTGGAGTCATAATCACAATGAAAAAAATGATTCAATTTGATTTTTTAAATAAACATTGACTGTATTATCTTAGATTAAAAATTAATTTCAAATCAAGCAATTTTTGATCTCCTGGAATGAGAAGTTCTAACAAACTAAGTGGAGACAGACTCATGATACTGAAATAAATTTAACATGATAATATTCTATACCGACAAATGAGCCTCTTCAGGAGGAGCCCCCACAGAAACTGACAAAGGTCCTGCCTCCTTTTTGCTAAAGGCTACCCCCACAGAGCTGTGCCCAGCTTCAGAGCAGAGGTAGGCCAGGTTTAATCAAGTGAACACCTCTGTGGCAGGCTCAGGATACAGCAAAGGTCAAGACCCTGTCTGATTGACCTTTATACCTGGAACTGAGGCCAAGTCAGCATTCAGTGAGTGTCAGTTACATCCCAAACTCTCAAGCATATAAGACTGAAGGGACACCCTGCCACCAGCAGGGCAGTCTAAGCTCTGGACCAGCAACCCCCAGCGCCAGCACCCTCATCCATCCCCTCACCCACCAGGTCACAGACAGCTGATCACTGTTGTGCCAAAATCGGAAAAATATTGGAAACACTCAAGTAAATGAAGATCACCACCAAGGCAATAGCTAACAAGCCTGTTCAAAACTAAATTGGTTCAAAGCTTTTCGCAAACATATTGTGATGGGATTAGTCAGCTACATAAAATTCTTGAAATAACAATATGGACTATATATTATTCTAATGTTAATATTTTTCCAAATATTTTATTTTAAAAAATTAGCTCACCTTACAGAGGGGATAAAATTGTAGATTACTACTTAATTTTAAAAAAGTGGAAAGTAGTTCTGATGACCACGCATTCCTAAGGTAGAGCTAAAAATGAATTTCAATGAAATATAGCTATTGTCATACGAAGAATTATACGAACATTCATGATCAAGGTTTGAAAATCATGAGAATCCATCAAATTCACACTAACGTGATTAAATTTTTCCTCTTCACAGAGCACGAAAGCTGAAGCCCCTGTAATCCTCTCAAGCTCTGCCCCAGTAGGTTCATGCCTCACTGAAGCAAAAAACTACCTGTGGTCTCCCCACAGAGAAACATATTGGAACTTCTCTGTAACACAACGACATAAAGAGCAATATTAAGCAAAAGCTAATAGTTGCATTGGACCCACCTAGAAACTCTAGAACAGCTCAGTACAGGGCGTGAACACTAAGCGGTCTCATGACCAGGTCTACTGCTATAGCTGGTCAGTGCCTGATGCTGAAATCCGGACACTGAAACAGGAGGCCCGGAACAGCACGTGTGGCCTGTCTGAGACAGCTGGCCCGGCTCTCCAGCTCTTCGCTGGCTGGGAAGGTCTAGCATGCTTGGCCATACTCACGTCAGGGCTGGAGGCTGGACAGTGGCATTCTCACTGGCATCTCATGAATTTATATTGAATTTTGTAGAATGCTGTGAAAATGCTCCAGCCTATAAATCATAGATCATTCTACTGTCATTAGAACCTATGATTATAAACAGAGTGCTCCTGGTATTCTGGAATTTTACAGTTGTGAGTAGTCTCTTTGTCTTGAAGGAAAGTTTAAAAATCAACAATTTTATACAAAATCAGATGCTTTAAATCTGCAGTGGAAATGCTACCAATCTAAGGAGACTAAGGAGAAAGGGCAGTGGGAGACGGAAGCATGGGAAGGAGCCTGCCTGCTTCGGCCTGCGGTAGAAATAACTCAGAGGTGCCCCTTACACGAAGTGTGAGTTCACTTCTCCTCCTTGGCTTCCTTTATGGATGTAATGCTTATTTGGTGTTTAGCATTTCTTGATATAATAGTCCCCCGTTTAGCCGCTGTTTCTCTTTCTTTGTATTGGCTTACCTGCAGTCAACTGTGGTCTGAAAATATCAAGTGGAAAATTCCAAAAATAAGCAACTCATAAGTTTTAAATTCCACATGAATCTGAGTAGTGTGATGAAACTTTGCACTGTCTGGCTTCGTCCCACCCAGGACATGAATTGTCTCCTTGTCCAGCATCTCCGTGCTATAGAGCTCCCTGCCCGTTGGTCACTGAGCAACCAACTCAGTTATCAGAGAGAGAGAACAGATTCACGTAACTTTTATTCTAGAATATTGTTATAATTGTTATACTTTATTATTAGTTATTGTTTTTTATCTCTTTCTGTGCCTAATTTATAAATTAAACTTTATCATAGGTATGTATACATAGGAAAAAACATAGTGTAAACAGGGCTGGGTAGTATCCACGGTTCCAGGCATCAAATGGGGGTCTTGGAACCTATCCCATGAGGATTACGAGGGTTCACTATATTCCCTTATTTCTGTCTTATACTTTGTTCAAACAGTTGTGAATCCTCAAAGCCTATCACTGGGAAGGAGCTGGTACAATTTGCGGTCAGGGCATATACCTAGGTTGCGGGTTTGATCCCCAGTAGGGCCATGTACGGGAGGCAACTAATAGATGTTTCCCTCATACTATGTTTCTCTCTCTCTCTCCTCTCTCTCTTTCTCTGCCCCCCTTCCCCTCTCTCTAAATTCTGTAAAACAAATCACATATGCTCCAGTGAGGATTTAAAAAAAAATTAAAGTTAGACAGAAAGTACATGGAATGGAAGAATTTATATATTTAACAACATAACATTCTGGGGGTCATTTCCAATAGATATCTCAGGAAAAAATATTACATCTGTATTGCTCTAGTGACTGGAAAATCACAAACAAATTAGACATTTTGAATGCATCACAACTAATCAGCTATGGAAACCTTTCCTTATTAAACTAGGTTAACATTATCAATTTAAAGCATATTTCTTACAGTTCAAATACATTTTTTGGCTATGTAACAGGTTTGCAAATCTTAAATGGTTTCTCATTTCTCTAAACCATAATAAGAGCATAACATGAATATTTAAGCAGCTTAGCTTTGATTTAAATATATTTACTCAGGATATGCTGGCAGCAACCCAAAATGTAGTGTACTACCCTCAAAGCTGGCAATTCCAAACTCATTTAAGAGAGCAGATAATATGGGCTGGCAGCATTAAAGCAAATAAAGTCAATTAATTTTTTTTCTTAATTTGTTTCTTCTAGCTCAAAATTGCCAGGGATGTACAAATCCGAAGATGAATAAAGAAAGAAATTACTGGGAAGGGAACAAAAACAAAAAAAAAGGATGGACATTTTTAAAGCTGTTCTTATTATGATCTTAATAGCAGGCTGCAGTTGAATAATAACATTATCTATTGGAGATCACTGAAATGTAGAGAGGGAAATCCATTTTGAAAACTTTAATATGTAGAAAGCCAGTGCATCATTTTCAAAGCAATACTCTTAAGAGAAAGGGTGTTTTTTTTAGTACTATTACATTACAATTTTATAGTAACTGAAAGATGCAAACATAGTGCAAAAATAAAACTGTCACTAGCTTTTCCATTAATCATAGGGTTTGAATTTTGATGACTTGTTGAAGCTAAGACTTAAGTGGTGAGATATTTCTACAGACCATATTCAAGCTGTATTTTCAATGTTTCATCACCCCTCTTCAATTCATTTTTATTTACTCTGGAACTGGAACACTCTGTATGTGTGTGTGTGTGTGTGTGTTTAATTTATCTTTATAGTTGAAAGTATTACAGATATCCCCTTTTTGTGTGTGTTCCTTAAAGATTTTTTATTGATTTTTTTTTTTTTTTTTTACAAAGTGAGTGGAAGGGAGAGGAAGCAAGAGAGAAACATTGATATCAAAGCAATACATCATAGCTGCCTCTTGCACCCCCCACACTGGGGATAGAGCCTGCAATCTGGGCATGTGCCCTGATTGGGAATAGAACGGGCAAACTTTCAGTGCACAGGACAACACCCAACCACCTGAGTCACACTGGCCAGGGCAACACTGTTTTTTTAAAGATGGGGAAGTAATAAAGAAGCACACTGAAATGGAATCCTAACCTGCTTTCCAATAAAAATACAATTTGCATTATTTAGTTTTTCCTTGAAGGCACTTCAATTTTTGATGCCTAGAACTGACTCTAAGTGCTGAGCAAACATATCTTTCATACCATCATAACCACCTCTTCAGAAAAAGCAATCATACAGTGAAGTCGTTTTGGAGGAACTTGAAAGCAGTATCTTGTGTGTTTTATTTGGTTATTTGAGAGACATAGTTCTCAACCCTGGTACACATTGTAGAACTTAAAAAAGCAAACAAACAACAACAAAAATAATACATTCTTGCACTGCAATCCCAAACCAACTGAATAACAATGTCTTTGGGTGAGATCTCAGGCACAGTAATTTTTAAGAGTTCCCCAAGTGATTCTAACATTTGGCTGGGCACAAGAACTACCACTTTCAGAGTGAGTTATTCTGAAAATGTCAGTGAGGTTTTTACTACTACTAAATGAAGGACACTAATCTTTAATCAAACCAGACATCATACCATGCTGATTATCAATAGTATAACCATGTTTCTTGAAGAAAGTGTTTTAACATATGGAGATCCATATGTTTCAATTGCATTTCCATATGCTCTGTGGCTATGTTTTTCAAAATATGATTTTGGCTTTTGTGTCACTATCCTAAGAAATGCATCCTCTATATTTTAGAAATGGATTAATAGAGGGGTATTTAAATTATTTATATATAATGACTTTAAATTAATAAAAATATCATTTCAAATTATAATTCATTAAAAACTATTCGGACATAAGTATTAGATAATAGTTTGACTATTAGTGAGTACTTCTATACTTTAATAAATAATATTGGATATCAAGAGTGTCTCCATAGGAAGGTTGAAATAACATAAAACAAAATAAGTAGTACAAAATAAAGTTACTAATATTTACTAAAAGAGTAATAAAAAGATGACGTTTGGAAGGCTCATCCTCTGGCCAGCCATTAATTACATCATTTCACCTTTCTTTTAGAAAAATCTGAGAGATAGGTAGCACCCACCATCAGAATTGAATAATGTGGTCTCAGAAAATTTAATAATTTGTCCAGGTGCACGCAATAATTCAGTTTAAAAAATGGAGTGAAAATCCAGATTTTATTCTGTACTTTCTCCCTACCACAACGTGCTGCCTCCAAGAAGGGGGCTTTTGTATGGCCAACTTCCATAAGACAACAGAAACAAATAATCTTAAAAGAATTACCTTAGTGAACCCAGCTCCATTCAACTAATTCATTGATTGCCTACTATTATCAAGAGCCCACTATGAAAAACATAGGATTAAAACCTATTTGATCTGTGCCTTCAAAGATATTATTACACATTTAATAATTAATTAATATATTAAGAGCTATGAAACGTCTAAACCAAGAAATACCATAGTAGTGCAGAGAGAAGAAATTAATTGCAGCATCAGGAATCAGGAAGGCTGTGGGGATAACAACTGAGCTCAGCCATGATTAAGTAGAATTTCCACAGGACAAGGCATATGAGAAAACTGTGCAATGATTAATCTATAAAGAGGAAAGAATGGTTTAGAGACTGGTAAGAAGCAGTGCGATCGGGCTAAAGCACAGTACGTATGAAAAGATGGAGCAGGAAAGGAGACTCAGACATCATCATGGGATCAAAACCAAAGGCCTGAAAGCCACTTGAAATATTATCAAGTAATATCCTCTCTTTTTATACTGAGAAAATTAAGGCTCAGTGGTGTTTAATGTTTCACAAAACATCACACTATAGTAATAACTGGTTAAGCTATACACAAAAAATTAATCTCTTACTCCCCTTCCCTCTGTTCCTTCCCCCATTTTTTCCTGCCTCCCACCTTCCCTTCCTTCTCCTCTCTCGTTCTTTCTTTTCTTCATTATTTTGTAAATTATGGAAGTATTTATAAAACACCCTATATAAAGTACCATAAATTGCACATTAAAAAGGTTAAAATGAATTAAGTAGGCTATGATGAAAAGTACCGAGTAGTTATTGCCACACTCTTAGGGGTCACTTACTAGGAAAATTGTGTATTCTCTTTTGTATCCCATACTTGAAGCCAGTTGGATTCTGGACAAGAAGCTCTGAAGCTGATCCTGAAATTGCCCCCAGACCAGAATCACATCCTTGATGTGGTTTTAGAGATCCCCAAATCTTTGGTATATTCATGGGCTTCAATCTAAAGCTCCACAGAATCAAGGAGGGCAATGTTACAAATGATACACTACGACATTTTAATGAGGTTCATTCTCAAACTTATTGCAAACTCATTTAAACGAAGACTCCATAATGCCTCTTGTCTTTTTTTTTACATTATGCTCTAAATCTATTGTTACTAGAGCTACAAAATTTCATGCCACCTGCATGTGACTTGTGATTTCCCAGATTTCTTTTGTTTTCTGCATTAGAAGGCCATGAACTATATACTCTTCAAGTGGTAACATACCTCACCTGCTATGCAGGCGGCTTTCAATTGATTCAGTAATATTTTAGAGTCTCCTAGTCAATGTACTGAAGAGAAAATTTGCCAGCACTATTTACAAAGAGTAAAGAGTAAAAAAATCTACACTTTAGGAAGTCATGATGTTCTTTAATTTCCCTCACATTTTGTCAAATTGGGAAATTGCTGCCATTTTCAGCTTTTTGCTGAAGTTTATCTTTGTGTTGTTCTCAGCATTTCAAGAAAATCATGTTCAAAGTCTTCCTTTCAGATAGTTCTCCTTTTTTATATATTTTGAAATATTTATTAAAGAAATCTGAAATATCTGGAAAGGATTACTTGATTAACAAATATATTTAAAGCATTTCACCAATGACATTAAGCAATATAACTTTTCAAACAAAAATACTTTAAAAGCCTCTCAGTGTAAATAATTTAACTTAAAAAAAAACCTGTCACTTTTATAGATTGTACTTTGCAGAAAATTTATTAGATACTTTGATTCAATCTAAAAATATTGATTAAAATAATTTATCCTAAATCCAAATATAAGTTGCAATAAATGTTAATCAATGACATCATTTCTTCAATTTCCTCCACTTGGCATTGTTGGTATGAAAGCTTCCAAATAAAAAAATAAAAACCTAACTGCCTAAGAAGCTCAAAATATTCAAGTGTGAGCACTCATGTTGACAAAATAGTTGTATATATTTTGACACAAGCATTGAAGTAAAAATTAAGAAATTTTGAATATTTTATTTATAAGTCATATACACACACACATTCAGTACATAATTTCAAAACTCTTAGTAGGTAAATTTTCATTATATTGTTAAGAAGTACATTTGTGCATGACTAAATACAAAGTCGTAATGTAGGACTAGACATGATTATAACCCCCCTCCTGCTGAAGCAAATTGATCTTTAATATTAGAGTATCTGCATTCAAGGCACTCAGCAGATTTACCCCTAAACTAATTATTATCCAAGCTTTGTCAAAAGTGCAGCTGAGATAGCAGGCACATCAAAGGGGTGGCCAGCCCTCTTTTGATTGATAATTCGAACTATATGGTCAGATAATTGATACTTCTCTCACAAAAGCCCAACCACATTACATTTTAATATTAAGTCCTTGAATTATTAAAGGAAAGATCTAAAAATAAAAGTCATTGTTAATGCCATTGTTCATTCTGCTGTTACTATTTCTCACATATGCCCTCTACACATGTATGTTTATACAAAAAAAGTTGTCTTCATTTATCAGACTATTATATATACTACTAAGTGTCCTATGTTGCCCTGGCTTCCAGGATGCCTAGAGCCAAATTATGTTTTATGTTGATTTCAATTATAACATAATGCATTAAGAAATGAAAAAAATACGGTAATATAAAATAAAAAGTAAAACTGATTTTGTATTCTTAGAAACAAAAAATACACTCATTACTAGTTTGTTAGTTAAATAGCTGTATTTTATTTCTGTTATTTGCATTTATTTGATTACTAGTTATATTAAAAATATAGTAAATGAATGTCATTTTTATTTCTTATTAAGAGAATTTGTATTTCTAGGTATGTGAGGTCTCTTTTCTCATGTTCTTTTTCAATTTCTCTATTAATATTTAAATATTTTCCTAATAAATTCACAAGAACTCTACATATAATAATGGTATTTGATATAGCTTTTTAATTTTTAAAAGGCACTCAAAAAATGTCCCAAGAACAATTATTTAATAAGCAAGCCTCCTTTTCCTCACTAAATAGATACAACCTTTCCTTATATATTAACTTTTTTCTAAAACTCAGATCAGTTTTGACTTTCTATTTAGTTATGTTGATATAGCAGTAAATCAAATAAATGTTCAATTACCATAGCTATGTGAGCATGGATGGTTACAATACTGCTTCCTTTTCTTTCCTAGACAATTTTTAACATTTATTTTTCATTTTAAAAAGTTTATTTTTACTTTTAAAAAGAATACCACTTAGACAATTCATGTTAGGTGAACGTAATAACCTCTACACCACAGAAACACCATGGGTAATTCAAATAAGTAAATTCATATTAAAATATTCTATTAAGATACAAATATAGTTATTGCTATTATCATTGCTATTAGTGTCAAATCTTAGGGGTTTTTTTTCAAAGAACTTTACAGATATTATTTTTAATTAGTTACTTTTAAAATTCCTCTACCATGTGGGAACTGGTGGTTGTGACTACATTAATGTATGAAACAGAAATAATACTCCAGCAAGTTAATAAATGAAAGCAGATTTAATACACATAACCTTCTATCTCTATGAATTGACCTGCTGTTTCAGTCTTTTTACCTTTTATATCATATATCTGATTAAAAACTGCATATTTTTAAAACTGGAGAGAACTTTACATCATTTACTCAAACTACCATCCTCTGATGAGGACTTAGAAACACTGACATTGAAATGGCCACTCTGGTAGAATAACCTCTGAACCAGAACCCACATTTTCTTTAGACTCAGTATTGTCCCCGCTCACCCATGAGGCCTTCTGAACTCTATCAAAGAAAAATAAAACTTCATTTCACATGTCAAATTTCTTATTGAATTATTCAAATCGGCATTTCATATACAATTTCTCTAACTGCTGGTATTGTATGAATTGTGATAAAAATTATTAATAAAAAATCTTATATTTCTCAACAAATAAGTGTAAGTCTTTACATATCAAGAATGATGTCTGTTTCTACTAGAGTAAAAAATATGTATCAGCAAACTACCCTGGCCTAGGGGAAATATCAATTTCCATTTCATTCAAATGGTAACATGATGGTAAAAGTCGTATATATCATATCCAGTAACCTACATACATCATCAAAAAGTCCAGATGAATTAGTAACTGAACAGACATTAACTTTATAATGTTAAGTATATTACTTAGCTAATACGTAGACATCATAGTTTATATATGTGAAGTTAATAAAATATAGCCTTCCAGATAAAAAGACACACACCACACAAGCACATCTAAACTGTAGGATCTTATTTAAAACACAACTGGAAAAGAACTGCAAAGACTTAGAAGAATCAAACTCTATATACACGTGCTACAGCTTAAAAAACAAATACAATTTTTAAATAAAAACTAAAATGTGAGAAAAAGCATTGGTGCATCTTTCTTCATTTGTTAGTTATACATCCTAATTTCCATTCCCATCAATGCTTGCTGGGACTAGTCTCTCAAGTAATCTACGTTTCCACTTTCACTCCTCCACTATCTGTCCCTCATACAACAAATAGAGGGATGCTTTTTTAAAACAAGTCCATTCATGTAACTCTCTGTTCAAAATCTTTCAGTGACTTTCCATTTCTTTTAGAACCGTATCCAAAAACATGTTAAGTACCTACATGGCCTTGTTCCTGACTATTTCTCCCATCTCTTACTAATCTCTTCCTTGTTCAATAAGTTTTAGTCCCAGTGGCTTTCCTGCAATTCTTCAAACACTCAAGCTCCTTCTAGGCTTACAGTCCTTGCACTTGTTTCCTTGTTTTCCTTGCCCCATGTATTCACACAGATCTCACCCTCCATATATTAAAAAGCTATACATCTAAGACGACCAAAGCACTCAGATGGAAATCTTTCCACAGGGCAGTTCCCACTTTCCATTGTGCCTTGATAATCTATTGACCCAGCTTACCCTTTCTGCTTACTTGGAGCTCTCAAGGGGATCCTGAGAGATTGGAGCATGATAACCCAGGGATGTCAGGAAAAATCCTGCAAGCCCTGACATCTAGAGAGGTTTATCACAGACAGCTTCATTAGTGAGTGAGTCAACCAGAGATGGGAAAAGTGCCCATGACCCAACTGCTATAAAACTGTGAGAACCGCCTGGCAGGCATGGCTCAGCAGTTGAGCATCGACCGAGATCCAGGAGATCTCGGTTCAATGCCCAGTCAGGGCACATGCCCAGGTTGCAGGCTCGATCCCCAGTGGGGGGCATGCAGGAGACAACCAATCAATGACTGTCATCATTGACGTTTCTATCTCTCTCTCTCTCCCCCACTCCCTTCCCCTCTCTGAAGTCAATAAAGATATATATATTTTTTAAATTGTGAGAACCTGTTGGAGAGTCAGTCAGCACTCATTTAATTCTATAGCCCACATCGACTAAAATTTTTGGCCCATTACAAGAGAGAAAACAGACCCAGGAGAATAAGTAAGGCTATGAGAGGGTGAAAGGAAACTGGTAAAAGACCAAAAGGACAGTGGACTCTAAAGTAACAGGAAGTACTCTTCTGAAATGGCAGTTCCTGTAGCACACGCTGAACATTTAAGCAGATGAACCAGAATGGATAAGATGTGGAAGGCATACAATGATGGACCGAAGGACACGGGGGAGGAGATAAATATGAAGTTCATTACAGGGGCAGAGCAGGGAGTGGAGAATGGAACAGGATGGGGTAAGACAATGTTCACAGAAAGTATGTTCAGGGTTAGAGAGCTTGGAAATGCAGTGCTTTCAAGTAATGCTAGAGACGGTAAGCACAGTGATGGGTAGTTCAGACTGGCTGAGACGGAACAGAGACAAACACTACTAGGTTTTAAGAGGATGGAACAATGAGAGACTGGGAGGTCAATAGTCATTAATATGAGTACTGTCTCCACATACAGTGGCAACAGAAATCCACTGAGGCAGACTGAACGAAATCTTTAAGTTCCTGAGAAACTTAGGAAAAGTAAAATGCTGGCAATCAAAGAGAATGCTGAGCCTGGCTCTTGGTTCCAAGATTTTAGGGAACTGAAGGAGAAGCAGCCTACACTGGAAGAGAAATCACAGGGATGGTCTCACATTTGGGGTAAAATAAGAAGGAGGAGGTAGAAATGTCTGAGAAGTTCAAGTCAAAGGGTTAGTTTGCTGGCAACAGAATGACACATGCAACAGAGCAGAGGCAACTGATAAACAGCGGGAGTGGAGGCACCCTGAGGGCCTATAGGCAGAACCCTAAGAGAAAGGGAAACAGGATATGCTAGTAAAACAAAGGTGCTTTTATCCAAGGGGGGGGAATAATGATGCAGGGAGTGGTGAGCAGAATGAAACTAGTTAATGAAGGAGCTTTTAATACCATCAACCATGTGGGTTGAGTTGGTACCCTCCTTTTTTTAAAAATCTGAAATAGTATGAATTTCAATAAGAAGAATGGGCCACAATTGCCAAATTTGAAATTCTTACTTAGTGAACAGACTATGTGGTTCCTTAACAAAATGCAATTAAAGTAAACTTGGCATATAAATTGAAGGGATTTTGTAAATGAGGATCATTACCACCTTTAAAAGAAAAACAGATTTAATTTTTGATTTAATTTTTTTTTTAATTTAAAAAATCAAAGAAAACTAGAACTATAAAGTTACCATAAGCTATTATAAAACAATGTTTTCTTCTCCAATTCAGAAATCATAATACACTTTATAAATAGTATTTTTAAAATCATATTGTCAAATTGCCCAGGCTTAGAGAAAAAATATTTGTAATATATTACTTAATGTAAACCTAAAATATTTCTAAAAATTACTACAGTAACAACTATATAACTAAATACAAGTAAAACCTCTATCTAGAACTTATCTTAGTACATAAAATATGTTCTTCCTTGAGAAGGAAAAAAAGTAATTTAAAATGAATACAATTCTAAACCAAGAAATTACAAATTACACTTAATACAGTGCAAATGATTTCAGGTCGTAATTATATTTCTAGACTGTTTTCTGGCTTTAGTTTGTAATCTTCTAAATATAATCACATATTCAAGAGGTCTATCCTACTAAAGTTTTCAAAAATAATTTTCATTGATATATGTGAAAAATAATCACTTCTAAAATGATTTTTAAAAATATTTTCTTGCATCCAAAATTTACTTGCCCACTTTAGCTTTACTGTTGCCTCAGGAGAGAAAGCTGAACAAAATTTAATTCCTTGATTAAAACTCAGAAACATATATCCACTCACCTGTCTTGAAAGATAATCACAACTACCTGATTTACTTTGATATTTAATGTATTCTCCTTTTCCACCAATCACTGGATATCTTTAGTGCTTTTCTATACGAGTGTTCCTCTATTAGAATTGGAATTAAATTATTTAGTGTTTGAGTAGTTTTTGAGATATATATTTATGACATATTTAAATATATTTAGAGATATTGTGCTCTTTATTTTCTCTCAAGTAACTCTTGAAGATAAAAAGCAATACTATATGTTACTCACTTTTTACCTCCAGATAGGATGTTATTAGCTCCTCTTGATCCTTAAGTATATCTGTACCTTTTCTTGAAGACACTTCTCCTACTTTAGATATTTAAAATGCTAATGAGCCAATCTCAGTGATCACTCTGTCTTGCATTCTATTACATAAAAGAGTGATGAAAATGAAATAGTATAATGCAAAGAGGGGCAGTAGTAAAATTAAAAGTATTCATGTCCAATTAATTCTATTGTAAACATTGTAAGAAATAAAACTGGAAGAATATCTTATGTTGTTTCTTTGCTAGCTCACTCATGATGTTCTAACACGAGGCACAGTAAACATAGTGATTTACAAAAAATCTGGGGAAGCAAGTCTAGACAGGGGGCAAAAATTACCACCCCCAGGCCACATCCATCCACTGCCTGCTTTTGTAAATAAAGTTTTATTGAAACTCAGCTGTGCATAAAAAGGGAGGGCTGAGTAGTTGCTATAGAAACCTTATATTCTACAAAGTTGAAAATACTTACTAGCTGGCCCTTTACAGAAAAAGTTTGCCAACGGGAGATTTAGGTTCAAAGGTGTTCTCCATTCATCTGTCCTTCCATCCCTCTTTGTGCCTTACACTTCCTTTTAAACCCTACGGTAAGCATACAAAAACATATTTCTGGTGTCTCTCAGGGAATGTGGGAGCATGTTAGGCAATTGTCATGCTTCAGGATACATCTGTGGCCAAAGCCGGGGCTCCGGGGCATCCTCTTCTGCCACTGAGCAGACCTTCAAATCTCAGCCAATGTTTCTTCCCTCTTTAAAATTACCCTCACCACTCTTACCTAGGAAATTCTGCTGCCTCTCCTAAGAGTTAGAAAAAAACTGCTCTGCTCATCCTTTCCTTGTACCTCCCAAAAGACAAGTATACACGTCCTTTTACGACAAGAAATTCCCTAAGCCATTTTCTTGTATTCTGTACCTCCAGCATAAAATGAGTCCATATAAACTAAGTAGTTTATAAAAAAAACTTTATAAAACTTTTCCCCAACCTTAAAGCCAATCAAGACAGAATTACTGGTGATCCACTGTCACAAGTGAGTAAATCCCTTCCTAAAGTGGGTAAGTCAACCACCTTCTGGGCAGCACAGACATTTCCAAACAAAAAAAAACACAAAACACCCTCTTCTCTCACTAGAAAAACAACTAGCAGACCATGTAGAAAAATAGGAAACTGTGACCATTTATGTTTCTCCTAATCTTGTGGTACTGAAATAGAATCTGATTCCCCAGCATTCCAGGGGGCACAGACTTGTCTGGCAGGGCCATTCCCTTCAAAATCAGGAATCCTGTGGTGACAAGAGACAGACATTAAATTAATAGAAAGTACTACTCAGTGTGGAGTGATATGTGTAGGGATACTGGCTTTTGGAAAGGGTTGAGCTTGAAGAGAGTATAAAAGTATTAAGGCCTATAAGACAGAAGACAGCTCCAAGTCCTTCAATCTAACAGTCTCCCCTCTGTGAATCTTCAGTAAAATTGAAACAAAACTAAACAAAATACAGTATTTCTTGTGGAATCTGGAAGATAAGGATGAGGCTGATGAAGACTAGGTCCTGATGGTCGTTGCAGATTTCCGGGGGCTGGTGTGGTGGGGATGGGGGGAGTAGGCAGACAACAGGAGAAAACAATCCAATATAAAAGGAAAGGTCTTTGAGCTATTCTAGGCCCTTAAATGGAACTATGAGTAAGTGTGTAAATATGTCTCACAGCAAAGAGGAATTGGAATCTGATCATCAGTTTTAACTTCTTAAACTGAAAAGAACTAGAAAATATAATTATTAAACAGCCTTCATGGGTTCAGGTTCTATTATACAGGCAGAAAGATGTATAGCTTTCAGGTTCTCAGTCCAGTTACTTCCAACTGGGCATAATAATCTTCCTCAAATGGTTTTCCTTTAAAGTCGACTGGTCTTAGAATTGGCTAGTTAACCAGATCGATTGTGCAAGGGTTTGTCCTAGGGTTCTTGTGGCTCCAAACCACTGGGTAAAGAAAGAGAGACTCAGGTGCCTCAGCAGGACTGTCTTAATTACCGATTAACTCAATGCACTGAGCCAAATGGCAGCTTTGTCCATTTCTTCATAAAATCTAATCATTCCCTCTAGTTTTTGATGACATCAATTGACCCTTGTCAAATAAGATTTGGTCCATGCTGTGTCTTACCCTTATTTCTACTGAATTTCTCTCTAATTTCACCTTATTTCCTAGTGTTTTATTGTTTTAACAGATTCTTTTTCAAGGACTTTTCCATGAAAAGGTTATTTTTATTTGATATTTTATCATTTTTTTTCTGAAACTTTTGTGAGTGATCTTGTACATATTTCTTGGAATGTATTTTTTCCATTCACACTGACTAACATTTGTTCATTCCATAGCTTTTTCGTAATTGCACTGAAATGGTCATCTGC
This sequence comes from Miniopterus natalensis, assembly GCF_054644295.1. Classification (NCBI taxonomy): domain Eukaryota; kingdom Metazoa; phylum Chordata; class Mammalia; order Chiroptera; family Miniopteridae; genus Miniopterus; species Miniopterus natalensis. Next base: position 52,197,986 of record NC_142085.1, on the reverse strand, counting down.
CAGTAGAAACATTATTGCCATAATTACAGCTTTTAATCCCATATATTCTCACTAATTGTCATGAACAAGATAAATATTCCCTTAGGAATTTTTCCAAGAGTCTTCTTTTCACAAGACTCAACCTAAGGCAGAATATTGCTTTTCTTTATAAATTGTATTTAAATTCACAAGGTAACTAGGAATACCTATATAAGCCAAAATTTTAAATCAGATATACCCATCCTAGCATAATATCCAACAGATAATTACTGTAATAACTACATCTCAGAAAATATTTTCTTGTTATTATTTTAATGACAGTGCATTGTAGTCCCATTTTAAGTTACTATCATATATATATATATATATATATATTCACATGTATAATGATGGCTTTAACAAAGAAAGTTGAAAAGAAGTGGAGTTTATAGGGAATCAGTAGAGTATAATGGAAAAATTCCATATCTTTGGGAATAAAAAATCCTAGGTTCAAATACCTGTTTGTGTGAATTTAGGTAACTTAGCTTTAAAATTTAGTTTCTTAATCTAAAAGATGACATTGGGGATAATTTTCATATAGAGCTGATGTGAGGATTAAATGAGATAATGTATGTGTAATGGAGCCTATGAAGCATTAAGTGGATGATAGAACTATGGCTTCCTCCTTAGGCTAGAAGTCCCAAGATGTCTTTTCCGCAAAAAGTTGTGACTTTCATCCATGGGAACCCAGTGAAACCAGCACTGCTTTCTAGAACAAAATAAACTGGACAAGGGATTGGTACACAGACTACAGACTTTGTAAATTAGCTTATCTCTGAGATGGGTCCTATGGAACAATGAACAGCAGGAATAATCCATATGATATTAGCATATATGGACCCAATAGTACCCACTTTCAGGAAGTAAGAACGTTCAATGCATCAGAAAAAGTGGTTGCCAAGTTCCAGCTGCATGCTGAAAGCAGCTGAGCAATTGTTTAAGATATGTATGACCTAGTTTACATCCCAGGCTTAGAAATTCTGAGATGAAATTGGGACTCAAGATGACCTAAAATATGTCAAACTTAATTAGTTCTATACACTTATCAACAGCCTCTATAGTCATTGTTATTATGATCACAAAAATCAATAGATAAAAAGTACCTGTTGCCTTGTAAACATAGTTGTATCCTCTCTAGAAAATACAATCTATTCTTAGGAATTCAATTGTGATCTTTATGGTGATGATTCTCAATTCCCTTATTTGTGTCTTTGTTTTAAAATACACTTCTCTATCAGTTTACTAAGAAAAACACTATTAACATTTGATGTCATACTTTTAAATGTTACTTTATATATATTTACTGAAAAGTAGTGATGTCACACATTTATTAATTACAAATATGGACTCATTGAAAGCGTGTGCCAGGAACAAACAAGATGTTGAGCACATGTTTGTTGATGGTGATCTCACAATGCGGCTGCATTATTTTAGTCTTTCCGGAGGACACTGTATTGTAAAGATCTATGTTCCATCCAGGAGTTCCTCACAAATACTTATTTATAAGTGCAATAATGGAACTATTCACAAGCTGCATCATCCTCTGTAGTTTTAAATCTCTCAAGTAAAACTCATCAGAAGCATTAAAGCAATTAAATTAATGGCCACTGTAACTTCAGAACAAATTGTTCTGGTCGATTATGTCATTCTGTAAAAAATTAAAACATTTCAGTTGGCTAAGATCAAAACAACAACAACTGAATGCCTTCCTTGAACTAAAACCAAGTCCTAGTCGGCTCTAAAGCCCACTTCATGTCCCATTTTTTCCATGATATCTTCCTAATCGCTTACTTCAACTCATGAGGATATCTAACCCGGATTTACAATAAGCCCTTCTGCCCAGATAACAAATTTGGCACTTACTCAAAAAACACCCAGTTAAACCTCCATCCGGTGGATACACAGAGACCACAGTCTTTGGGATCAAACCAAGGTCTTAGAGCTGTTTGGTGGCAAAATCAGGATTATGTCACATTTAGAGGGTTTCATGCCGAGTTTTTTTCCACTACACTGTATATTCTCTGCCCACTGCTTAATGTTTTATTTCCTCTTATGTATGTTTTTGTCTGTCACAATGAAAGCATAAGACCTTCCAGGGAAAAGGGATGGAGTGTGGAAGTGAGCTGGGGAGGGTACAGGAGACAATATCAGGGACCTTGTTAGCTTCTTTACCTGTCTCATTTATTCACTCATTACATAGCCCCATAAGTCTCTCTCCCTATTTTACAGGTGAGGACCTGGAGCTCAGATGATGCTAGCTGCCCTAGGCTACTCGGATGGCAAGTGGACAGTGTGGCTACTTTGGGAAAGTGATTAGTATTATACTGTATGTATGGTTAGGAAATCAAAATGCTACTTTTCCCCCATTCTCTCAGATGTTAAGAATGTGTCCCCCTTAATATACAACACCCTCTTTTTCCTAAGAAAAGTCCTATGAAATTACAAATTCTTAAAAGGCATAATATCAGAGGAATAACATAGAAACAGAGTAGGAAATTTTTAATCACAATATTTACTACATAGCAACAAAGAATATAAAAAAGGGTCTTTGAAATAACTGAAAATGGAGCAATCCTTTTTGTCCTAATTGGCACCATTTTTGGCAGTTGTGAAGTACATTAGATGCTCGCCACATTATGCTTCTATTATGTAGCTAGACCATTAGCAATAAAAGAGAAAAGAACATATTTGCTAAGATTTCCATTAAGTA